>NC_041386.1:502966694-503021269 GCF_002162155.2 Triticum dicoccoides | reverse complement strand
GGAAAGAAAAGGCTAGGTGGCAAATGGTAAAACCAAGGTTGGGCATTGCTGGAAAAGCTTTAATCAAGGCGAACTATCAAGGGGTTCCCATTATAAGCCAACCGCGTAAGGAACGCAAAATCCGGGAACATAACACCGATATGATGGAAACTAGGGTGGCAAGAGTGGAACAAAACACTAGGCGAGAGGCAGAGCCTTCCACCCTTTACCAAGTATATAGATGCATTAAGATAACATGGCAATATAATGATATGCCAACAAGTAAATAAGGGTTCCAGCAAGGAACGACTTCCAATCTTCACCTACAACTAGCAACGCTATAAGAGGGGCTGAGCAAAGCGGTAACATAGCCAATCAATGGTTTGCTAGGACAAGGTGGGTTAGAGGTTTGACATGGCAATTTGGGAGGCTTGCAAGCAAGTGGTAGGCACCATAGCATTGGCATAGCAAAAGAGCGAGCAAACTAGCATAGCAAAGATAGTAGTGATTTCGAGGGTATGATCATCTTGCCTGCACAGTTGTCAGAGTTGATTGGATCCTCGAAAGCAAACTCAATTGGCTCCTCGTTAGCGAACTCGTCTCCCGGCTCTACCCAAACAAGACAAACAAGTAACAAGGACGCCGGAAATCCAAGTGTGCCACTGGAAAGATGAGATGAAATCGCTTGAAAATGATATAAAGAACGCCGGAATCGGAGTTACGGTTTGGAAAAGGCAAGCGATTCAAAAATGACACCGGTCTGCCATTTACGGCAAGTAGCAATCTAAATGCAATGACATGAACATGCTAAAGCAACCAAACATGACAACAAAATACATGGCAGGGATGCATTCAAGATGCTTAACAAAAGTCTAGCACTGAGCTACGGCGAATTCATCCATTAACAGGTTCAAACAATCATGGCAAAAATGCATATGGCAAACAGATCTCAGGCTTAGTGAAATTAACACTTGTCTGGAATTTCAGATCAGGTAGCACTCTTCGGAGCAACAAAACTACATGCTACAGGACCTGAACATGGCAAAGTAAAGCATGGAATGGAGCTACTCAAAGAGCTTAATAAAAGTCCCTTAGTGACCTTGAGCCAAAAGGGATCAGAAAATACAATTGCAAGCATGTGAACATAGCAAAATCATAATCAGTTTTCAGACTTAGTGAAAACTGGCACATGCTGAAATATAACTCAAGTAGGCATGTTTATGAGCTCGATGCACTCACTATGGTGCAAGTCATGGCAAGACAAGCATACACCCATCAAGAAGGCACAAAATGCAAGCTAGACATGGCAAGAACAATAGCATAGCATGCACGGATCAACTACAACATCATCGGCAAAATTGCAAACAAGTTGACAATCTGCCCAGATTCACGAAGTAGCAAAAGTAGAGCTCGATTGACTCAAGCTAGGGTGCTCCATAATTGCAAAAAAAGACATGGATGGATAGAGTACTACAATATTAACAAAACATCATAACTGATCATCCTCAAAAGAGGCACAGATCACTAGGAAACAACATGACCATATGGCATCATGAGATAAACAGCTCAAGGACTTAGTGGAATTGCTAAGTCCCTGAAAACAGAATTAGCAAGTGCGCCACTTTGCAAGCTTGCACTAGTCACCACACACATCACAAAAATACATAGGTTGCACCTTTGTAAAGATGACAAAACCCTTAACAAAACATATGTAGAACTCATGGGCATATCATGCACACATTAATCATGGCAAAAATGACAAAAAGCTAAACAGAGTAGCAGATCTGACAATTAACTCAAGTAGCCCTCTTCTAACAGCATTTCGGGCATCAAGATGAACTCAAATGAAAATGATGCAATGGAATGAAATGATGTACTCTCTGAGATGAACATTTTGATATGCTATATGCATGAATCGGAGCTACGGATGCAAAGTTACGAGGCTATGAACATGGCAACTTGGATCTGGAATTTTGGGACTTTGGAAAAAAACACCCGCGGATCTAGGGTTTACTATTCACCCAATCCGGATCTTGCGCAAAACGAGGTCGGCCGGCCGGAGTTTCGCCGGAGGAGGGCGCGGGGCTCGCCGGAGGACTGGTCGGCGACGAGGGAGAGGAGGCCGGCCGGAGAGGAGGCGGCGACGGCGAGCACGGAGGCCGGGGCAGCCGCGGGCGGCGACCGGCCGGCGAGCTCGGGCGGCGGCTTGCGGTGGCGGCGGTGGCCGGACCGCGGGAAGAAGGCGGCGGGGTTGGCAAGAGGAGGCACGGCGCCGGGCGGCAATGGCGTGCGGCGGCGCCGGCCGCCGGAGTCGAGGGAGGCGGCGGCGCGGGCGGCTGGGCCGCAAGGGCTCTCCCCGGGCTGAGCGGGCCGATGCGGGAGCGGGTGGCGGCGTGCCACGTGTCGGGAGAGGAGTGGCTGGCGGCGGCGGCGGTATTTGTCCAGCGCAGGGCGGACAAAGTCCGGTGCGGCGCGGTGGATTTTTAGGGTTTGGACGGGGGAGGATCCGGATTTTTCGAGAGGGGACTATTTATAGCCATAGAGGGAGCTAGGAGAGTCCAAATGAGGTGCGGTTTTCGGCCACGCAATCGTGATCGAACGATCTAGATGATGGAGAAGACTTAGGTGGGTTTTGGGCCAAATTGGAGGGGTGTTGGGCTGCAACACGCACGAGGCCTTTTCGGTCCCTCGGTTAACCGTTGGAGTATCAAACGAAGTCCAAATGATACGAAACTTGACAGGCGGTCTACCGGTAGTAAACCAAGGCCGCTTGGCAAGTCTCGGTCCAATCCGGAAATGTTTAATCCGCACACACAAAATAAAGCTAGAAATGACCACCGGAGGAGAACAAAGCGCCGGAATGCAAAACGGACAACGAGGAAAATGCTCGAATGCATGAGACGAACACGTATGCAAATGCAATGCACATGATGACATGATATGAGATGCATGACAACGATAACAACACACGGAGACAAAGACCCGAACCCGAGATAAAAAATTAACTTAACGCCGGAAACGGCAAGAGTTGGAGTACAAATTGGGAAAGTTACATCCGGGGTGTTACAACACTCCACCACTGTAGTGGTCTTCGGATCCCCAGATAATTTCCGAAGAGAGGAGTTAATCTTCGACATAGTCCTGTTCCGCGGTGGCTATCACGCACTACTCGGGCGAACCGCATTTTCTAAGTTCAATGCGGTGCCGCACTACGCATACCTCAAGCTCAAGATGCCAAGCCCTCGAGGAGTCATCACGGCAATGGAAACACCGAATGCTCTCTCCGAACGGAGGAGCATACAGCGGCTATCACAGCGGAAGTACAAAGTAGCCTCTCAAGGCAATTCTCCAGTCCGGCCATTAAACGTCTTGACACCGTCAAGCGCGCCTGGAGTAACCTACAACAAGACCGCCTGACATGTTCCGAGCAAGCGTAGCAATGCGGCCCCAACCCCAGCCCTCGCGAACTTGCGAAACCAGTGTTGCGCGTACATAACTACGCTCTGGAAATACCATGGGCACAGGGGGAGGGGCACCATCACGGCACGCCCGAAACGCGGCTTAAACCGCACTAGGGGCTGTCGATTTCTTAATTTTCTCTTATTTTCAGGACTCCATTCTTTGGAAGGCTTGTCCGGCAGTACAATTGCCGCAAAAAACGATACAACCAGGGAAGCAGAAAGCTACGCCGCACTATGGAACTCTAAGGTGGTCTCTATAACGAGTAGTATACCTGTCTCACATACCATTCCGCAGCTCGCCCTGGAAAGGACACGTTAAATAGTCCCATTGTTTGCTTATCGCACTATTTGTATCGTTCTGCTTTGATCGCACCTTTTTTAGATAAACAATGCTCTCTTCCGTCTATTATTGCATTACCCTTTTTTAAGAATATATGTTCATTAATGACATGTTGCACCCATACACTTTGGTACGGCCAATACGCCACAATACGGCGTGAGAAGTACAAACACTTTCACAAGTGCGGCACCCCGAACTTATAGCATTATATGCATCGGCTCCGAATCATGTCTTGGGTCAATAGTTGGGTTTGCCCGGCTCCTATGTTTTGGTACCTTACGTTCCGTTATATCGGCTAAGGTAGCACTAGGAGAACTACTGCGATTGTGCCCCAGTTGAGCTGGGCTAAGCACCTCAGTAGAGAAAGCTAAAACTGACCATCATGATGAGGCGGGAGCTGGTCGCTGTTCGAGAGGTTTTCGAGTCCCTAAAGACTTATGCCGCTTAGAGCGAGGAGTCGGCTTTGTCCGGCCTAGGCGTGGATAGCACCCTGAACTCGGTCTTCCGAACACTAGGGGCTTCGCCAAAATTTAAAATTATAGAATTCTATGGCTAAGTGAGAGTGTTCAAGCATTATAGTCCGATTGCCTTGTTCGTTGTGTTGAGCGCCTCCCTCGAAGGACCCAAGAATGGGAAAAAGAGCGCTCATGTTTATCCCGAACACCCCAGCACTCGTGGCATGGGGGCAGGAGCCAACGACTCGCCATCTCTCAAATTTGATAAATGGCCGCACAGAAGGTAATATTTTAAATTCAAAAGCGTTGCTTAGCGCATATGAACAAGTTTTCAGCGTACAGGATCACAAATGCGAGTTTACTCAAAAATTACATCTTTGGACCATTCATCAGCTATAAGGCAGGCACCCTTCATGACGCCCTCATAATACGCTTCCGGAATGCGATGCTCCTTGCCCGGCGGCGGCCCATCCTTCACCAGCTTCTCCGCATCCATCTTGCCCCAGTGCACTTTAGCACGGGCAAGCGCCCTACGGGCACCTTCGATGCAGACAGAGCGCTTGATTACTTCAAGCCGTGGACAGGCATCCACCAACCGCCTCACCAGCCCGAAGTAGCTCCCAGGTAGAGCCTCTCCAGGCGAAAGCCGAACTACGAGGACCTTTATGGCCTGTTCGGCCACCTTGTGGAGCTCGACCATTTGCTTCAACTGGTCGCTCAAAGGCACCAGGTGTCCGGCCTCAGCATACTGAGACCAGAACACCTTCTTCGTCGAGCTCCCCTCCTCGGCTCGGTAGTAGGCGGCGGCATCAGACGCACTGCGGGGCAAATCTTCGAATGCTCCTGGAGAGCTCCGGACTCGGGTAAGTAACAAGTAATTCACTTTCACGTGCTTGCTTTGCATAATGAATTCCTTACCCGCCGCTATCTTCTTCATCGCTTCAATTTCTCGGAGGGCTTTCTGGGCTTCGGCCTTGGCAGACTTCGCACTTTTGAGGGCTGCCGCAAGCTCGGACGCTCACGTCTTTGAGTCAAGCTCCAAACTCTCATGTTTTTTCATGAGAGCCTGGAGCTCTTTCTGCACCTCCTCCACCCGCGCCTCCTGCTTCCCTCTCTCTGTGCGCTCCGCGGCCGCTCTGTTTTCGGCCTCAGACAGCGCTTGCTTAAGGGTTGCCACCTCGGTTGTGGCCCCTATAATAGCATGTTGATCCTGTCATTTTTTGCAACCACATCTTCTCTATATACTTGCGCAAGGTATTACTTACCTTCCTTCTCCTCGAGTTGCCTCTTGGCATGGCCGAGCTCGTTCTCGGACCGCGCGAGGTTTTGCTTCAGCGTATCCACCTCCGCAGTCAGTGCGGCGGAGGCCAGCAGCGAAGCCTGCATATGCATATTGACTTGATTATGTTAGACTCCTGCGAATGTTGTTAGATCCTCTATTCAGCTTTTCTTTCCGAACGCCGAACAGAGCATCAGGGGCTACTGTGTATGCGGTAATATTTTTACATATTTTTTACTTACCTCGAAGCCTGTTAGAAGGCTGGCACAGGCTTCATTCAGTCCGCTCTTGGCGGACTGAACCTTCTGGATCACCGCACTCATAATAGTGTTGTGCTCCTCGCCGATGGAGGTGCCGTTAAGCACCTCCAGCAAATTGTCCGGTGCCTCCGGTTGGACGGAGGTCACCGGCTCGGTAGGCTTGCCCCTCTTGGAAGGAGGCTGCCTACCGGAGTTCGGAACCATTGAACGTTCCGGCACGGTGCCCTTGGGGGTTCTATCCCCTTCACGCCTGGAGTCCGGGAGGTCGCCTTGCGGCGCCTCCAGGACCACCTCCTCCTGGCTTGGAACCTGTTGGGACGCCACCTCGGCGTCATTCGTAGGGTGGGGGGAGGAAGCCGTCGGAAGCGAATTCACATCCGACGAATCTAGGGAGCCGCTCGACGACTCGTGAGCCCGGCCTTGGGCGGACTGCATAGTCATATTCGGCGTAAGGAGGAGCTGTGCAAGAAAGGAACACTATGAATTGCTCTGGTGTCCGAATACTTACGATCTCGCCAGGGGCTTGGCCCTGTGTGGCCACTCCTCTTCGCCATCGTCGGCGTTGGTGGAGCCGTCTGGAGGAAGGGTTTTCCCCTTCTTGGACCCTTCGGCCTCCCCAGTTGGGGCGGCCTTCCTTTTCTTCTCTCCCCCCGCTAGAGGGGGAGAGGTCTCTTCTTCCTCCTCCTCGTCTTCACGGGAGGAGTGCGTCTTGGAGTCGTCAGATGATGAATCCGGCACCCCCAGGCATCGGGCACTCTTTCGAGTCCCCGTGGCCTTCTTCTTGGCCTTCTTTTGCGGCGTCGGAACCAGCAGCTTCGCCAAGCGAGCGTCCGCTGGGCCTTCGGGCAAAGGAGCCGGACAGTTGATCTGTCCGGACGTCTCCAGCCAATCCTGTCAAAGGTAAGGGAGCTTAGATCCCGCATGGAGTCAAACTATGAAAAACTAATACACTGTAAAAGGTAAAAATAGCTTACTGCACGAGCGCGACGCTGCGTGCTGAATCCGCGATCCTCGGTAGCGGATGCGGGGGCCTCGGCGCCCTTGAAAAGCACCTTCCAGGCATCTTCGAACGTCATGTCGAAGAGCCTGCTCAGAGTTCGATGCTGCGCCGGGTCGAACTCCCATAGGTTGAAAGCCCATTGTTGACAAGGGAGGATCTGGCGGATGAGCATAACCTGGACTATGTTGACAAGTTTGAGCTTCTTGTCCACCAGGGTTTGGACGCATGTTTGGAGTCCGGTCAGCTCTCCTTCTGTACCCCACGACAGGCCCGTCTCTTTCCAGGAGGCAAGCAGCGTAGGGGGTCCGGATCGGAACTTGGGGGTTGTGACCCATTCAGGGTCGCGTGGCTCGGTGATGTAAAACCACCCCGATTGCCATCCCTTTAGGGACTTCACGAAGGAGCCCTCGGGCCATAGGACGTTGGGCATCTTGCCCACCATGGCGCCTCCGCACTCCGCCTGGGTGCCGTGCACCACCTTCGGCTTGACATTGAAAGTCTTGAGCCATAGGCCGAAATGGGGGCGGATGCAAAAGAAAGCCTCGCACATGACGATAAACGCCGAGATATTGAGGACAAAGTTTGGGGCCAGATCGTGGAAATCCAGGCCATAGTAGAACATGAGCCCCTAGACAAATGGGTGGAGAGGGAAGCCCAGTCCGCGGAGGAAATGGGGGAGGAACACCACCCTCTCATGGGGCCTAGGGGTGGGGATGAGCTGCCCCTCTTCGGGAAGCCGGTGCGCAATGTCGTTAGACAAGTATCCGGCCTTCGTCAGTTTTTTGATGTGTCCCTCCGTGACGGAGGAGACCATCCACTTGCCTCCCGCTCCGGACATGGCTGGAGAAGGTTGAGGTGAGGTGTGCGGACTTGGGCGTTGGAGCTCGAGTGCACGGAAATGGATAGGCAAAGGAGGAAGAAGGCGTGGATGAAAAGGTGGATCCTTATCCCATTATATGGGTGGACGCGACTATGCGCCCCCACCAGCCTGGTAAAACTCGCTTATCTGCCAAGCGTCGTAATCAATGGCGCGGTTGGGTTACCCACACCCGTATTGGTGAGAATCCCGGAATAAGTGGACACGATCTCTGCTTTAACAAGACGTGCCAAGGAAACTGCCTCCCTAAACGCGCTGAGGTGGGACAGTAAAACGATTCGAATAAAGACTTGGCCGTAGTGTGATGTCACACTACGGAATACGTCAGCAGATTAGATTTGTGTAAGTATTATTCTCTCTATGGCAATATGTGGAAACTTATTTTGCAGAGCCAGACACTACCTTTGTGTTCAAAATCTTCTATGAAGTACTTGCAGGAGGAACCCGCCTTGCAATGCCAAAGACAATCTGCGCGCCGGACTCGTCGTTATTGAAGCCTTGTTCAGGGGCTACTGAGGGAGTCCTGGATTAGGGGGTGTCCGGATAGCCAGACTATACCTTCGGCCGGACTCCTGGACTATGAAGATACAAGATTGAAGACTTCGTCCCGTGTCCGGAATGGACTTTCCTTGGCGTGGAAGGCAAGCTTGGCGATACGGATATGTAGATCCCCTACCATTGTAACTGACTCTGTGTAACCCTAGCCCTCTCCGGTGTCTATATAAACCGGAGGGTTTTAGTCCATAGGACGAACAACAATCATACCATAGGCTAGCTTCTAGGGTTTAGCCTCTCTGATCTCGTGGTAGATCTACTCTTGTGTATCATCAATATTAATCAAGCAGGACGTAGGGTTTTACCTCCATCAAGAGGGCCCGAACCTGGGTAAAACATCGTGTCCCCTGCCTCCTATTACCATTCGGCCTAGACGCACAGTTCGGGACCCCCTACCCGAGATCCGCCGGTTTTGACACCGACACCCTCCTCCATGTGCTGCCCTGCCGGAACTCTCCTACAGCCCGAGCTCCTCTCCCTCGCGCGCCAAGTTCGCCGTCGTTGCTCTCCCGCATCGCCGCTGCCTGCCTGCAACCTCTGCTTTGACCCCGCCCCTGTTTCGTCCAAGGACGAGGACGAGCCCGCTTCGTCCAACCATGTTGACCAGATCGCCAGATCCCGTGCGCCCCTGCCTCGTCAGGTCGCCTGGGCCACCTCCTCATGTGTATGGCCCGCAAGCCGCGCCGACCCAGTTGCCCTCCTGACGGCCTTCCTCTTCAACGCGTGGGCTGAGCCCCTATGGTGAGGCCCAGGCCGCCTAAGTGTTGGCCTATTATGTTTTCTTTTCAGTTCTGGATGATTTGCTAATTTTTCCAGAGAGTGCAATTTTGCAGAAAAGCCCTCAAATATCATGCATATCATAACTCACCAACCGTGCTTCGGATCTAAATAAATTATATATGGAACTTGCTTAGAATTTTGTCTAGTTTCACAATTTGCAACTTTCATTCATGTTAAAAATGTTGTTCGTTTAAATTTGCTCATATGCCATGCTAAAATGATTTATTTCATAACTAAATAATCGTAGCTCCATTTTAAATAAACTTTATATGTAAATGGGGTAAAAAAATGCCTAGTTTAACATGGTGCACTCATCTTGCATGTTTAACAACTCTAAAATATGGTTTAGGGGAGAACAACACCAAATTCATAATATGCATATGAGGATTTTTTCTGGACTTGTTGCTTGTTGTTCCGGCCTCATTTAAACTTGCCTAGATAGGTAGTTTTATTATGCTTCACCCCTTGCCATATGCTAACCAACATTTAATATTGTTGAGTATATAACCGAGAGAGAACTAAGTAATTGATGTGGTGTTCCGTCAATATGCAACCTGTTGCATGTTGAGCTCCACTTAATTTGTAGTTTTCGTTGTTGCACTTTGCCATGCCATGCCTCTTTAAACCGGACATGCATCATACTTGATTGTGCATCATGCCATGTTTATGTGTTGGTTCTTTACTATGTTGCTCGCTTCTTTCTGGGTTGCTTCTCGTTAGCTTCAGTTTTGTTACGGAGTTGTAAGGATTCGTTCGACCCCGTCCGTTTGTCTTCTTCATGGACTCGTTCTTCTTCCTTGCGGGATCTCAGGCAAGATGACCATACCCTCGAAATCACTTCTATATTTACTTGCTAGATGTTCAATCTATCGCTATGTCTCGCTACCTACCACTTGTTTATCAAGCCTCCCAAATTGCCATGATAGCCTCTAACCTTTTTCAACCATCCTAGCAAACCGTTGATTGGCTATGCTACCGCTTTTGCTCAGCCCGTCTTATAGCATTGCTAGTTGCAGGTGAAGCTGAAGATTGTTCCATGTTGGGACATGGATTTGTTGGGATATCACAATATCTCTTATTTTAATTAATGCATCTATATACTTGGTAAAGGGTGGAAGGCTCGGCCTTATGCCTGGTGTTTTGTTCCACTCTTGCCGCCCTAGTTTCCATCATACCGGTGTTATGTTCCTTGATTTTGTGTTCCTAACGCGGTTGGGTGTTATGGGAACCCCTTGACAGTTCGCTTTGAATAAAACTCCTCCAGCAAGGCCCAACCTTGGTTTTACATTTGCCTAACAACCTATACCTTTCCCTTGGGAGTAATTAACCCGAGGGTCATCTTTATTTTTAACCCCCCGGGCCAGTGCTTCTCTAAGTGTTGGTCTGAACCGGGCTGTTGGATTTCGGGTTCCGGCAGACCCTTGAGGTTCGAACACTGGGGTGCGCGCAGAGATTTTGCCTTCTACCTACCTGCACCCCTCCGCCTCGCTAAGATCTAAGCTATGGAAAGAACAGCACAAGAGACACAGGGTTTATACTGGTTTGGTCCACCGTTGTGGTGTAATACCCTACTCCAGTGTGTGGTGTGGTGGATTGCCTCTTGGGCTAATGATGGTGAGCAATACAAGGAAGAACAGCCTCGCGAGGGTCTGTTCTTGGCTGGGGGGATGAACTGCTAGGAGGAGTTCAGTCACCCTTCTCTCTCTCTCTCCTTGATTCTCTCTCTGATTTCGATCTGATCTCCGATCTCCCCTCTACCCTGTGGGTGGCTAGTCCTATTTATAGGCAAAGGCCCTGGGCCTCTTCCCAAATATTGAGCGGGAAGGGCGCTAACAATTGGACATTTTGAAGGGGAACATCTGGTACACTTATCCTGACTAAAGTTGGTCCTCGCCTGCCAAAGGCTCTGGTGGTGACACTGGCTTGGGCTCCACAATGACTTCCTCCCTGCCGTTGGACTGGTCTTGGTCTCGTTGCACCGAAACGGGTGCCTTTGCTTGATGCTCTCGCCTGCGCTTGCTCCCTTTGCACCAAAGAGGAAAGGAGGACACTGCGCGGCTGGCGCCGCCTGGCGCCTTTGGTCATCATGGCTTGCATCACGGGAACCTCGTGAGGTACCCCGCCTTGATCTCTCCGCCTCCTCGCGAGCCAGCCTGATGAGGTCGTGCCTGAGGAAGCTCCGTGTCGTCCGCCCCGCGAGGCTTGGCCCCTCGCGAGGGTCTTGGGTCTGTGTTGATGAAGATGGGCCGTGCTGGGCCCCCCTTTGAGCCATGCCGCAGGCCGCAGGCAGGCAAGTCTGGGGACCCCCGTTCCCAGAACGCCGATAGTAGCCCCCGGGCCCAAGGCGCGCCCGGACTTGGCCGTGCAGGGAGGGGAAAGGGCAAGAGCGAAGCGCCGCGGGCCCTAACAGCCTGCGGCCTTGGGCGCCGCGTGGTGGTTGATTGGACGTGGGCGTCTCCACTTCCCACGGCGCCTTGGCAACTGCACGGACTGGACAAGTCCCTGCATGCAAAGCGGGTCATGATTACCTGCGATCATGGAGGTCGGCGATTGGCCTTCGCTGGTCATAAGTACGTAACAGCGCGCTCCCTTCCAGTCCATCCCTTCTTGCTTCTCCTTCTTCCCGGTCCTTGCTCCATCTTGCTGCGATGGCTCCAATCCGCCGGTTCTTGGCGGCAGAGAAGGGAAAGGCTCCCCAAGAGGAACCAGACCCGCTCCCACTGAAGAAACGGCTCGCCCTCCGCGGCCGGGACGAGGGGGCCCATCTGGTGGTGTCGAGGCCCTGGTGCGAGCGGCCACTGCCGGGGTTCCCGCTTCCCTTGTACGCCCACATCGAGGGCTCTGAAGTAGTCGATGCCGATCGCCACAGGCGGCGCCGTCGTGGGCGCCGATGGGTCACGAAGGTGTGTGTCATCCCCCCTGGGGTCCACACCGAGGGCTCCTCCCGAGAGTTCGTGCTCCACGCCGCCATGCCTCCTTAGTCTTGGATTCGCCTTCCTCCCTTCTTCGCCTCCATCACCCCGCAGGGAGAACTCCTGAAGCTTTGGCTGCAGCATGCCGGCTGCAGCACCCTCGCGACCGAGGCAGAGGTCACGGTCGTTGCCCCGGGCGAGGTCTTCATGACTCGAGGCTGGAGCGAAATCGCCCGGGTTTGCAGGACAAGAGGTGCCCTCGCGATCCACTTGGAGTACGACGGTGCTTCGGTGATGTTCTTCAAGGTCTTCGATGCTAACGGGTGCCGGCTGGAGTGCTGCCCCGGGAGAGGTGGTCAGGACCCTGCTACGGCGAGGACTGGGCCCGCCGACCGCTCCCTTGGCGGCTCCTCAGGCGGCAGAGGCGTCGGAGGTTCCAGCGACTCCGGCGAGCTCTTCGCGACTCCAGAGACGAGCGACGACAGCTACGAGCCCCCGAGCCAGCGACGCTCCTGGAGCAGGGCGGGCTCGCCAGGCCGTCGCCGACTCTGATCTGGATGGGGTTGGCGCCAGTGCTTGACGGCCCACTATTGATGATGGCGTACTTTGCAGGGGCGCGTGTAGTTAGCGTCCTTTTAGGATCTGTTCCCTGCGAGGAATCAAAGACGCGTCCCGTGGGGGCTTGTAAGGTGCCTGTGATCCTGTTCTGTTAATATAACCCTTGTCGTAGAATTGTGCGAGTTGCTCATTCCGTCTTAGCTCAGTTCTCCCTTTCGAACCTCGCGAGGGCTTGGTGCTCTGCGTCGACAGGTCCCAGTCCCAAGGCGGCTTCAGCCTTCGCTGGTATGCCAGGTCGCGATGCCGTGGTCAAGGCCAGGAGGTGAGTGACCCGGGGTCCGGTAAGAGCCCTTGAGTCGCGATGCTCAGGAGGTCCCCTTTGGTGCTCAAGCAGCCTTCGTTCGGTGAGAAAGGAGAGCGGCGTCGCTAACACGGGATTGCATTAGGTGCGGGGATGGTGCCACGGTAGCTGGTGCTTCCGGGTGGTGACTTATCTCGAGAATCAGGGGCCGCCCTCTGGTGTG
The DNA here is from genome assembly GCF_002162155.2 of Triticum dicoccoides. NCBI lineage: Eukaryota > Viridiplantae > Streptophyta > Magnoliopsida > Poales > Poaceae > Triticum > Triticum dicoccoides. The sequence goes on along the minus strand of NC_041386.1, from coordinate 503,008,289 downwards.
TCGCCGGGTCCGTGCATCGGCAGGCGTGAGGTTGCTCGGCGAGGTCCTCGCGTGTTCCTCCCCTCTCGCCTTTGCTCCCCTTTCTGCTCTACGTCCTCGGGTCCCGGCCCTCGAGCGAGTCTCAGCCGTCGCTGGTATGCCAGGTCGTGATGCCGTGGACAAGGCCAGAGGGTGAGGGCTGGAGAGCCAGTAGGAGCCCTGAGTCGCGATGCTCAGGCACCCCCCTTTAACATGCAAGAGGTTCGCACAGATGAGAGTGAAGGAGACACCGCAAGGGCCTCGCCTGACGTAGCTCCTTTAGGAGATCCTGTAGACCCATCATAGAAAGAACAAGGGGTTGCCATGACAATTGACAGTCAGCCGTTGGTTGCTTCCAAGGGGCGATGAGGCACTGAAGGCTTGACGAGGTGGCACCATGTGGGGCTGCCGCGGCCAGAGCTCAGCCATTCAGGTTTGTCGGTGTTGCAGGGACGGATCCATGCGCAAGCGTCGTGCCGTTTGGGAGCAGCTCCGTCAGTTGGCGTTAGTTGAGTGGGCAACTAGGTCAAACACATTAGCCATGAAGGAGTGGATTCATTCAAATAGATGCTGGGAAGGCGGACATCACTGGGTCAGGCCCGAGCGACTTGGGGATGATGCAGCCCGAGGGGCGCCCCCAACAAGGTAAGCTAACAACATAAAATAAAAGGGATACATGCCACAGGGACGGACCCACATGGCCTGGGAATAATGCAGCCCTGGGGGGCGCTCCCAGCTGGAAATGAAACTTGAAAGATGTCACCTGATGATGTTGAGGATGAAGGAGTGTTGGCGTAGCAGACTCGATGGGCTGCGGAAGCCGATCCTCATGAGCCCCCAGGCCCAGGGACCTCGGGAGGCTCCGGAGGCGCTGGTGGCTCCTCGCGAACCATCTCCTTCTCTGCCAGGGCTGCGGAACGCCTGGCCTCTTGAGCCTCCATGATGCCCCTCATGAGGCGCTGGTACGTGGCAGCCGCGTTCGGCAAGCCATAAGGCATGCGAACGTAGCTGTGGGGTGGACCTTCGCAGCGCCCCACTCGCGAGGGCTAGAGGCGCTCCGGAGAGGCGACTCGATTGAGCCCTGGTATGTCGAGGCAGACGCGCAGCCCTCCATCCTCGCCTGGATGGGGAGCCACAGCTGGTAGGCGGCAGCTGCCTCTCATGACTCTTGACTCCTGTAGCTCCTAAATTGCCTTGCTGATGAACTCCTGAGGGTCTGGCCCTCCTTGCCTTACTCCTTCTTGAGGGAAACGTGCTTCGAAACACGCCTCCATGTGGTGCCCAAGCGCCTCCCTCGTGACCTTAGCCAGGTCGGTGGCCCTCCAGGGGAGAGCCCCCGAGCCCTGCCTGAGGAGGGCACCGGGCGCGCTTTCCTATGTGATGGAAGGAGGTTCCCCCTAGGCAGGCGCGGGCCCTGAGGGGCTTGCCTCCTGAGGGGCCGGGCCAGACGATGTCTTCTTCTTCTTGGGGGCGGTCCCGGGAAGCCTCCTGCTTCCGCGATCCGGATCTTCCAGTGATGCGGCCTGAAAGGCTCGTTCCAGGGAACACACCGCGTCCTTCTCTTAACAGGGCACCTTGATGACTCCGCCACTTCCTGGCATCTTGAGGACATTGTAGCCGTGGTGAGTTATGGCCATGAACTTGGCCAGCGCTGGGTATCCAAGGATGGCGTTATACGGCAGGCGAATGTGAGCGACGTCGAAGTCGATGAGCTCGGTGCGGTAGTTGTCACGTGCCCCGAAGGTGATAGGGAGGCGGACCTGCCCAATCGGGACCGTGGAGCCGTCGGTGACTCCGGAGAAAGGCTTGGTTGGCGGAAGCTGGTTGTAGGGCACTTGGAGATTGTTGAATGTTTCCACGGACAGGACGTTGAGCCCTGCCCCGCCATCGATGAGGGTCCTAGTGACCACCATGTTGCTGATGATTAGGGAACAAAGCATCGGGAGGACTCCGGCTGTGGCCGCACACTTGAGCTGATCTGCTGAGCTGAACGTGATGGCGCACGCCGACCACCTGAGAGGGCACGTGGCTTCGAGCTTGGGGAGGACTACATTCACTTCATGGGCGAACTGCTTGAAGATGCGTTGAGAGGCTGGGGCTTGAGCCCTGCCTAGGATGCAGGCGATCACGCATGGCTCCTGGAAGCCCCCAGCCCCCTCGTCCTGATGGCGGTCCTCGTTTCTCCTTGGCTGCGGCGGCAGCGGAGGGAGGCCTGCATTGCCTTGCGGGCGATCCTCGCGAGGCTGATCCCTCCAGTCTCCCTCGTGAGGCGGGTCTTGCCAGCGATCCTCGCGAGGTCGATCTCGCCACCCTTGGCGCGGGCAGCGGTCTTCCCAGCATCCTGCGTTCCTTCCTCGTCCTCGACCATAGCCCCGGTCACCGCGGTCGGGGCGATGGCCGATCCTTCCTTCTCGCACGTCTCGGAGCTCTTGACATTCGTTGGTGTTGTGGGTGTGGAGGTCGTGGTACACACAGTACCGAGTGCCCTTGGAAGATTTGGGCTGATCTCTGCCCCGCTTGGTGTCTGGTTCTGCCGCAAGCACAACAGCCCCCTTGCGCTTCACATCCTTGGCCTTGGGCTTCTTCTCTTCTGGGTCTGTGGCAGGCAGCTCGAGGAGGGAGAGACGCCCTTCCTCAGCCCTGGCGCACTTGGTTGCCAAGTTGAACAACTCCAAGTAAGTGCACAGGTCTTCATGCATCGCCAGCTCCTCCTTCATCTTGACATCACGCACGCCGTCGGAGAAGGCTGAGATGATGGCCTCCTTGGTCACCTTGGGAATCTTGAGGCGTGCGTTGTTGAAGCGCTGGATGTACTTCTGCAGGGTCTCTCCGGGTTGTTGGTTGATGCGGCGCATGTCGCTCACGGCGGGTGGCCGGTCGCGAGTACCTTGGAAGTTGGTGATGAAGCGGGTGCGCATCTCGTCCCAGGAGGAGATCGTGCCTGGAGCCAGGTTCAGGAGCCAGGTGCGAGCCCCGTCCTTGAGCGCCATGGGAAACCAGTTCGCCATGACCTTCTCGTCTCCGTTGGCAGCTTCGATGCCCAGCTCATAGAGCTGGAGGAACTCCACAGGGTCGGCCGTGCCGTTGTAACAAGGAGGCAGGTCTGGCTTGAACATGCCGGGCCACGCGACGCTATGTAGCTCGGTGGTGAAGGCACGGTAGCCTGCTGTGGCCACGGGAGGCCTTGGGTGGCGGAGAGCTTGGTCTTGCATGTCCCCACGCGCTGCAGCTGGGAGCAGCATGGGGTCTTGACGTGCAGGAGCAGGAGCATGGTCGCGACGTGCTGGAGCAGGGAGCGCCCGGGCACCTTCTTGCGGGCAAGGGACTTCTTGGTAGCTCTGCTCTTGCCGCGCTGGCACCAGACGGAGCGGGTTCCACCCAGGGGCCACACGCCTTGGAGCCATGGTGCCTTCTTGAGGAGGAGGCAGCTGGGGCGCCGCCGGAGCTTCGTCGCCCGCGCGGGGCGGGGTGCGGTGCAGCGGAACGGACGGCGCAGGAAAGCCCCCTGCGGCGCGGACGAGCTCGGCGATGCGGTCGAGCCATTCTTCATAAACGTCGTCGACGGGACGGTAGCGCAGGAGCTCGTTTGCCGCGATGAGCGCAGCTCGAGCCTCCATGCGTGCGTGGAGCGCGCGGGACGAAGAACCAACTGGGGTGAGCGAGGGAGTAGCGGTGCGGCTATCTTGCTGCACGGACGGATGCTGAGACGACGCTTGCTGCTCATCCCCCGCCAGGCCGGTGGCAGCGTTGACGGCAGGTGATGGGGAACGGCGAGGACACCCGCCGAAAGGAGCCGTCTGGGCGACGCGGGAAGCGAGAGCGGCCCGGCGCTCGGCGCGGGCCCGACGAGCGTCAGACATGGACGCGATGGTCAGAGGAGAACGGGGTGGTGGAAGACGAATTCCGGCGCACCCCTACCTGGCGCGCCAAATGTCGGATTTCGGGTTCCGGCAGACCCTTGAGGTTCGAACACTGGGGTGCGCGCGGAGATTTCGCCTTCTACCTACCTGCACCCCTCCGCCTCGCTAAGATCTAAGCTATGGAAAGAACAGCACAAGAGACACAAGGTTTATACTGGTTCGGGCCACCGTTGTGGTGTAATACCCTACTCCAGTGTGTGGTGTGGTGGATTGCCTCTTGGGCTGATGATGGTGAGTAATACAAGGAAGAACATCCTCGCGAGGGTCTGTTCTTGGATGGGGGGATGAACTGCTAGGAGGAGTTCAGTCACCCTTCTCTCTCTCTCTCTCCTCGATTCTCTCTCTGATTTCGATCCGATCTCCGATCTCCCCTCTACCCTGTGGGTGGCTAGTCCTATTTATAGGCAAAGGCCCTGGGCCTCTTCCCAAATATTGAGCAGGAAGGGCGCCAACAATTGGCCATTTTGAAGGGGAACATCTGGTACACTTATCCTGACTAAAGTTGGTCCTCGCCTACCAAAGGCTCTGGTGGTGACGCTGGCTTGGGCTCCACAATGACTTCCTCCCTGCCGTTGGACTGGTCTTGGTCTCGTTGCACTGAAACGGGTGCCTTTGCTTGATGCTCTCGCCTACGCTTGCTCCCTTTGCACCAAAGAGGAAAGGAGGACACTGTGCGGCTGGCGCCCGCCTGGCGCCTTTGGTCGTCATGGCTTGCGTCACGGGCACCTCGTGAGGTACCCCGCCTTGATCTCTCCGCCTCCTCGCGAGCCAGCCTGATGAGGCCGTGCTTGAGGAAGCTCCGTGTCATCCGCCCCGCGAGGCTTGGCCCCTCGCGAGGGTCTTGGGTCTGTGTTGATGAAGATGGGCCATGTTGGGCCCCCCTTTGAGCCACGCCGCAGGCTGCAGGCAGGCAAGTCTGGGGACCCCCGTTCCTAGAACGCCAACATGGGCAGCCCGCGGGGCCACCTCGAGGAAACTTGAGGGTTGGTTTTACTCGTAGATTGACCTATCCGGTGTTGCCCTGAGAACGAGATATGTGCAGCTCCTACCGGGATTGTCGGCACATTGGGCGGCTTTGCTGGTCTTGTTTTACCACTATCGAAATGTCTTGTAACCGGGATTCCGATACTGATCGGGTCTTCCCGGGAGAAGGAATATCCTTCGTTGACCGTGAGAGCTTGTGATGGGCTAAGTTGGGACACCCCTGCAGGGTTTGAACTTTCGAAAGCCGTGCCCGCAGTTATGTGGCAGATGGGAATTTGTTAATGTCCAGTTGTAGAGAACTTGACACTTAATCTAATTAAAATGCATCAACCGCATGTGTAGCCGTGATGGATCTTTCCGGCGGAGTCCGGGAAGTGAACACGGTCTTGTGTTATGCTTGAACGTAAGTAGCTTTTAGGATTACTTCGAGTTCATGACCATTGCATTGCTTCTCTTCTCGCTCTTATTTGCATATGTTAGCCACCATATACGCTTAGTGCTTGCTGTAGCTCCACCTCATTACCCTATCCTACCCTTAAGCTTTAATAGTCTTGATCTCGCAGGTGTGAGATTGCTGAGTCCTGGTGACTCACAAATACTTCCAAACAGTTGCAGGTCCCGATGATACTAGTGCAGGTGACGCAACCCAGCTCAAATGGGACCTCGATGAAGATCTTGTTCGTTGTTTCGTGTCTTTCCGGTTGATCAGTAGTGGAGCCCAGTTGGGACGATCGGGGATCTAGCATTTGGGGTTGTCTTCTTTTATTTTGGTTCCATAGTCGGACCTTGATTGTATTTTGGATGATGTATGTTTAACTTGTATTTGTGTGAAGTGGCGATTGTAAGCCAACTCTTTATCCCTTTCTTATTAAGTGCATGGGATTGTGTGAAGATTACCCCTCTTACGACAAAACCTACCGTGCGGCTATGCCTCTAAGCCATGCCCCGACACGTGGGAGATATAGCCGCATTGTGGGCATTACACCGTTGGATCATGAAATAGTGCGGTGGGTGAGGCATAATAAAGAATCTCTTTCGAAGAAGGTGTCTGTTAAAATTACTTACATGCGAAGCAGGGAGGAGGCCGGGATAATCGGCAGTGATGGGCACTTCCGTACCATCATAGCTCGTCTGGTAGAACACTCCATTTTCAAGCTCCACAAATATGTCCGGATCCTCTTCGAATCCGGGGTCAAGGTCCCAGTTGTGGCCCTCTGACCGGGGGGCGAGGCTATGGATCCCCTCGGTAGCCTTCCGCCATTCCTGTTGCGTGTGGATAGGTTACTATCCATTAGAAATGATTCAGGGAGAGGATTGAGTAAAATGGTGGAATTGGAACTTACTCATCTAGGAGGATTATACATGGAAAATCCATCTCGACATTTGAGACAAGTGAACTCCTCATTCTCCCCTTTGTATAGTTCGGCCAATATTTTGGCCAAAGCGGCGGGGGGTTTCGGACCTTTCCGACCGTAGCATGAGGTGTCATCTTTCCCATTATAGTGCCACATGGGAAGCCCTTTGTATTGGAGTAGTTGGACCCCCACACTATGGAGATCGCCATTACCTCGATTATTGATAATCCGGACTGGGCGAGCGTCTTAATCTTGCCCATCAATTGACTGACTTCCATGCTATCCTCCTCCTCGAGGCTCCGAGGCGCCAGCTGTGGCATTTCTTCAATGGAGTACTTGAAAATTCGGGGAGACCCATTCGGACTGGGTCGGGAGGACCGACGTTGTCAATATAGAACCATTCAGAAGGCCACTCTTCAGAAGCCTTCTTCGGCATGACGGACAGTTATCCGGTCCCGGCGATGCGCCATACCTCAGCTCCTCCCGCTTTGAATATTGATCCCCCGTGGTTACGAGGGATGAGGCAGAACAATTTTCTCCATAATTCAAAATGGGCCTCACAGCCCAGGAATAGCTCACACAGAGCAACGTAACCCGCAATGTGCAGGATGGAGGGGGGAGTGAAACTGTGTAGTTGGAGGCCATAATACTCTAGAAGTCCTCGGAGGAAGGGATGGATTGGAAATCCGATGCCTCTTAGCAAGTAGGGAACGAAGCATACTCGTTCCCCCTGAACGAATTGGGGAAATTTCCACTTGGACCCTGCCGTTGAAGGACGTCAATCCTGCTCGGACAGGGACTAGATCCGCGGGGGGAAGAAAGCCCTGTTTTTGCAGCTTCGTTAGCTGACCGTGAGATACAGAACATCTCTCCCAATCACCATTCTCGGATCCATGGGGATGAGAGGAAGAGCTTGGAGCGCTAGCCATGTTGGAGTGGTTCCTCCTAGCGAGCTCTGAGGATTTTTTTCGCAGGGTGTGGAATGGATCTGAGATCTATTCTCTTTAAACAGGCACCTCTCTTGTATGGTCAAGGTGGTATGTGCAAACATACCCTGACCTCTCGTATTCGCTCGACACATGGAAGCTGAAGTCAGGAAGGCGTGGAAGCCGATGGGTGCAACATTAAATGGAAAAGCCGAATACTGCTCTTTAAATCAGGGACATTGAAGTAATCAGAGGGGGAACCCGCCTTGCAATGCCGAAGACAATCTGCGCGCCAGAAACCTCGTCATTGAAGTCTGGTTCAGGGGCTACTAAGGGAGTCCTGGACTAAGGGGTCCTCGGGCGTCTGACCTTTTGCACATGGGCCGGACTATTGGGCCATGAAGATACAAGATAGACGACTTTCTCTCGTGTCCGGATAGGACTCTCCTTTGCGTGGATGGCAAGCTGGGCGGCCGGATGTACTATTACCTTTCTATGTAACCGACTTTGTACAACCCTAGTTCCCTCCGGTGTCTATATAAACCAGAGGGTTTAGTCCGTAGAGATGAGGATAAATCATATAGGCTAGACTTCTAGGGTTTTAGCCATTATGATCTCGTGGTAGATCAACTCTTGTAATACTCATAATCATCAAGATCAATCAAGCAGGAAGTAGGGTATTACCTCCATAGAGGGGGCCCGAACCTGGGTAAACATTGTGTCCCCCGTCTCCTGGTACCATCAACCACCGACGCACAGTTCGGGACCCCCTACCCGAGATCCACCGGTTTTGACACCGACACCAGGTTAGAGTTTAGTACAACCTTTCATCCACAGATAGATGGACAGATTGAGAGAGTCAATCAGATTCTGGAGGACATGTTGAGAGCTTGTGCTCTAGATTATGGATCTAGTTGGGATGATAATTTGCATTACACAGAGTTCTCATACAACAACAGTTATCATGCTAGTTTGAAGATGGCCCCTTTCGAAGCTTTGTATGGAAGAAGGTGTAGGACACCATTGATGTGGGATGAAGTTTGAGACCTTCAGTTGTTCGGACCAGATTTAATCAGAGAGTCTGAAGAGAAGGTTAAGTCAATTCGTGATAGACTGAAGGTACCTCAGTCCAGGCAGAAGATGAAAGTGCGTTATATCGACTAGAGGGGGGTGAATAGGCGATTTTTATGGAAGTCTTCAAAACATGGAAGTTTCGAAGACAAACGATAGAAATAAACCTATTACCATGCAGCGGAAGGTAGACTACACTAGGCAAACCATAGTCAAGTATTCAATTAAGTGAAAGCACAATGACTAATAGCAGCAATGTAGTGAGGATCAGGTAGGAAGATATTATGAAGCCAAACAAAACACACAGTCACTCAGTGAAGACAAAAGATAGTGCAATCATACAATGACTTCACAAGGACCAACAGTAAGTAAAGGGAAGGGAAGGATGAAACCAGTGACTCATTGAAGACAATGATTTGTTGGACCAGTTCCAGTTGCTGTGACAACTGTACGTCTGGTTAGGGCGGCTAGGTATTTAAACCTAAGGACACACAGTCCCGGACACCCAGTCCTGAACACGCAGCTCAGGACACCCAGTCCTCACCGTATTCCCCTTGAGCTAAGGTCACACAGACCTCGCCCAATCACTCTGGTAAGTCTTCAAGGTAGACTCCCAAACCTTCACAGACTTCGTTCACCAGCGATCCACTATGTCTCTTGGATGCTCAGAACGCGACGCCTAACCGGCTGGAGGATTCACAGTCCTCAAGTGTAATAAGTCTTCAGATCACACAGACAAGAAGACTTAAGTGATGCCTAACACTCTTTGGCTCTGGGTGGTTAGGGCTTTATCCTCACAAGGAATTCTCTGTCAAAGGCTTCGAGGTGGGTTGCTCTCAAACGACAAAAGCCGTACTCTAACTCTGAGCAGCCAACCGTTTATGGTTGTAGGGGGTGGGCTATTTATAGCCACTAGGCAACCCGACCTGATTTGTCCAAAATGACCCTGGGTCACTAAGGAACTGACACGTGTTCCAACGGTCAGATTTCAAACTCACACGACAACTTTACTTGGGCTACAAGCAAAGCGGACTTGTCCGACTCTGGACAAGATTCGCTCTTATAGTCTTCACTCGAAGACATAGGTTTTGGTTAAGCATCACTTTAGTCATTCTGACTGGTTCTCTTGGACCCCACTTAACATTACGGTGGTTCCTATGACTCAACAAAGAAGAAACAGAACTACGAAAGATCTAAGTCTTCGAGCTCCATAGGCTTCATGCGATGTCTTCTCTTGTCATAGTCTTCAATGAGAATATCTTCATAAACCACCTTTGACATCAATGTCTTCATAAATTTTTAGGGGTCATCTCTCGTAGGAAAACCGAATCAATGAGGGGCTTCTACCTATGTTATCCTGCAATTCTCACAAACACATTAGTCCCTCAACTAGGTTTGTTGTCAATACTCCATAACCAACTAGGGGTGGCACTAGATGCACTTACAATCTCCCCCCTTTTGGTGATTTAAGACAAACTAGTTGAAGTTTTCAACAGGGAATATAATATGTGAAATTGTAAGAGGATAGGGAATTGTCTTCATAAGCTGTGAGGGCTCCCCCTGAAGATGTGCATATAAGTAATTTGCTTTTGGAATGCAAATGTACATGGCAGGTTGTGCTTGTGGAGATCCTCTTCAACTTATGATGACAATCCACTATGCATGTGAAGGTATGTGAAGATAATGACATGCATAATGGAAAATGGACGTCTGGAAAATGATCTAAGTGCGGAATTTATCGTCGCGCATGTGGAATTTATCATCGCATCACAAAGTGGCAAATAAGTAGTAGACGACCATCGAGTTTAAGTGTTACAACTCAAAGAACCAAATGTATCAAAATGAGAGTTGTAAACACGAAGCAAAATATAAAGCAACCGCCCATATGGACCCTCTTGAAGACTACAACTCATATGCTTCTCCCCCTTTTGTCAGTAAGGACCAAAAAGGTTTGAAGACATAGAGCATCTACTCGTTCCCATGAAGAGTAGGTGAAGCAGCAGGGTCATTGGTGGTGTTCGGCGGTGCAGAAGAACTTGGAGCAGTGTCGAAGCGTGCTGAAGGAGGTGGCGGTGAAGTAGCATCGTCTTCGTCCTCGATCACTCTGGCATTCACTGTTGCAGCAGAGGAAGAGAACTCAGAGTCTTCAAGAGATGGAGTTCGTCGCAGCACCACCCTTCGAGGAGGTGTGGAGTCAAACTTGAAGCGTTTAGAGAAGCCATCCTCTTGAAGATCATCTTCAGAGCACATAAGCGTCAGCCCTTTCCATGTGCGTCGAGAGGTTTCATGTGCAACAAAGGCATTCTTGGTGGCAAGATTGCGAATGCGGTTGACATCCACCAAGAGGCTTTGCATTTGGCGCTTCAGCCAGTCATGATGCCTATCCTGTTTCTGATGAAGAGCCACCAGAAGCTCTTGGTCATTGAGAACACGAGTGTGCTTCTTGGGTCGTTGGGCAATTGTGCTATCGGTGGCTTCAGTAAGGGCAGGATGTGGGGCACGTGTAGTTCCAGCCAAAGGATACACACGAGTGACTGCTTCAACTCCTTCAATGTTCTGAGAAAAACTTTGATGCTCCACATTCTGAAGACTTAGAGGTTCCTTGGCAGGCTCAGGATAAATGGCTTCAACAGACATATCCACATCAGGCAGAAAGATCCGATGATTGCGAGCAGATGGGTGATATGAGATAGCGGAGTGGAGTTTAATCAGCCGCATTATCCATGGAGCGTTGAACTTCAAGCCAAAAAGATCGGAGCCTGATGCAGCAAGTTGGCGGATGAAGAAGTCCTGTGCATTGAAGCATTTTCCATGAAGAATATAGAAGACCAAAGTCTTCATTGCACCTTCCAGCTTGGCATGTGGCGAATGTCCTTTGATGGGCCAGAGAGTTCGCCTTATGATGTGATAAATAGTTGTTGGCAGATACTCAAGGTCTTCAACGAAGAACTCCTTGGGATATGCAGCATCTAGGAGCAAAGGCTTCATCATACTGAGCATCTGACTCATGTTTGGTTCAGGCTTTTGAAAGATGCTCTCCATAGCTTCACTGTGAAGCTGACAGCCAGGTTCGTAGAGATCGCCAGGAGTGGGCAGACTAGTGAGCTCAATGATATCAAAGGCTTTGGCTTCGTGATGAACATTTCCTGTCATCCACTCCAGGACCCAAGTCTTCGGATCTCTGTTGTACCCACGGATGTGAAGTGTGGCATAGAATTGGAGCAGCAACTCTTCATTCCAGTGCTCTTGGTCGGTGACAAACGACAGCAATCCAACCTCTTTGAAGCAATCCAGAGCTTCTTCCAGACAGGGCAGACCAGCTATTGCTTCGATGTCAAGACGCTTATGTGGGAAGATGCGACCTTGATTGTATAGAATGCAGGAGTAATAGCTTCACTGCGGATAGCTCCAGAACCAATCAGATGATATTCTTTCCCTTGAGTAGGGGTTCCTGGAGCTATTGAAGAAAGTGTTGTCTGCTTTGAAGCCATTGACATTGAAGGATCCAGGTGCTGATGCAGGATCTGGAAACCTGGGCAATCTGGGGATTGGCTTCTATACCTGAGGCCTGTGCTCAACATGGTAGTCAAACTGAGGACCAGCAGCAGGCGCAGGAACAGAAGCAGTAGCATCATTGGCTTTACTGACTTCTGGTGCTTGGGTTGGTGAAGGCTCCACATTGGCTTCAGCCATGACAGCATCAATGGCGTCGGTGGCAGCCTCAAAATTCTCAATCTCCACTTGATGAGCTGGAGGGTCGGTCACAGTCACGTTCTCCTCGAGAACAACTTCTTGGTGAGATGGGGGTGTAGTAGCGCTTGGGTTTCTTCTTCATCGGCTGATGCAGCCGGAATGTCTTCAGCAGCTTTAGCTTCAGACTCAGAGACTGGAGGCCTTGGTCCTTTGCGAAGCCTACATAACGCTGGCGACACCTGTGGAGTTGGAGTTGGCTGGGCCTCAAAGTCTTCTTCCTCTTGTGCTTGCGGGTGATCAGCCCATGATGCATCCTGAGCAATTGGCGTCAGAGGACGACCAATGCTGATGAGCTCGCTGTGCGTTAGCACAGGCGATGATACCTGTTGGTGTTCGAGCTGAGGAAGAACTGCATCATCTTTAACATGGTCATGGTGACCAATGTCTTCAGCAGTGATGGGATCAGCTGCTGGAAAGTCTTCAGCTTCATGAGCCTCTGTGAAAGCAGGCTCATGGACAGTCAGTTGGCGCTCCCGAGGTTCAGCGTCAGGGCGAACCATGGAGATGGGTTCAACAATCAAGGGCTCTGTGGGAGCAGCCCGTTCCTTCTTGGTCTTCCGCTTCTTCTTGGAGGGAGCAGTAGCAGAGGCTTCAGGATGTTTCCTCTTTCTGGCTTCAGCCTCAGCAGTCCTCGTCTTCTTCAGCTCTGAAGCAGTTGACCGGGCCTTTGGCTTCGAGCCAGTCATGCTAGTTGGGAAGACAATGGGATCTGCTTCCTGCCTTGGTGTGTCGGGTTCAGCCATAGCGGGCCTCTTCTTCTTCTTTGCAGCCATCCTGGAGTCGATGCCAGGACGCCCAAGGGCCTTGCGCTTCTCAACCTCATTGTAGGCTTGCACACACTTGTCAGCCAGGCTCTTCATGCGCTCACGAGAACCTTGAGCTTCTTCACGCTTCTTGAGAAAGGCTTCTTTAAGCTCGTGCAGCATGAGCTTGAAGTTCTTGACCTCTTGTATGCTGAGCTTGGCCATATGCTTCTTGAACTGAGCTTTCTCAAAGTCAATCTTCTGCTTCAGTTCAACGATGCGCTGAGCAAGTGCTAGCTCTGAAGTAATGGCGCCATGGAAGGCGACACTGAGACCAATGGGAAGTTGCAGGTCTTCGAAGCTGAGGTTGGGCGTTTCAAACCACTCATCAATGAAGTCGTGGATGATTGCCACGTCAAAGAGAGGCAAATTGTTGAAGATTTCTGCTTCTTCTTTGCTCTTGATCAGTTGCTCAAGAGCGTCATCTGCAAGATCTTCATCACTGGATAGATCAACGGCATCGTTGCGCAGAATAGCAGCAGCTATCAGTTCTTGGCCGGTGTGTGGCAGAGGCATCTTGACCTTCTGGGCTTGGAGATGTGTGACAAATCTTCAGACTGCACACTGTCTTCAGGAGGTGCAGTGGCTAGTGGCTTCGCCCGTGAGATTTTTGGTGCAGAGGCAGGCTTTAAAGCTTTTGGCTGCTTCAGTTTCTTTGGCTTCGGCGCTGCAGGCGCTTCATCTGATTCAGCGTCATCTGCATGCTCATTCACAGCAGTCCCTTGAACCACGATATGGGTGATGAGACCTTCAAGGTTGTAGAAAGGACCGATGACATTGGGTTCTGCATCGCATGTGCCGTCAGCCCGAGGAGCAGAAGGACCAGGGTTGAAGTCTAGTCCCAATGACTTCTTGTTTTCCTTGGCCGAAGCCTTTGCATGCTAGAAGTTGCGCTTGAAGAGATTATCGTCACGACACCATAGCAATGATGATGGGTTGGCATATTCAGGCTGAGGTCCACGGACCATACAGGGATAGAAACCCTGAGCAATAGCTTCAGCTCTGTTCTTGGGTGGAAGGCCTCGGAAGAGAATATCACCCCAAGGACTTTTGATAGCACTCTTCTCAGCATATTCCTTGGTCACAAATCTATATTTATACCACTGTTCTGCCCAATATCTTCGAATCCACTAGATTCGGGTCTTGCGCTGATTATAATCCTCTTCTGGATCTGTCTTGTAAAGTTCTGAGAGGTCATCAGGCAAATCTCTTGATGTTCCCCCACGATGCTGTCTGCCTCCCTTCCTTGCAGATTTCTCTGAAGCCATGAACTTTAAACTGAAAGTCTTCAACACGTTCAAGGGCTTCAAAGATTTTCGCTTGCTGGACAAACAGGAACTTGCTTCGGGAGAATTTATATGATGTTGTAAGAATTCTGCAAATGAATGCAGACTATGAAAACCAAGGGATTCTCCCACGGACATGTACCTGTGATAGCATTAAGGTGCGAGGGAAGGGGAAGAGGTCATATGCATTCTCAGAAGATTTTGAATATAAATTAGTTTAGAAGACATTGACCTCATCGTGCGAAGACATTCACTCATAGATAAGGAGTTTGTTCCAGATTTGTACGAATCCAGAGATCAGTACAAGTGAGGAATCTAACTACTTTGTGAAGCATAAGTGAATATACTAGGCATATTATGAGATGCAGTATGAAAGAGATCCAACTTGTGTGAATAGAAACTGCTTGTGGTAGAAAGTGACTTAGCTATAGGATCAAAGGGGCCGTAAAAAGGAAGTTCTATTTACGACACGAAGAACTACTAGACGGAATGGAAGAGGAGGCCGAGCAGTTCGATCGTCCGTGCCCTAACTTGGCGACTAAGGACACCTACGGTGATGGCGGAGAACACAATGTCCACGGTCAGCATGAAGACGGCGTCGGAGAGGTTGCGGCAGCTAAGCGCTTCGTCGCCGGCGTCGTCGAGGGCTAGCGGTGACGCTAGGGTTCGTGCGAGAGTGGAAGAAGAGATAATGACTATGGTGAGGCGTATATTTATAGGGACAGGGGTGGCTCAGTGTTATTACACAGGTGCCCCTGGCGATTCACATCTGAGGAACACATGGCCATCATGCAGCATATCGGGGGTTGTTCCACGTCCCATGCATGCCTGGATTGTCGGGTGGTCGTTCCCACTTCTCCGGGTTTCAGGTGAAGGAATGAGCATTGAAAACGGACTTAATGTTTGTCTCTGTATCTTCTGCTGAAAAGGACGCAGAGAAGACATTTGACAGTTTCAAAAGAATGCATATGATTTGGAGAGATAGAGTTTGAGATAGAAAGCATAGAGAGGTTAGGGTCCGATCACATTCACTTAGTTCAACAGATTCAACAAGAAGACATAGCTATAAGTGAATGTTGTAGAGGACAGAACACTGGTATATATATATTCAACATAGTGAAGATAATCATGAAGACATGTTGAGATTGAAGCCAAACCAAATGTGAAGACATAGCAAATGTAACGCCATGAGTGAAACACTTCGAACAGAACATTTGGTGGTGGCGTTACCCACCGTATAGGAAGTATTAGACCCAGACACGGCGCACAATTATCATGGCGCTCCGAAGTCAAATTCCACATTAATGTATTCACATTTAGAATGTATGTCTTCATTGATTGAAGATATACTTTACTTTGTGTGTTGCACATCTAAGTCATCAATATGCATAAGTGTTAGGATGTGTGCCTAATCACAGGACATTTGAGGATTCCAAGATATTTAGCTCACACCGTAACTTGCAAAATCTCTTCTCATCCAAGGGCTTGGTGAAGATATCTGCCAATTGCTCTTCAGTGTTTACGTGTATGATATCAATATCTTCCTTCACAACATGATCTCTGAGAAAGTGATGACGAATTTCAATGTGCTTTGTCTTTGAGTGCTGAACTGGGTTGTTGGCAATCTTGATGGCGCTTTCATTGTCACAGTAGAGTGGCACTTGCTTCAGATGAATGCCATAGTCTTTGAGTGTTTGCTTCATCCACAGAAGCTGAGCGCAACAAGATCCAGCAGCAATGTATTCAGATTCAGCAGTGGAGAGAGATACACAGTTTTGCTTCTTTGAAGACCAACATACAAGTGATCATCCCAGAAAATGACATGTGCCTATTGTAGACTTGCGATCCACCTTGTCACCAGCATAATCAGCATCTAAGAATCCAACCAGATCAAACTCTAAGCCCTTTGGATACCATAATCCTAGAGTTGGGTGTGAGCCAAATATCGAAGAATTTGCTTCACAGCTAAGTGATGCGACTCCTTTGGTGCCGCTTGGAATCGAGCACACATGCAAACATTAAGCATAATATCTGGCCTAGATGCACATAGATAAAGTAACGAACCAATCATGGAGCGGTATACCTTTTGATCGAACTCTTTACCATTGTCGTTGGGACCCAGATGATGTTTGGCTGGCATTGGCGTCGTGAAGCCTTTGCAGTCTTGCATACCGAACTTCTTTAGGCAATCTTTGAGATACTTCTCTTGAGATATGAAGATGCCGTTGCATTGCTGTCATATTTGAAGACCGAGGGAGAACTTCAGCTCACCCATCATGGACATCTGATATTGCTCTTGCATCATATATCCAAACTCTTCACTTTACTTCTGATTGGTGCAGCCGAAGATGATGTCATCCACATATATTTGGCACACAAACAGTTCACCATCATATGTCTTCGTGAAGAGAGTGGGGTTGAGGGAACCAGGTATGAAGCCTTCGCTCTTCAGGAAATATTTGAGTGTGTCATACCAAGCCCGAGGGGCTTGTTTGAGGCCATACAGTGCCTTGTTGAGCTTGTATACCATGTCAGGATGTTTTGGATCTTCAAAGCCAGGCGGTTGTGCAACATACACTTCTTCTTCAATCTTGCCATTGAGAAAGGCGCTCTTCACATCCATTTGATATAGAAGTATGTTATGATGATTTGCATAGGCCAGCAGTATGCGTATGGCTTGAAGTCGAGCCACAGGAGCAAATGTTTCATCGAAGTCAATTCCTTCCACTTGAGTATATCCTTGAGCAACGAGACGAGCTTTGTTTCTGACAACCTGACCATGCTCATCTTGCTTGTTGCGGTATATCCATTTGGTGCCTATTATATTGTGCTTCCGAGGGTCAGGACGCTTAACCAGTTCCCATACATTATTCAGCTCAAACTGTTGAAGCTCTTGTTGCATAGCTTGAATCCATTCAGGTTCCATGAAGGCTTCTTCAACTTTCTTGGGTTCTGTTATTGAGACGAATGCGAAGTGCCCACAGAAATTTGCTAGCTGAGTTTCCCTTGAACGAGTGAGCGGACCAGGTGCATTGATGCTGTCAATTATTCTCTCAATCTGCACTTCATTGGTAACACGAGGATGTACAGGGCGAAGATTTTGCTCTTGTCGATCATTGTCATTGTTAGTGGGATTGTCTTCAGGCTGAGCATTGTCTTCAGGTTGATCAGGTGTGGAGATGATAAGTTCCTCTTCAGGTTGAGCTTCCGTGGGTATGATTTCTCCAGTTCCCATTAGTTTGATTGATTCACTGGATGGAACTTCATCTAGCACATTTGGCAGGTGCTCTCTTTGTGAGCCGTTAGTCTCATCGAACCGCACATCCACTGTTTCAACCACTTTATAATGAAAGAGATTAAAGACTCTGTAGGAGTGCGAATCCTTTCCATATCCAAGCATAAAACCCTCATGTGCTTTTGGTGCAAATTTTGAAGTGTGATGTGGATCCTTCATCCAGCACCTGGATCCAAATACTCTGAAGTAACTGACATTTGGCTTCTTGCCAGTAAGGATCTCATAAGATGTCTTGTTCAGAAACTTGTGAAGATAAATACGATTGATTGTATGGCATGCAGTATCAATAGCTTCAGGCCAGAATTTTCTTGGAGTCTTGTATTCATCTATCATCGTTCGGGCCATCTCAATGAGTGTTCTGTTCTTGCGTTCGACGATGCCATTCTGCTGTGGCGTGTATGGAGCTGAGAATTCATGTGTGATGCCCAAAGTATCAAGATATGTATCAAGGCCAGTGTTCTTGAATTCAGTGCCATTGTCACTTATATGTGCTTTATCTTGGCGCCATAGTTGGTCATTGCTCGATTGGCGAAGCGTCTGAAGACATCCTGCACTTCAGTCTTGTAGAGGGTTATGTGCACCCAAGTATATCTAGAATAATCATCAACAATGACAAAGCCATAGAGACAAGCAGTAGTAGTAAGAGTTGAGTAATGAGTGGGACCGAAAAGATCCATGTGGAGCAGTTCGAAGGGTCGAGTAGTTGTCATGATTGTCTTCGAGGGATGTTTGGCCCTCGTCATCTTTCCTGCTTCACAGGCACCGCATAAGTGATCTTTCTTGAACTTGACGCCCTCGATGCCTATGACATGCTTCTTCTTTGCAAGGGTGTGGAGGTTCCTCATGCCAGCATGCCCTAGCCTCCGATGCCAGAGCCAGCATTCTGAAGCTTTTTCTAGAAGACATACGGCAAGCTGTGGTCCTGCTGAGAAATCTACCACGTACAAATCATCTTTCCGATACCCTTCAAACACTTACTTTTACTAGTGTCAGCAAATGTGATGTGACTCTTGTCGGATGGACGTAAGGTTGAGTCCATAAGAAGGCTTCTTTTGCCAGTCATGTGATTGGTACACCCACTATCAGTAATCCATTCTGAAGACGCTGGTGTCGTACCCTACAGTGCAGTTAAGGGGATAGGCTTCACGAAGAGAATTGTGAAGCAAAAACATTTGACAAACCAGTGGGTTATGAAAGCTTAGATCTAGATTAGGACTGATAGGGAGAGTAGCAAGCGATTCAGGAACGAAGTACATAATAAGACCATTCGGGCATTTGATCTTGCACCCTACAAGATGTTTAAGGTCCCCAGCAATAGCGTCAGACGATTTTGGTTTTCTGCTGGAGACCCTTCCCTGCAAAAGAGAGTTAAGCTTTCTAGCCACCCACATCTTCAAGGGTGGCTTAGAAGCAATAAGTCTAAGTGCAGCATCTGAAAACTTTGGCTTTGGAGCCCTAGCAAACAGTCTTGTAGGCGGACAATAGTACTCATAAGAATAAGCAGAATAGTTCTTGGTCTTATGAACATGGCGGTTTGATGAACCACGCTGATATTCATAGGCTTGAGTATGGTTTCCCTGCAAAACATTTGCGTTAGTGCGACTCAGGTGAGTCCTCTATCTGTATGAAGCCTTTGGACCATATGAAGCCTGTGGTCTGGGGTTTGTCTTCTTCACTTGTGGTGTCATGATGACATTCACAGGAAGATTCTCCAAACACTTTTTCGGCACCCAGATCTTCTTCATAGGCGGCCCATTCCAGCAGTTAGTACCAATATACCTGGCAAACACTTCACCATTCTGATTCTTAAACAATTTATAGTTTGCATCAAAGGATTCATCAATGACAATGGGGTTAGCACACGTGAAGCCAGATAGAGTGGATGGATCTGCTGAAAGTTCCTTTGCAGCAACCCACATGGTTTTGGGGTACTTCTCAGGTTTCCAGTAAGAGCCATCAGCATTCATTTTCCTTACGAACCCAACACCCTCTTTCCTCGGGTTTCGGTTCAGGATCTGCTTTTTGAGGACATCACATAGTGTCAGATGCCCTTTAAGACTTTTGTACATCCCTGTTTCAAGCAATGTCTTCAACCTAGCATTCTCATCAGCAATAGCAGTGGTATCCTCAGCAGAGGGGTTAGTTCCCACATCAACAGTTGAAGATATTGCAACAGTAGCAGCAGTAGAACCTTCAGCAACAGAAGTAGCATTATCACGCTCAATGCATTTACGACATGGTGGTTCAAATCCTTCCTGAGCGGAACTGATCTGTTCGGCGCGAAGTGACTCGTTTTCCTTTTGAAGATCTTCATGAGCCGCTCTCAATTTCTCAAGATCTTGCTTCCTTTGAAGATAATCATAGGAAAGCTTTTCATGAGTTGTTGAGAGTGTTTCATGACGACTTTCAAGTTCCTCATACTTAATGTGAAGATTTTTTATGTCTTCAATTAAGGACTCAGATTGAGTCATTTTAGCGTCTAACAGATCATCGCTTTTGTCTAACAGTTTTTGAATATTTTCCATAGCTTTCTGTTGTTCAGTTGCAATTTTAGCAAGTGTTTTGTAGCTGGGTCTTGAACCACAATCAGAGTCATCTTCACTAGATGTTTGATAGTGAGTAGTGCGTGTGTTTACCTTGGCACCGCGTGCCATGAAGCAGTAGGTAGGAGCAGAGTAGTCCTTGTCATTTGCATCGGTGTCGGTGATGAAGTCATTGTCTTCAGTGTTGAAGATGGACTTGGCAACGTATGCTGCAGCCAGACTTGCAATGCCAGAATCGGACTCCTCCTCAAACTCCACCTCCGCCTCCTCAGAAGCGGACTCCTCCTCTGAATCCATTTCCTAACAAACGCACGTGCCTTGCCAGATGAGCTCTTCTTGTGTGATGAAGACTTTGAGGAAGACTTGGAAGAAGACTCTGAGTATTTCTTCTTCTTCTTGTCGCCAGAGTCAT
Source organism: Triticum dicoccoides (assembly GCF_002162155.2). Classification (NCBI taxonomy): domain Eukaryota; kingdom Viridiplantae; phylum Streptophyta; class Magnoliopsida; order Poales; family Poaceae; genus Triticum; species Triticum dicoccoides. The sequence goes on along the minus strand of NC_041386.1, from coordinate 502,987,923 downwards.
ATTCCTTGCTCTTCTTCTTCTTTTTGTTCTCATTGTCCCACTGCGGACACTCGGAGATGAAGTGGCTAGGTTTCTTGCACTTGTGGCATGTTTTCTTCTTGTAGTCATGAGCAGAAGCTTCATCATTCCTTGAGCTTGATCGTGAAGACTTTCTGAAGCCTTTCTTCTTGGTGAATTTTTGGAACTTCTTCACAAGCATAGCAAGTTCCTTTCCAATGTCTTCAGGATCATCAGAACTGCTGTCAGATTCTTCTTCAGATGAGGAGACAACTTTTGCCTTCAAGGCGCGAGTTCGCCCATTGTTGGGACCGTAGATATCTCTTTTCTCAGAAAGCTGAAACTCATGTGTGTTGAGCCTCTCAAGTATGTCAGATGGATCGAGTGTCTTGAAAGCAGGACGTTCTTGAATCATCAGGGCTAGGGTGTCAAACGAACTGTCAAGTGATCTCAGTAGTGTCTTGACGACTTCAAGCTTGGTGATCTCAGTAGCGCTGAGGGCTTGAAGCTCATTTGTGATGTCAGTGAGGCGATCAAACATGAGCTGGACATTCTCATTGTCATTTCGCTTGAAGCGGTTGAAGAGTTTGCGAAGGACACTGATTCTCTGACCTCTCTGGGTTGAGACGCCTTCATTGACCTTGGAGAGCCAGTCCCACACTAGCTTAGATGTTTCCAAAGCACTCACATGGCCATACTATCCTTTGGTCAGATGACCACAGATGATATTCTTGGCAGTAGAGTCCAGTTGAACGAACTTCTTGACCTCAGCAGCAGTGAAACCTTCTCCAGCCTTGGGAATGTCGTTCTTGACGACATACCATAGGTCGACGTCAATGGCTTCAAGATGCATGCACATCTTATTCTTCCAGTAGGGATATTCAGTTCCATCAAAGACGGGGCATGCAGCGGAGACTTTGATTATCCCTGCAGTCGACATAGCTAAAACTCCAGGTGGTTAAACCGAATCACACAGAACAAGGGAGTACCTTGCTCTGATACCAACTGAAAGTGCATTATATCGACTAGAGGGGGGGTGAATAGGTGATTTTTATGGAAGTCTTCAAAACGTGGAAGTTTCGAAGACAAACAATAGAAATAAACCTATTACCATGCAGCGGAAGGTAGACTACACTAGGCAAACCATAGTCAAGTATTCAATGAAGTGAAAGCACAATGACTAATAGCAGCAATGTAGTGAGGATCAGGTAGGAAGATATTATGAAGCCAAACAGAACACGCAGTCACTCAGTGAAGACAAACGATAGTGCAATCATACAATGACTTCACAAGGACCAACAGTAAGTAAAGGGAAGGGAAGGATGAAACCAGTGATCCGTTGAAGACAATGATTTGTTGGACCAGTTCCAGTTGCTGTAACAACTGTATGTATGGTTAGGGCGGCTAGGTATTTAAACCTGAGGACACACAGTCCCGGACACCCAGTCCTGAACACGCAGCTCTGGACACCCAGTCCTCACTGTATTCCCCTTGAGCTAAGGTCACACAGACCTCACCCAATCACTCTGGTAAGTCTTCAAGGTAGACTCCCAAACCTTCACAGACATCGTTCACTAGCGATCCACAATGTCTCTTGGATGCTCAGAACGCGACGCCTAACCGGCTGGAGGATTCACAGTCCTCAAGTGTAATAAGTCTTCAGATCACACAGACAAGAAGACTTAAGTGATGCCTAACACTCTTTGGTTCTGGATGGTTAAGGCTTTATCCTCGCAAGGAATTCTCTCTCAAAGGCTTCGAGGTGGGTTGCTCTCAAACGACAAAAGCCGTACTCTAACTCTGAGCAGCCAACTGTTTATGGTTGTAGGGGTGGGCTATTTATAGCCACTAGGCAACCCGACCTGATTTGTCCGAAATGACCCTGGGTCACTAAGGAACTGACACGTGTTCCAACGGTCAGATTTCAAACTCACACGGCAACTTTACTTAGGCTACAAGCAAAGCTGACTTGTCCGACTCTAGACAAGATTCGCTCTCATAGTCTTCACTCGAAGGCATAGGTTTTGGTTAAGCATCACTTCAGTCATTCTCACTGGTTCTCTTGGACCCCACTTAACAGTACGGTGGTTCCTATGACTCAACAAAGAAGAAACAGAACTACGAAAGATCTAAGTCTTTGAGCTCCATAGGCTTCATGCGATGTCTTCTCTTGTCATAGTCTTCAATGAGAATATCTTCATAAAGCACCTTTGACATCAATGTCTTCATACATTTTTAGGGGTCATCTCTGTTAGGAAAACCGAATCAATGAGGGACTTCTACCTGTGTGATCCTGCAATTCTCACGAACACATTAGTCCCTCAACTAGGTTTGTCGTCAAGACTCGAAAACCAACTAGGGGTGGCACTAGATGCACTTACAGAAGAGTTATGCAAATACGAAATGCAAGGAGGTAGTCTATGAAATTGGAGACATGGCATATCTTCGTGTGCCACCACTGTGAGGAGTTAAACGATTTAGAGTCAAAGGAAAATTAGCCCCGAGATTTGTAGGACCATACCAAGTTATGGAACGTATGTGAGAAGTGGCCTACAAGTTGGAGTTACCAGAAGGATTGTCAGGAGTTCATGATGTGTTTCATGTTTCCCAGTGGAAGAAGTGCCATGCTGAGATGGCCGATATTCCTCTGAGAGATACAGTGCCCCTGGAAGCAATTCAGTTGGAGAGTGACCTAATGTATGAGGAGAAACCCGTCAAGATTCTCGAGTTTGCCAGCCGAGTTACACGCAACAAGGTTATCAAATTTTGCAAAGTTCAGTGGAGCCACCATACCGAGGAATAAGCCACCTGGGAGCGAGAGGAAGACCTACGGAAAGACCACCCACACCTATTTTCTAGCCAACCCAAATCTCGAGGGCGAGATTATCTTAAGGGGGGCAGGTCTGTAACATCCCAATTTTCAAATTGGATATTATACATAAGTCATCATATGCATATCATATTTTTATTTGCATTCGGTTGTGATCCTAAAAATCTTAAGCAACTCAAGGACCCAAGGAGAGAGTTGTAGGTTTCACTAAATTTTCATATTTGAATTTATTTCCAATTTGAAGAAAGGATCAATTTGATTTTAATATTTTCTCCCCAATTATTTCCAATAACAAAAATAAATGAGAGAAGATAATATGACTTTTTCAACAGAAAAGAAATATTGGAGGAGAAATTTTAAAATCAATTTCTTATTTTACTTGTATTTTATTTGCTATTTTATTTGAATTAGAGAAAAACGTGGATTTTTTGAAAATTTGCATTTAGTCCAGAAAAATGTTCATCTTGTCCTAAATATTAGGTTTGGACGGTGAAAATTGTTTCTGGGATTTTACAATTTTTTAATATATTTTTGTTCATGGTGAAATTTATTTTATATATATATATAAAATTCTTTCTGGGCGGCCCAGCCGCCGCCACCGGCAGAGTCCGAGCCGGACTCTGTGACCGTCGCCGCCTCGCCCGACCCCCTCCCTAAGTCACCGTCGCCCCCCTCTCTTAAATAGCTGCCCCGCCGCCCCTCTCTCTCCAACTCGCACCGCATCTCCGCCACCCGAGCCGAGCCGCCGCCTGCCGCCGCCACCGCTGCTCCTGCCGCCGACGTCGCTGCCGCTGCTCGCCGGAGGAATTCACCGCCGCCACCGGTTTATTTAGCCGAACCGGTAAAAAACTGACAAAACCCTGCCCGGTTTTTTTTCTAATCTCGGTTTTATTTTTATGTACGCTAATTAGCGAATGTTCACCCATTAGTTTCTTATAGCGAACATGTTCGTTCGTTAGTCTCTGTTTACGAATGTTCCTTCGTTAGATTTTTCTTTTAATTTTAATTTTTCGGCCAGGGACCTACCTGTGAATACTTTTATCACAAATTAGTCCCTGAATTTCAAACCCTCATTACTTTTTACTCGTTTATCCAAATCCAGTGAAACCAATGCCAAAATCTTCGTCTTGTTCCCCTCTATCTAGATAATCAATTTGAACATGGATTTGAAAATTTAAAATTTGGTTTCAAGCAGTTTTGGTTTTGAACTTTTTTAATCGTAGTTTGAGTTTCGTAGCTCCGATTCGATTGATTCTTTTTGCAAATCGAGGCTCTTCACTTGAACTTTCAGTTTGGATCTTTTCTTTTGGGTTTTACCTTTGCATCTTATGTTTGAGTGCTTATGTATGCTATTGTTTGTTCATGATAGAGTTTCCAGAGTCCGAGGCTTGCTACTACGAATCACTAGGTTTTTCAGATCGTCAGCAAGGCAAGTAACACTTTGATCATATCCCTTTATTACCCATTTTTTATGCATTCGTTTCAACCCACAAACATTGCATGAGTAGGTTTGATTAACATGTGGGTATTGGGAAGTAGTTGATGAGGTAGAACCTATTGTCTTATATCAAACCCTGGGTATTTACTACGCATGCTTATACTGCTATGCTTGTAGACGTGGTTTGGTTTGAGAGTATTCATGAAATATGTGAGAGATTATTGTTAACCAAGGTTTAACTTAAGGTGGCTACTTTAATACACATCTGGGTGGATTGGTTGCGGGCACCTGGAGCAATCCGGTGTTGTCCTAGGATATCCCGAAGAACCCGTGTGATCATCCTATGGTTTGCCACCCAAGCTCAAAGGGATGATCAGATTATTCATGCTAGAAACTTCTGTGTGCAGCCAAAAGACATTATGGGCTCTAGCATAGTTGAGTAAGTTGTGTGACCTCTTTCACTGGTAGGCTATCAGATGTATGGGGAAGTAGGTGGTACTGTCTACCGAGAGTAAAGAGTTAATGCTTCTGAAAGACTGTGTCTCAGTCATCCGTTTCTCAAACATCACGTAGTGCGAGAAATCCAACGGAGGAGATCGAGTCTTGTGGGGAAAAGTGCGCAAACCTCTGCAGAGTGTACAAACTAATCATGGTTAGGCGTGTCCCCGGTTATGGACGTCTTGAGTATCTGGTACTTGAATTATTGGTTCGATCTCATCACTTTACTTAATAAATTTGTTGGGTTATAATTATTATTTTGGGATTGAGTTAGAGGAACCTTCTCAATAATTTTTTCAACCAACTTGGTAGTTAAATAAAAACATTCCTTTGTTGTAGGGGAAAATTAGCTTTATGCAAATGAGAACCGTAGAGCCTCCACCAGCTATATATGCATGTAGTGATAGCTGTTATTTGTTCATTGCTCTATAGTCTTATCTTGCCAGCATATTCCATGTGCTAACCTACACAGGCTACAACGTATTATGTTGCAGAGTTTGCAGACGAAGAGTATGGTGCGCTAGGTCATTGTCATGCACTCAGTTTTGCCGTGGAGTTGGTTGGACTCTTCTACCTTCGAAGTTTCCGCTGTTATCTTATTTAGATGGCCTTCAGCTATATTATTGTAATAAGTTCTCTTTTGAGACATTCGATGCAATAAGTGTGTGGTTGAACTCTGTTATAAATCCTCGAGTATTGCGTGTGTCAGCAATACCGATCCAGGGATGACACTTAAGCATAGAGACTTGACCGTCTGAGGTCGGGTCGCTACAAGAAACAAGATGGTATCAGAGCACATGCTGACTGTAGGATGCGACCACTAGGATAAGCCATAGGACACTCTTCTCTACTCATTTCTGACTCCTCTCCATTTTCTACTCTATAGATGGCAGACCCGAGGAACAAGTTCATTCAACCGGATGAAGACACACCTTTTGGACGACACTTGAAGGAAGTCACTAGGTACCTGAGCATTGGAATACCAAGCTTCACCGGGACCTACACCGCCACTTTACCAGAAGAAGAGCACTGGATGATCTGAGTTCATGTTCCAGGGAAGACATTCACGCCAGTTACTGAGCCCATAGAGTTTTCCTTTGATGCACCACCATGGAATCTAGGAAAGAGCATGGCCGCCCACATCGCAATTGGACGCATAGGCGAGGTATACCACAAGGATCTTAAGGACACCATCTACCAGATATGTGGACGCCGAGACGAGCAATGGGAGACGATTTGCACCAGGAAGGATAGATCCATTGCAGCCTACATCCAGGAGTTAAATCAGCACATTCGTCGCCAGGAGAACCAGATGTGTGCCAGTATGATAGACATGAAGAAAGTGATGACCAGGAACATGGAGCTACAAGAGGAACTCAAGTCTACACACGATGGATATGAAGAGGAAATAGCAGTACTGCTGGAGAAGAATGAAGACCTGAAGAAGAATCTAGGAATATTCATGGGAGATCCCGAACCCGAGGAGGACAACCATCCTAAAGATTACATCATAATCGACGACACCGACTCCAACCCCGATAGTGATGATGATTATGAAGACGAAGCTGGAGCAGATATCATGGAGTCATCCACCGATCAAAATTTCTAGTCGACCACCATATTATTAGTAGTAATCTCCCATGTATATAGTAATAGTCCGAGCATTTTGTAACGGTAGTTTAGATCGATTGTATGATCTTGTTTGAATTGAGTCGTGTGAAATGAATGTGTTTGTCTCATGTGCATATGGGTAGTGATTTCTCTCTAGACCTTACTATATTTTGTTCTCACCCCTCTAAACCTATCAGATGCCTCCGAGACGTGACCCCGGATTTGTCTTCCCACCGGAGCTCACTCAGTTGATCCAACAGCAAAATGCCTTGATGCAGTTGCTAGTCCAGAACCAAGGCAACAACAACAACAACCCACCGCCACCAGCTCCAGTTGACAACTTAGCCCGTTTCCTAAGGTTGAATCCACCAGTGTTCTCTAGTAGCACCGAGCCGATTGTGGCTGATGATTGGCTCAGCAGGATTTGAAGGGAGCTGACCACCGCAGGTTGCACCGATGCTGAGAAGGTGCGCTTTGACACACATCAACTGGATGGACCCGCAGCCTCATGGTGGGAGAATTACACATCCACTTTCCCCATAGCCAATGTCACTTGGGATCATTTCCAGCAAGCATTGCGCACTGCACACTTCACCACATGCCCTGCAAAAACAACTTAGACGTCCTCTACTTTGTTGTTGCAAGTTTTACGTGGCTGCTACGGGCTTAGCACGAACCATTCTTACCCGCATCAAAAACCACAACGCGATATAGTGATTGCTTTTTTATCTTCAGCAAGAACCCTGTTCATTGAATCCGATTCAACTAAAGTTGGAGAAATAGACACCTGCCAGCCACCTGTGTGCAAAGCACGTCGGTAGAACCAGTCTCATGAACGCGGTCATGTAATGTCGGTCCGGGCCGCTTCATCCAACAATACCGCCGAATCAAGAAACAACTAGTGATGACAAGCAATATGTATATACCCACGCCCACAACTCCTTTGTGTTCTACACATGCATATAACGTCTATGCATAGACCTGGCTCGGATGCCACTATTGGGGAACGTAGTGTTTCAAAAAAAATCTTACGATCACGCAAGATCTATCTATGAGATGCATAGCAACGAGCGAGGAGATTGTGTCCACGTACCCTCATAGACCGAAAGCGGAAGCGCTAAGTAACGCGGTTGATGTAGTTGAACGTCTTCGCGATCCAACTGATCAAGTACGGAATGCATGGCACCTTCACGATCTGCACACATTCAGCTCGGTGATGTCCCTCGAACTCTTGATCCAACTGAGGCCGAGCGAGAGTTTCATCAGCACGATAGCGTGTTGATGGTGATGATGAAGTTACTGAGGCAGGGCTTCGCCTAAGCACTACAACAATATGACCGAGGTGGAAATCTGTGGAGGGGGGCACCGCAGACAGCTAAGAGATCAACTTGTGTGTCTATGGGGTGCCCCCCTCCCCTGTATATAAAGGAGTGGAGGAGGGGAGGGCCGGCCTCCTATGGCGCGCCCCAAGGGGGGATTCCTACTCCTAGTAGGAGTAGGTCTCCCCCTTTCCCTAGTTGGAGTAGGAGAAGAAGGAAGAGGGAGAGGGAGAGAAGGAAAGGGGGGTCGGCCCCCTCCCAATTTACATTGGGCTCGGGGGGCGCACGCCTCCCACTTGGCCGCCTCTTCCTCTCTCCCACCATGGCCCATTAAGGCCCATTAACTCCCTGGGGAGTTCGAGTATCCCCCGGTACTCCGGAAAATGCATGAACCAATCCAAAACCTTTCTGGTGTCCAAACATAGACTTCTAATATACCAATCTTTATGTCTAGACCATTTCGAGACTCCTCGTCATGTCCGTGATCACACCCGGGACTCCGAACTATATTCGGTACATCAAATCACATAACTCATAATGCATATCATCGTCGAACATTAAGCGTGCGGACCCTACGGGTTCGAGAACTATGTAGACATGACCGAGACTCATCTTCGGTCAATAACCAATAGCGGAACCTGAATGCTCATATTGGTTCCTACATATTCTACGAAGATCTTTATGTTGGGGAACGTAGTATTTCAAAATTTGCCTACGATCACACAAGATCTATCTAGGAGAAGCGTAGCAACGAGCGGGGAGAATGTGTCCACGTACCCTCATAGACCGAAAGCGGAAGTGTTAAGTAACGCGGTTGATGTAGTCAAACGTCTTCGTGATCCAACCGATCAAATACCAAACACACGGCACCTCCGCAATCTGCACACGTTCAGCTCGATGACGTCCCTCGAACTCTAGATCCAGCTGAGGCCGAGGGAGAGTTTCATCAGCACGATGGCGTGGTGACGGTGATGATGAAGTTACAGATGCAGGGCTTCGCTTAAGCACTACAACAATATGACCGAGGTGGAAATTTGTGGAGGGGGGCACCACACACGGCTAATAGATCAACTTGTGTGTCTTTGGGGTGCCGCCTGCCCACGTATATAAATGAGGGGGAATAGGAGGCTGTCCTAGCAGGGGCGCGTCTATAGGGGGAGTCCAACTAGGATTCCCAATCCTAGTTGGAGTCCCCTTCCTTTTCTAAGAGGGGAGAGAGGGAAGGAGTAGGAGAGGGAGAAGGAAAGAGAGGGGGGCGCCGCCCTCTCCCTAGTCCAATTCGGACTTGCCATGGGGGGAGCGCGGCCACCCCTTGAGACCCCTTTCTCCTTTCCCATATGGCCCATTAAGGCCCACTACTTCCCACGGCGAATTACCATAACTCTCAGGTACTCCGAAACATACCCGAACCACTCAGGAACTTTCCGATGTTCGAATATAGCCTTCCAATATATCGATCTTTATGTCTCGACCATTTTGAGACTCCTCGCCATGTCCGTGATCTCATCCGGGATTCCGAACAAACTTCGGTCATCAAATCACATAACTCATAGTACAAATCGTCATCGAACGTTAAGCGTGCGGACCCTACGGGTTCGAGAACTATGTAGACATGATCGAGACACATCTACGGTCAATAGCCAATAGCGGAACCTGGATGCTCATATTGGATCCTACATATTCTACGAAGATCTTTATCGGACAAACCGCATAACAACATACGTTGTTCCCTTTGTCATCAGTATGTTACTTGCCCGAGATTCGATCGTGGGTATCATCATACCTAGTTCAATCTCATTACCGGCAAGTCTCTTTACTCGTTCCTTAATACATCATCCCGCAACTAACTCATTAGTCACATTGGTTGCAAGGCTTATAGTGATGAGCATTACCAAGAGGGCCCAGAGATACCTCTCCGATACACGGAGTGACAAATCCTAATCTCGATCTATGCCAACTCAACAAACACCATCAGAGACACCTGTAGAGCATCTTTATAATCACCCAGTTATATTGTGACGTTTGATAGCACACAAGGTGTTCCTCTGGTATTCGGGAATTGCATAATCTCATAGTCGTAGGAACATGTATAAGTCATGATGAAAGCAATAGCAATAAAACTAAACGATCATTTGTGCTAAGCTAACGGATGGGTCATATCCATCACATCATTCTCTAATGATGTTATCCCGTTCATCAAATGATAACACATGTCTATGGTTAGGAAACTTAACCATCTTTGATTAACGAGCTAGTCAAGTAGAGGCATACTAGGGACACTCTGTTTATCTAGGTATTCACACATGTACTAAGTTTCCGGTTAATACAATTCTAGCATGAATAATAAACTTTTATCATGATATAATGAAATATAAATAACAACTTTATTATTTCCTCTAGGGCATATTTCCTTCACTTTATCGGTCAAACTGCATAAAAACATAAATTTGTTCCCTTTATCATCGGTATGTTACTTTCCTGAGATTCGATCGTCCGTATCATCATACCTAGTTCAATCTCGTTACTGGCAAGTCTCTTTACTCGTTCCGTAATCCAACATCCCGCAACTAACACATTAGTCACATTGCTTGCAAGGCTTATAGTGATGTGCATTATCGAGAGGGCCCAGAGATACCTCTCCGATACTCAGAGTGACAAATCCTAATCTTGATCTAGGCCAACTCAACAAACACCATCGGAGACACCTGTAGACCATCTTTATAATCACCCAGTTACGTTGTGACGTTTGATAGCACACTAAGTGTTCCTCCGGTATTCGGGAGCTGCATACTCTCTTAGTCATAGGAACATGTATAAGTTAAGGAGAAAGCAATAGCAATAAACTAAACGATCATAGTGCTAAGCTAACGGATGGGTCAAGTCAATCACATCATTCTCTAATGATGTGATCTCGTTCATCAAATGACAACTCATGTCTATGGCTAGGAAACTTAACCATCTTTGATTAACGAGCTAGTCAAGTAGAGGCATACTAGTGACACTCTGTTTGTCTATGTAGTCACACATGTACTAAGTTTCCGGTTAATACAATTATATCATTAATAATAAACATTTATCATGATATAAGGAAATATAAATAACAACTTTATTATTGCCTCTAGGGCATATTTCCTTCAATACCTAGCTCAATCTCGTTACTGGCAAGTCTCTTTACTCGTTCTGTAATACATCATCTTTGTAAGTAACTCATTAGTCATGTTGCTTGCAAGGCTTCATGTGATGTGCATTACCAAGAGGGCCCAGAGATACCTCTCCGATACAAGGAGTGACAAATCCTAATCTCGATATATGCCAACCCAACAAACACCTTTGGAGATACCTGTAGAGCATATTTATAATCACCCAGTTAAGTTGTGATGTTTGATAGCACACAAGGTATTCCTCCGGTATCCGGGAGTTGCATAATCTCATAGTCGAAGGAATATGTATTTGACATGAAGAAAGCAATAACAATAAAACTGAACAGTCAATATGCTAAGCTAACGGATGGGTCTTGTCCATCACATTATTCTCCTAATGATGTGATCCCGTTCATCAAATGACAACACATGTCTATGGTTAGGAAACTTAACCATCTTTGATTAACGAGCTAGTCTAGTAGAGGCTTACTAGGGACACGATGTTTTATCTATGTATCCACACATGTATCAAGTTTCCAGTTAATACAATTCTAACATGAATAATAAACATTTATCATGATATAAGGAAATATAAAATAACAACTTTATTATTGCCTCTAGGGCATATTTCCTTCCGTCTCGCACTTGCACTAGAGTCAATAATCTAGTTCACATCGCCATGTGATTTAACACCAATAGTTCACATCTTTATGTGATTAACACCCATAGTTCACATCGCCATGTGACCAACACCCAAAGGGTTTACTAGAGTCAATAATCTAGTTCACATCGCTATGTGATTAACACCCAAAGAGTATTAAGGTGTGATCATGTTTTGCTTGTGAGAGAATTTAGTCAACGGGTCTGCCACATCTAGATCCGTATGTATTTTGCAAATTTATATGTCTAGAATGCTCTGCATGGAGCTACTCTAGCTAATTGCTCTCACGTTCAATACGTATCTAGACTGAGACTTAGAGTCACCTAGATCAGTGTCAAAGCTTGCATCGACGTAACTCTTTACGACAAACTCTTTATCACCTCCATAACCGAGAAACATTTCCTTAGTCCTCTTTAAGATAACTAAGGATAATTTTGACCACCGTCGAGTGATCTAGTCCTGGATCACTATTGTACCCCCTTGCCAAACTCATGGCAAGGTACACACCAAGTTTGGTACACAGCATGGCAACCTATGGCTGAGGCATAGGGAATGACTTTCATTCTCTATTTATCTTCTACCGTGGTCGGGTTTTGAGTCTTTACTCAACTTCACCCCTTACAATACAGGCAAGAACTCCTTCTTTGACTGATCTCTTTTGAACTCCTTCAAAAATCTTGTCAAGGTATGTACTCATTGAAAGTCTTATTAAGTGTCTTGATCTATCTCTATAGATCTTGATGCCCAATATGTAAGCAGCTTCACCGAGGTCTTTCATTGAAAAATTCTTATTCAAATATACTTTTTATGCTATCCAGAAATTCTACATCATTTCCAATCAACTATATGTCATCCACATATAATTTCAGAAATGCTACAGAGCTCCCACTCACTTTCTTGTAAATACATGCTTCACCATAAGTCTGTATAAAACCATATGCTTTAATTGCCTTATCAAAGCGTATATTCCAACTTCGAGATGCTTGCACCAGCCCATAGGTGGATCGCTGGAGTTTGCACACTTTGTTAGCACCTTTAGGATCGACAAAACCTTTTGGTTGCATCATATACAACTCTTCTTTAAGAAATCCATTAAGGAATGCAGTTTTGACATCCATTTGCCAGATTTCATAGAATGCGGCAGTTGCTAACATGATTCGGACATACTTAAGCATCGCTACGAGTGAGAAAATCTCATCGTAGTCAACACCTTGAACTTGTCGAAAACATTTTTGCGACAAGTCGAGCTTTGTAGATAGTGACACTCCCATCAGTGTCCATCTTCCTCTTGAAGATCCGGTTATTCTCAATGGCTTGCCAATCTTTAGGCAGGTCCACCAAAGTCCATACTTTGTTCTCATACATGTATCCTTTCTCTGATTTCAAGGCCTCAAGCCATCTGTCAGAATCTGGGCTCATCATAGCTTCTTCATAGTTCTTAGGTTTGCCATGGTCTAATAACATGACTTCCAGGACAGGATTACCGTACCACTCTGGTGCATAACTGTTGGGGAACGCAGTAATTTCAAAAAAAATCATACGGACACGCAAGATCTATCATGGTGATGCATAGCAACGAGAGGAAAAGAGTGTTGTCCACGTACCCTCATAGACGGTAAGCGGAAGCGTTATGACAATGTGGTTGATGTAGTCAAACGTCTTCATGATCCGACCGATCCTAGCACCGATGGTACATCACCTCCGCGATCTGCACACGTTCAGCTCGGTGACATCCCGCGAACTCTAGATCCAGCTGAGTGTCGAGGGCGAGTTTCGTCAGCACGACGGCGTGATGACGGTGATGATGAAGCTACCGGAACAGGGCTTCACCTAAGCACTACAACGATATGACCGAGGTGGATTATGGTGGAGGGGGCACCGCACACGGCTAAGATAATTGTCAAGTTGTGTGTCTCTGGGGTGCCCTCTCCCCCGTATATAAAGGAGTGGAGGAGGGGGCCGGGCCGGGCCTCTATGGTGCACCCAAGGGAGTCCTACTCCCACCGGGAGTAGGATCCCCTCCCCCTTCCCTAGTTGGATTAGGAGAGGAAGGAAGGGGGAGAGAGGGGGAAGGAAGGGGGGGCTGGCCCCCCACCCAATTCGGATTGGTCTTGGGGGGCGCACCCCCTCCTAGGCTCCCTTCTCCTCTCTCCCACTATGGCCCAATAAGGCCCATATACTTCCTGGGGGTTCTAGTAACCTCCCGGTACTCCGGTATATGCTCGAACTCACCCAAAAACCATTCCGATGTCCAAACATAGTCATCCAGTATATCGATATTTATGTCTCGACCATTTCGAGACTCCTCGTCATGTCCGTGATCATATCCGGGGCTCTGAACAACCTTCGGTACATCAAAACACATAAACTCATAATACCGATCGTCACCGAACGTTAAGCGTATGGACCCTACGGGTTCCAGAACTATGTAGACATGACCGAGACTCATCTCCGGTCAATAACCAATAGCGGAAACTGGATGCTCATATTGATTCCTACATATTCTAGGAAGATCTTTATCGGTCAAACCGTATAACAACATATGTTGTTCCCTTCGTCATCGGTATGTTACTTGCGCGAGATTCGATCATCGGTATCTCAATACCTAGTTCAATCTCATTACCGGCAATTCCATAATGCAACATCCCATAACTACCTCATTAGTCACATTGCTTGCAAGGCTTATAGTGATGTGCATTACCGAGAGGGCCCAGAGATACCTCTCCGATACACGGAGTGACAAATCCTAATCTCGACCTATCCAACTCAACAAACACCATCAGAGACACCTGTAGAGCATCTTTATAATCACCCAGTTACGTTGTGACGTTCGATAGCAAACTAAGTGTTCCTCCAGTATTCGGGAGTTGCATAATGTCATAGTCATAGGAACATGTATAAGTTACGGAGAAAGCAATAGCAGTAAACTAAACGATCATCATGCTAAGTGTAACACCCATGATGCGGCTATAACCGCATAGTAGGCATGTCGCAAGAGGGGTAATCTTTACACATCCCATGTACTGAGTAAGAAAGGGATAAAGAGTTGGCTTACAGTCGCTACTTCACGCAATACATAAATATAGCATTACATCTTCCTGAATACAATCAAGGTCCGACTATGGAACCAAATAAAGAAAGACAACCCCTAATGCTAGATCCCCTATCACCCTGACTGGGCTCCACTACTGGTCAAAAGGAAACAAAACAAAACAATGACCAAGGTCTTCATCGAGCTCCCACTTGAGCTCAGCGGCTCCATCTGCACTGGTATCATCGGCACCTGCAACTGTTTGGAAGTAATATGTGAGTCACGGGGACTCAACAATCTCACACCCACGAGATCAAGACTATTTAAGCTTATGGGTAGGAAAAGGGGTAGTGAGGTGGAGCTGTAGCAAGAACTAGCATATATGGTGGCTAACTTACGCAAATGAGAGCGAGAAGAGAAGCAAAGCACGGTCGAGAAGCTATAATGATCAAGAAGTGATCCTAAAACTACTTACATTCAAGCATAACACGAGACCGTGTTCTATTCCCGGACTCCGCCAAAAAGAGACCATCACGGCTACACACGCGGTTGATTCATTTTAATTAAGTAAAGTTTCAAGTTCTCTACAACCGGACATTAACAAATTCCCATCTTCCCATAACCGCGGGCATGCCTTTCGAAAGTTCAAAACCCTGCAGGGGTGTCCCAACTTAGCCCATCACAAGCTCTCACGGTCAACGAAGGATATTCCTTCTCCCAGGAAGACCCGATCAGACTCGGAATCCCGGTTACAAGACATTTTGACAATGGTAAAACAAGACCAGCAAGACCACCTGCTGTGCCAACAAATCCTGATAGGAGCTGCACATATCTCGTTCTCAGGGCACACCGGATAAGCTAAGCGTACATGAGCCAAGGTAACCCAAATTGCCAAGGGACGGCCCTGCACGGTGCTCTAGTTTGGACCAACACTCAGAGGAGCACTGGCCCGGGGGGTTTAAAATAAAGATGACCCTTGAGTCTGCAGAACCCAAGGGAAAAAGGCTTAGGTGGCAAATGGTAAAACCAAGGTTGGGCCTTGCTGGAGGAGTTTTATTCAAGGCGAACTGTCAAGGGGTTCCCATTATAACCCAACCACGTAAGGAACGCAAAATCAAGGAACATAACACCGGTATGATGGAAACTAGGGCGGCAAGAGTGGAACAAAACACCAGGCATAAGGACGAGCCTTCCACCCTTTACCAAGTATATATATGCATTAAAGTAAACAAGATATAATAATGATATCCCAACAATAAACATGTTCCAACAAGGAACAAACTCCATCTTCACCTGCAACTAGCAACGCTATAAGAGGGGTTGAGCAAAGCGGCAACATAGCCAAACAACGGTTTGCTAGGAAAGGTGGGTTAGAGGCTTGACATGGCAATATGGGAGGCATGATATAGAAAGTGGTATGTATCACGGCATGGCAATAGAGCGAACAACTAGCAAGCAAAGATAGAAGTGATTTCGAGGGTATGGTCATCTTGCCTAAGATCCCGCAAGGAAGAAGAACGAGTCTATGAAGAAGACAAACGGACTTAGTCGAACGGATCCTCACAAACGCGACGTTTTCGGAACTAACCCGAAGAAGCAACACCGGAAAGAAGCAAACAACATGGTAAACAACCATCACATAAACATGGCATGCTGCACAACCAAGTATGATGCATGTCCGGTTTTAAAAGGCATGGCATGGCAAAGTGCAACAAACAACACTACAAATTAAGTGGAGCTCAATATGCAACGAGTTGCATATTGACGAAACACCACAACAATTATTTAGTTCTCTCCTGTTTATATACCCAACAATATTAAATGTTGGTTAGCATGGCAAGGGGTGAAGCACAATAAAACTACTTAACTAGGCATGTTTAAATGAGGCCGGAACAACAAACAACAAGTCCGGAAAAATCCTCATGTGCAATTTATGGATTTGGTACTGTTCTGCCCTAAACCATATTTTAGAGTTGTTAAACCTGCAAAGTAATGCCACCATGTTAAACTAGGCATTTTTCTACCCCATTTACATATAAAGTTTATTAAATTCGGAGTTACGGTTATTTAGTTATGAATTAAATCATTTTAGCATGTTATTTAAGCAAATTAAAGCAAACAACAATTTAAGCATTTTAAACATGGATGAAAGTTGCAAATTATGAAACTAGATGAAAAACTAAGCATTTTACATATATAATGTTTTTACAAGTGATGCATGGTTGATGAGTTAGGATATGCATGAAACTTAGGGGGTTTTCTGCAAAACTGCAGTCTCTAGAAATAAAAGCTAAATCGTAGAGGCAAGAAAAAAACATGTGGGCTGAAACTGCAGACTAGCCCAACAGGAGAAAAAAACAAAAGAAGGGGTGCTGAGGGGGTGGCCTCACCCAGTGGGCCTTGGCCCGCTCAGTGTTGGACTGGAGGAGGTCGGGTCATGGGGAAGTAGGCTGGGCCTTGGTAGCGGCCAAGTGAGGCGCTGCACGAGCACGCGGCTGTGGTCAACGAGCGGGCGAGCGGGGAGCAGAGGAGGCCGAGGCGCCATGGTAGGGGAACAGCAGCGACGGCGGGACTTGGGGGTGCCGGCGGCGGGGACGGGGCCCTGACGGTGGGATCTGGCCGAGGAAGGGCAATGGCGGCGGAGGGAGGCGACGGCTTGGCGGTTAGTGTCCACAACGTTCGCTGTTGCCTGCAGAACGATGACAGGGGGAATCTAGAGAAGAAAACAAGGAAGTGCAGAAGAAAGAGACGGCGAGGGAGATGGCATGGGCGCGACTGGGCCTGCCTAGGGTTGTCGGCGATGACGAGGCCGGTCGTCGAAGGCGCGAAGGCAAGGCCATGCTTGCCAGGGTGGCAATGCAGCGAACTTCGAGGTCGATGCAAAATCCATGGCGCGGGGAGCTCTTGTGGACAGAGAAAGAGAGAACAGAGAGAGGTGAGAGGCGATGAAAGAGAAGGGCTTTCGCGAAGAAGGGAACGGGAAAGGGAGTAGGGGCATGGCCTGGTGGTCGACGGCGCTAGCAATGGCGTGCTCCGGCGAGGAACTTGGCCGGTGAGGAGGGATCGAGGAGCTCGGGCTCCTATCTCCTGGACGAGGGTTGGCTCGGGCGCGGTGCCTCCTGCTCGACTGCTGCGGGCACAGGAACGAGGAGGCGAGGTGGTAGGACGGCGGTGGTCTTGGCACTCGTTGGTTGGGAGCGGGGAATGAACGGGAGGCACGGGAGCTTGGCTCCATGGAAGATTCGAGAAGGTAGGTGAGTGGATCGGGAGGGATTCCGAGGAAGAAGAGGGGTGGTTGACTGGCGGCGGCGGGGATTGGACAGGGGGTGGATCCCTAGAAATTAGGTTTTGGTCTGATTTGTAAAGAGTTGGTCTATTTATATGGACAAAAGGAGTAGGTTTGGACCCTCCGATCGATATTGGACAGTCGAAAATAAATAGGTTTGGAAGTCCGATTAACAAAACGAAGAGGATTTGTAGATGTTTGGGGATGATCCGAACCCAAGGTGATGACTGCCTGGGTCGGGCCCGGGACAACTTTCGGACGCGCGCGCGAGGAGGGTCCGATGCACTGTGCAAGGACTGGTAAGGTGGGTCTAGGCTGTGGAGAATGTGATAGGCTGAGAGGAGAGAAGAGAAGGCATCCTGACACGGTTTCCGGAGACCGAAAACGTCCGACGATAGACCAACTATAATGCCGCTATATGTTTAACGGTTGGGCTATCAAACAAGCTCCAAAAGGGATGAAACTTGGCAGGCGGCCTACTGACAACAAAGCAACACCGCACACCAACTTTCATCCCAATCCGAGAACATTTCTCGGCCACTTATAAAATAATATTTCGGACGTGTCGCGGGCGCGTGCAAGTGTGGTTGGGCTCAGAACGGACAACGGAGAGAACGGGAAGACACGGACAAATGCAAGTTTTGAAAACATGATGATGCAATGCACATGATGACATGACAAGATGCAACACGCAAGCGAATGACATGGCAACGGCGGCGAATAACTGGAAGACACCTGGCGCATCAGTCTCGGGGCGTCACACTAAGCTAACGGATGGGTCAAGTCAATCACATCATTCTCTAATGATGTGATCCCATTCATCAAATGACAACTCTTTGTCCATGGCTAGGAAACTTAACCATCTTTGATCAACGAGCTAGTCAAGTAGAGGCATACTAGTGACACACGGTTTGTCTATGTATTCACACATATACTAAGTTTCCGGTTAGTACAATTCTAGCATGAATAATAAACATTTATCATGATATAAGGAAATATAAATAACAACTATTGCCTCTAGGGCATATTTCCTTCTGGAATGTGCTCTGTTCAACCTACGAGGTCTAGTAGTAACTTGATATGAAGTTTCATGATCATTATCATTAGCTTCTTGTCTAGTTGGTGTAGGCATTGGGGGAACGGATTTCTCTGATGATCTAATAACCAATTCGAGAGAAGGTACAATTACCTCATCAAGTTCTAATTTCCTCCCACTCACTTCTTTCGAGAGAAACTCCTTCTCTAGAAAGGTTCCATTGTCGGCAAAAAAGATCTTGCCTACGGATTTGTGGTAGAAGGTGTACCCAATTGTTTCCTTAGGGTATCCTATGAAGATGCACTTCTCCGATTAGGGTTCGAGCTTATCAGGCTGAAGACTTTTGACATAAGTGTCGCTACCCCAAACTTTAAGAAACGACAGTTAGGTTTCTTGCCAAACCACCGTTCATATGGTGTCGTCTCAACGGATTTAGACGGTGCCCTATTTAACGTGACAGCTGTCTCTAATGCATAACCCCAAAACGATACTGGTAAATCAATAAGAGACATCATAGATCGCACCATATCTACTAAAGTATGGTAACAACGTTCGGACACACCATTACGATGTGGTGTTCCAGGTGGCGTGAGTTGTGAAACTATTCCACATTGTTTTCATTGAAGGCCAAACTCGTAACTCAAATATTCGCCTCCGCGACCAGATCATAGAAACTTTATTTTCTTGGTACGGTGACTCTCCACTTCACTCTGAAATTCTTTGAACTTTTCAAATGTTTCAGACTTGTGTTTCATTAAGTAGATATACCCATATCTGCTCAAATCATCTATGAAGGTCAGAAAATAATGATACCCGCCGCGTGCCTCAACATTGATCGGACCACATACGTCAGTATGTATTATTTCCAATAATTCATTGGCTCGCGCCATTGTTCCGGAGAACGGAGTTTTAGTCATCTTGCCCGTGGCGCATGGTTAGCAAGTATCAAATGATTCATAACAAGTAATTCCAAAAGTCCATCTACATGGAGTTTCTTCATGCACTTTACATCAATATGACCTAAACGGCAGTGCCACAAATATGTTGCACTATCATTATCAACTTTGCATCATTTGGCATCAATATTATGAATATGTGTATCACTACAATTCGAGATTCAATAAACCATTTACATTGGGTGTATGACCATAGAAGGTTTTATTCATGTAAATAGAACAACAATTATTCTTTGACTTAAATGAATAATCGCATCGCAATAAACATGATCCAATCATATTTATGGTCAACGCAAACACCAAATAACATTTATTTAGGTCCAACACTAATTGTCGGGGGTGTCGTGCGACATAGCCAAAGGATGGCTTATCATGGAGGGGGATAATAGTACGTTGCCGGTGCCAGGAAACGGGATAAGCTGCAAACATGCACACCGGCGAATCTTACCTAGGTTCGGGGCTCTCCTAGGAGATAACACCCCTAGTCCTGCTCTGCGAGGTCTCCGCATGATCACTCAAGCAACAATGGTGGCTACAAGCTTGCTCCTTGAGCTGTTTCTCTAGAGGAGGAGGAAGAACAAGGCTAGCCCTAGCTTCCTATCTCTATATGTGTGGGTGGAAATGAACTAAGGTCTGAACCCTTTGCATGGGTGCCCTGGGGGGTTTATATAGGCCTACCCCCAGGAGTATAAAGGTAATCTAGCCAAGTGTAGGACCCGATTGTCAGTGTCTATGGTCACCGGCTTCTCCGCCGGTCGTCGGGGCCCGCCACCTGGTGGGGTCCGCTGGCTGTCTTGTACTTGGCCGACAGGCCGCGCCCGCTGCTGGCCGGTCTTGCTAGCTGCTTAGTACTGTGGCAATGCCACTAATGATGTGTGCTTTGTCGGGGAAGCGTGGCTACAGTACCGCCGCCTGGCGGGCGATCACTGTAGCCATTCCCCATCTCTTCTGATTAATGGCGCACGGACTTTGAGGGATGGGGAGGGCCGCCTGCTAGGAGTCGACCTCCTCTCATGCCGACTAGCCCGAACTCGCCGCCCTCTGGCTTCCCACTAACTGGTAGGGCCCACCATCTGTGGGCCATACCAACAGCCCATAGTGGGAGCATGGCCTTCTCTATCATGGGTCATGTCATGGGCTACATGGCAACAGTGTCGCGCCGGGCGGGGGACATCCGCCACATACAACACACTGTGGCCACGCTTGGCCCTGGATTCGGGGGTGGCTGACAGCACTATAGCCACGCTCCGTCTTGTCATCATAGTGTGGTGCAAACTTTGAGGGCGCTTGGGGCCGCCTGCTAAGGGCCGGCCTCTCTAGAGGCCGCCTGCTAGGAGTAGGCCCACTTTTAGGCCGTCTATTGGGCCTTGCCGCCTTCCGCCAGTCGGCCACCGGGACCGGCCGGCCGTAAGAAGGCGACTAGTTG
>NC_041386.1:502949176-502966154 GCF_002162155.2 Triticum dicoccoides | reverse complement strand
AATGTCTTAAAACGCCATGGGGAGCAGATGAGGCTACCTGTGGCTAATTACTCCGACAGTAGTCCCTGAAGCTGGTGGGGCACCGTGACTGAAGGAGGCAAGGGGCCTCAGCAGCTTCCTACTCTGAGTGCTTCATTGATCTTGCTTCGTCCGTCTTCCGGAACGTCGAGTGCTAGGAGCCAGACACGACCAGGCGGGCCGCCTGGTGGTTTTTGAAATTTCTTGGTGGGAGCTGGGTGACGCGCCGGCTTGGCACCAGTCTTGCCGCCAGCCGGCTGCATGCCATGTGTCGCCAGCCGGCCAGGCCGCCTGCCAAACCACGCGCGTGATGGGACATCGCAGCAGGCCGGGGACCACCACTACGGGGCCCTGTGCGGATCCGCTGCGGCCGAGGTGAACGGTTGGGATTCCGGGGCGTGATTACTCCACGCCATTACTACGCGGTTAATGTGGGGTCATGGGGTCATGGGCATAGTTAATCCCACGATATCCATGCCCCGTCCCCTCGGTTTCGTAGCCCAGGGCTATAAGTAGGGGGAGGAGGGGGGCGGCTCTGGCTCGCGCGCCCTCCTCTCCCTTTAGTCTACTCTTCCTCTTCTCTCTTTCTGCCGCCGCTGCACTCCTGTGATACGCCGAAGTGCTGTCGCGGCCCCTCGTCACCAACTCCAGGCTCTCTGCCGCGCCGTTGCTCCGTCAGCCTCGAGCTTCCATGGCGCAAGAGCGAGCCGGTGACTGGGATGGCTCCAACGTCATCGAACACCACATCGCCTTCCTCCGCAACACGCGGCGGTTGCCCAGCGAGGGCTACGTCCGGACGCGCGTCCCGCCGGCGAAGGAGATCTTGCTCGTGCCGGAGGAGGGCGAGCACGTCATCTTCCGCTCGCAATTCCTCCGGGGCTTTGGCCTGCCGGCGAGTGGATTCCTCCGTTCCTTTCTCCAATTTTACAACCTCCAGCCGCACCACCTTGCACCGAACACGGTGGTGCTGCTGCCGGCCTTCGTCACCCTATGCGAGGGCTACCTCGACGTTCTCCCCACTCTCGAGCAGTGGGGAGAATTCCTCCACACCAAACTTGGCGTCTCCGCCAAGGACGAGCCGGCTCAGTGCGGCTCCTTCATCGTGGTACGGCGCCCAGGTGCCGACAACCGCTTCCCGTCCATCACCTTGATCCAGTCCGTCAAGCTGTGGCAGAAGTCGTACTTCTATGTGAAGAACGTCAACCCGACGTTGGACTTCATCAACTTGCCGACCTACGAATCCGGCCCGCCGGCCAAGCCGCGCACTAACTGGACCTTCACGCTAAAGCATCTATCAGCTGCCTCCATCACCACCGTCGCTCGGCTCTAGGAGATGACGGAATCAGAGGGCCTCAAGGCCTTCGATCTACTGACTGCCTTCATGGAGCGCCGGGTTCTCCCTCTTCAAGGCCGACCTCATCTGATCAGCCAGATGAGTGGGCATCGAGACCCGTGCCGGCCGAGCACCAGGGAGATGCCAGCCATGGAGGTGGTCTGCCTGGTGAACGAGATCGCGAACCTCAAACTCTTGGAGTCAGAGTTGAGGTTCGGCAAGCGGCCGTATACCCATGCACACTCGCCGCCTGCGGTAAGTTTTCTGACTCTTGATCTTTCCTTCGTCCGCCGGGTTCTTTTTTGCCGACTGACCAGTTGGCCATGCCGCAGCTCCTCACGACCCAGCGGGCCGTCGACGTCCTGGTGCAGAGCTGGTAGTACCTGCCGGACCGGGCGGTGAGCGATGTGGACGATCCCGATCTGGGGGCGGCCGCCATGGAGGCAGATGATGCCACGGGCGGTGGCGACGGAGCAGGCAGCTCCGGAGGAGGAGGCGACAGTCTCGAGGACTGGCCAGACGATGATGAGGAGGAGCATGTGCCGCACCGCCTGCCGGTTGCCAACAGGGTGGGGCGAGCTCCTCGGCAATGCCGGGCGCACCAGGCGGCATGCAAAAGCACTGAGCCGGCTCGCAGCCGCAAGGCGGTCGGCCGAACAGGGGCTCGGCCACAGCGACCAGGCGGGAGGAGGCCGCCACGAAGGCGGCCCGATACGGGAAGGCCCCGAAGGAGCCGCCGACAGTATCCACGTAAGAGCACATCTTTCCTTGTGTCTTCCTTTGTTCATTCTGTGTTTTTCTTGCAAACTTTTCTGAGTTTGTCTTGTCTTCTGTGGACAGAGCCCCGCTCTCCCTTGAGCGGTCGGCTTCCGCCTCCATCATTGGGGGGGATGGAGGGCTCTTCCAACACCCACCGCATCGACCCGCTTGCCGACCTCCGGGAGGCGAAAGAGAAGAACACGCGGGAGGCGCACGAGGAGAAGGAGAGGGCGGAGCAGGCAAAGGCGAACGCCACAAAGGTGGCGCAAGAGGAGGCGAACGCTGCAGCCAAGGCCCAGGCCGATGCCGCGGCCAAGGCCCGTGAGGAGGAGGCGACCAAGGCCCAAGTGGATGCGGCCGCTAAGGCGCAAGTAGGGGGAGCCGCGGGTGGCCAGGCTCCATAGCTGGTCATCCCGCTGAGCTCCATGCCGCCGGCGCCAAAAGTCTTGGCACCGTCTGGAGTGGCCAGCAACGACCAGCCGGTGATGGAGAGGAAGGGAGGCGACCCCGTCATCCTGGAGACGGAGGTGTTCCAGCAGACGCCGGCTGCCGAGGCTTCGGGCAGCCGGCCTGATGCGTCGTCGGCGCCTCGAGTCAGCGGTGAGCTGGTGGTGGGGGCGACTCCCGTCGTCCGTACTCCGACGCGTCGGCGTGTGACGAAGGTGACTTCAGCGCCGCAACCTCGGGAAGTCAGAGCCTCAAGCTTGTGGGCCTTGGAAGCGGAGGCCACTAGCAACGTCCCACGGGAGTGGACGCCTGGGGGTGGGACGGGTGTCCTGAACAAGGCTGCACAGGAAGTCCGCTCCCTGCTTCAGGCCCAAGGCGACACCTTCCAGGACTAAGTTCTTGGCGTCGTGAGCTGCCGTCCGGGTATGGTCCTTATGCTTTTTGCTTTCAATCTTTGCAATCTTCTGTGGGGGCGCGCCAGTGCACCCACTGGGTGTAGCCCCCGGGTTCCGGGCCGGCTGCAGAGCAGGCGGTCCCGAACTTAAATGTAGGTTCCAAGTGCTGACCTTTTCTTTTCCTTTGTTGATTCTGTTGTAGGATTACCACAACATTCTTGCGGCCGCCTACAACACCCAAGTCTAGGAGCTGGCCAGGCGGACCACCGAGCTGACCGACAGCCAGCGCACCCGTGGGGTGTAGCCCCCGAGATTCGGGCCGACCACTGAGCAGTCGGGTCGGATCTTCAAGCAACTACCTTTTCTTGTTGATTTACTGACCTCTCCTCTCTCTTATCTTCTGCAACAGCCAATGCCACCTTGCGGCAACAAATGGGTGAAGCTCAAACCGTGCCGCTTGCCAAGGAGGAGGAGCGCCTCAAGGTGGATCAAGAGAGAGACCACCTGGCCAAGCAGCTGGCTGACCAGGAGGACAAGCACAAGGCGGAGCTGCAGGAGCTCAAGGACGAGGAGGAGGCCCTTGAGGCCGAATTCGAGACTGAGCGCTCAAAGTGGGCGGACAAGGAGAAGGCCTTGTTGGACGGCTATGGCGAGATCGAGGAGTTCCTCGATGGTGAGTTGTCCCTCTCTTTGTTCCGCTGGCCGACTTGTCATATGAGCCGGCTTGTGGCTTCATATTTCTTTTTCTTCTTATGCACAGTACTTCCCTGGTTATTGATACATCCATTTTGCATCATGCTTTTATATCGATATTTATCGCATTATGGACTATTATTTCACTTTATGTCACAATACTTATGGCTATTCTCTCTTATTTTATAAGGTTTACACAAGGAGGGAGAATGCCGGCAGTTGGAATTCTGGTCTGGAAAAGGAGAAAATATTAGAGACCTATTCTGTGCAACTCCAAAAGTCCTGAAACTCCACGGAACGTCTTAAAAGAAATAAAGAAAAATCCATGCCAAAGATGAAGGCCAGGGGGCCCACACCCTGCTCACGAGGGTGGGGGGGCGCCTGTTGGAAATATGCCCTAGAGGCAATAATAAAATGCTTATTATTGTATTTCCTTGTTCATGATAATTGTCTATTGTTCATGCTATAATTGTATTAACCGGAAACCATAATACATGTGTGGATACATTGACAACACCATGTCCCTAGTATGCCTCTAGTTGACTAGCTGTTGATCAATAGATGGTTATGGTTTCCTGACCCTGGACATTGGATGTCGTTTGTAACAGGATCACATCATTAGGAGAATGATGTGATGGACAAGACCCAATCCTAAGCCTAGCACAAGATCGTATAGTTCGTCTGCTAAAGCTTTTCTAATGTCAAGTATCATTTCCTTAGACCATGAGATTGTGCAACTCCCGGATACTGTAGGAATTCTTTGGGTGTACCAAATGTCACAACGTAACTGGGTGGCTATAAAGGTGCACTACGGGTATCTCCGAAAGTGTCTGTTGGGTTGGCACGAATCGAGACTGGGATTTGTCACTCAGTGTGACGGAGAGGTATCTCTGGGCCCACTCGGTAGGACATCATCATAATGTGCACAATGTGACCAAGGAGTTGATCACGGGATGATGTGTTACGGAACGAGTAAAGAGACTTGCTGGTAACGAGATTGAACGAGGTATCGGTATACCGACGATCGAATCTCAGGCAAGTATCGTACCGATAGTCAAAGGGAATAGTATACGGGATTGATTGAATCCTTGACATCGTGGTTCATCCGATGAGATCATCGTGGAACATGTGGGAGCCAACATGGGTATCTAGATCCCGCTGTTGGTTATTGGCCGGAGAGTTGTCTCGGTCATGTCTGCATGGTTCCCGAACCCGTAGGGTCTACACACTTATGGTTCGATGACGCTAGGGTTATTAGGAAGACATGTATGTGTTTACCGAATGTTGTTTGGAGTCCCGGATGAGATCTCGGACGTCACGAGGAGTTCCGGAATGGTCCAGAGGTAAAGATTTATATATGGAAAGTTGTTGTTCGGGTTCCAGGAAAAGTTCGGTTTTTTTCGGTATTGTACCGGGAAGCTTCTGGAAGTTTCCAGAGGATTCCGGAGGGGTCCGGAGGTCCGGAAATGTTCCACCACGTCCAATACAGTAGCATGGTCTGTAGGGAGGCTCCCTAGCCTTAATGGGCCAGGGGCACCAGCCCCCACAAGGCCCATCCGCATGGGAGAGGGGACACCCTAAGTGGGAGGGCCTCCACTTGAATTGGGAGGCACTCCTCCCCCCTTGGCCGCCGCCCCCAACCCTAGATGGGATCTAGGGGGGCCGGCCCCCTCTCTCCCCACCTATAAATAGTGGAGGGGTGGGAGGGCGGCCATACCCTTGCACCTGGCGCAGCCCCTCCCCTCCAATACCTCTCCTCCTCCGCGTGAGCTTGGCGAAGCCCTGCCGGAGAACTGCCACTCCATCACCACCACGCCGTCATGCTGTTGTTGGACTCTCTTCCTCAACCTCTCCCTCCTCCTTGCTGGATCAAGGAGCGGGAGACGTCTCCGTTCCGTACGTGTGTTGAACGAGGAGGTGCCGTCCATTCGGCGCTAGGATCATCGGTGATTTGGATCACGACGAGTACGACTCCATCAACCCCGTTCTCTTGAACGCTTCCGCTTAGCGATCTTCAAGGGTATGAAGATGCACTCCCTCTCTCTCGTTGCTAGTATCTCCTAGATTGATCTTGGTGACACGTAGGAAAATTTTGAATTATTGCTACGTTCCCCAACAGTGGTATCATGAGCTAGGTCTATGCGTAGATTCTATGCATGAGTAGAACACAAAGTAGTTGTGGGCGATGATTTGTTCAATTTTCTTGCCGTTACTAGTCTTATCTTTATTCGGCAGCATTGTGGGATGAAGCAGCCCGGACCGACCTTACACGTACGTTTACGTGAGACTGGTTCCACCGACTGACATGCACTTGATGCATAAGGTGGCTGGCGGGTGTCTGTCTCTCCCACTTAATCGGATCGGATTCGATGAAAAGGGTCCTTATGAAGGGTAAATAGAAATTGGCATATCACCGTTGTGGTTTTGCGTAGGTAAGAAACGTTCTTGCTAGAAAGCTATAGCAGCCACGTAAAACATGCAACAACAATTAGAGGACGTCTAACTTGTTTTTGCAGGGTTTGCTATGTGATGTGATATGGCCAAAAGGATGTGATGAATGATATATGTGATGTATGAGATTGATCATGTTCTTGTAATAGGAATCACGACTTGCATGTCGATGAGTATGACAACCGGCAGGAGCCATAGGAGTTGTCTTAATTTATTTATAACCTGCATGTCAATGAAAATGCCATGTAATTACTTTACTTTATTTCTAACCGTTAGCCATAGTAGTAGAAGTAATAGTTGGCGAGGCAACTTCATGAAGATACGATGATGGAGACCATGATGATGGAGATCATGGTGTCATGCCGGTGACGATGGTGTTCATGCCGCGCCTCGAAGATGGAGATCAAAGGAGCAAGATGATATTGGCCATATCATGTCACTTTATGATTTGCATGTGATGTTTTTCATGTTTTTTACATCTTATTTGCTTAGAACGACGGTAGCATAAATAAGATGATCCCTCACTAAAATTTCAAGAAAGTATTCCCCCTAACTGTGCACCATTGCTAAGGCCCGTTGTTACGAAGCACCACGTGATGATCGGGTGTGATAGGTTCTAACGTTCACATACAACGGGTGTAAGCCAGATTTACACACGCAATACACTTAGGTTAACTTGACGAGCCTAGCATGTACAGACATGAGTCGTATAGTGTATACGATCAACATGAAGATGTTCACCGATGATGACTAGTCCATCTCACGTGATGATCGGACACGGCTTAGTTGACTAGGATCATGTATCACTTAGATGACTAGAGGAATGTCTATCTAAGTGGGAGTTCATTGAATAATTTGATTTGATGAACTTAATTATCATGAACATAGTCAAAAGGTCTTTGGAAATTATATCGTAGCTCACGCTTTGGTTCTACTGTTTTAGATATGTTCCTAGAGAAAATTTAGTTGAGAGTTGACAGTAGCAATTATGCGGACTGGGTCCGTGAACTGAGGATTGTCCTCATTGCTGCATAGAAGGGCTATGTCCTTAATGCACCGCTCAGTGCGTTGAACCTCGAGCGCCGTCTGTAGATGTTGGGAAACATCTGACATACACATTTTGATGACTACATGATAGTTCAGTGCGTACGGTTTAGAATTGTGGCACCAAAGACGTTTTTGAAACGTCACAGAACATATGAGATGTTCCAAAGACTGAAATTGGGATTTCAGACTAGTGCCCACGTCAAGAGGTATGAGACCTCTGACAAGTTTCTTAAGCCAGCAAACTAAGGGAGAAAATCTCAATCGTTGAGCATGTGCTCAGATTGTCTGATTACTACAATAGCTGGAATCGAGTGGGAGTTAATCTTCCAGATGAGATAGTGCTGGTTCTCCATAGTCACTGCCACCAAGCTATTGGAGCTTCGTGATGAACTATAACATATTAGGGATAGACATGATGATCCTTGAGCAACTCGCGATGTTTGACACCGCGAAAGTAGAAATCAAGTAGGAGCATCAATTGTTGATGGTTAAACCACTAGTTTCAAGAAGGGCAAGGGAAAGAAGGGATACTTCATGAGACGGCAAATCAGTTGCTGCTCTAGTGAAGAAACCCAAGGTTGAACCAAACCCGAGACTAAGTGCTTCTGTAATGAGGGGAACGGTCACTGAAGTAGAACTACCCTAGATACTTGGTAGATGAGAAGGCTGGCAAGGTTGACAGAAGTATTTTGAATATACGTTATATTAATGTGTACTTTACTAGTACTCCTAGCAGCACCATGGTATTAAAATACCGGTTCAGTTACTAAGTGTTAGTAACTCGAAATAAAAGGCTACGGAATAAACGGAGACTAGCTGAAGGTGAGATGACGATATGTGTTGGAAGTGTTTCCAAGGTTGATGTGATCAAGCATCACATGCTCCCTCTGCCATCGAGATTGATGTTAAACCTAAATAATTGTTATTTGGTGTTTGCGTTGATCATAGACATGATTGGATTATGTTTATCGCAATACGGTTATTCATTTAAGGAGAATAATGGTTACTCTGTTTATTTGAATAATACCTTCAATGGTCTTGCACCTAAAATGAATGGTTCAATGAATCTCGATCGTAGTGATACACATGTTCATGCCAAAATATATAAGATAGTAATGATAGTACCACGTACTTGTGGCACTGCCATTTGAGTCATGTTGGTATAAAACGCATGAAGAAGCTCCGTGTTGATGGATCTTTGGACTCACTCATTTTTGAAAAGATTGAGACATGCGAACCATGTCTATTGGTAGATATGCATGAAGAAACTCCATGCATATGGATCGTTTGGACTCACTTGATTTTGAATCACTTGATACATGCAAATCATACCACATGGGCAAGATGACTGAAAGGCCTTATTTTCAGTAAGATGGAACAAGAAAGCAACTTGTTGGAAGTAATACATTTTTGATGTCTGCAGTCCAATGAGTGCTGAGGCACGCAGTGGATATCGTTATGTTCTTACTTCACAGATGATTTGAGTAGATGCTAAGTATATTTACTTGATTAAACACAAGTCTGAATTATTGAAAGGTTCAAGTAATTTCAGAGTGAAATTGAAGATCGCCGTGACAAGATGATGAAATGTCTATGATATGATCATAGAGATGAATATCTGAGTTACGAGTTTGGCACATAATTAAGACATTGTGGAAATTGTTTCACAACTAATACCGCCTGGAACACCATAGTGTGATGGTGTGTCCGAACATCATAACTGCACCCTATTGGATATGGTGCATACCATGATGTCTCTTATCGAATTACCACTATCGTTTATGGGTTAAGCATTAGAGACAACCACATTCACTTTAAATAGGGCACCACACAATTCCGTTGAGACGACACCGTATGAACTATGGTTTAGAAAAACCTAAGCTGTCGTTTCTTAAAAGTTTGGGGCTGCGACGCTTATGTGAAAAAGTTTTAGGCTGATAAGCTCGAACCCAAAGCGGATAAATGCATCTTCATATAATACCCAAAAATAGTTGGGTGTACCTCCTATTTCAGATCCGGAAGCAAAAGTGATTGTTTCTAGAAACGGGTCCTTTCTCGAGGAAAAGTTTCTCTCGAAAGAATTGAGTGGGAGGATGGTGGAGACTTGATGAGGTTATTGAACCGTGACTTCAACTAGTGTGTAGCAGGGCACAGGAAGTTGTTCCTGTGGCACCTACACCAATTGAAGTGGAAGCTTATGATAGTGATCATGAAACTTCGGATCAAGTCACTACCAAACCTCATAGGTCGACAAGGATGTGTACTACTTCAGAGTGGTACGTAATCCGGTCTTGGAAGTCATGTTGCTAGACAACAATGAACCTATGAGCTATGGAGAAGCAATGGTGGGCGCGGATTCCTACGAATGGCTTGAGGCCATAAAATCCGAGAGAGGATCCATGTATAAAACAAAGTATAGACTTTGAAAGAACTACTTGATGGTTGTAAGGCTGTTTGGTGCAGATGGATTTTAAAAGGAAGATAGACAATGATGGTAAGTGTCACCATTAAGAAAGCTCGACTTGTCGTTAAGATGTTTCCCGACAAGTTCAAGGAGTTGACCACGATGAGACTTTCTCACTCATAGCGATGCTAAGAGTCTGTTGGAATTATGTTAGCAGTCACTGCATTATTTATGAAACCTTGCAGATAGGATGTCAAAACATTGTTTCCTCAACGCTTTTCTTGAGGAAAGGTTGTATGTGATATAACCAGAAGGTTTTGTCAATCCTGAAAGATTCTAACAAGTATGCAAAGCTCCAGCAATCCTTCTAAGGACTGGAGTAAGCATCTCGGAATTGGAACGTACGCTTTGATGAGATGATCAAAGATTTTTGGTTTATACAAAGTTTATGAGAAACTTGTATTTCCAAAGAAGTGAGTGGGAGCACTGTAGAATTTTTGATGAGTATATGTTGTTAACATATTGTTGATAAAAAATGATGTAGAATTTCTGGAAAGCATGCAGGGTTATTTGAAAAGTGTTTTTCGATGGAAAACCTGGATTAAGCTACTTGAACATTGAGCATCAAGATCTATAAGGATAGATCAAAAACGCTTAATAGTACTTTCAAATGAATACATACCTTGACAAGATTTTGAAGGAGTTCAAAATAGATCAGCAAAGAAGGAGTTCTTGGCTGTGTTACAAGGTGTGAGTATTGAGTAAGACTCAAGACCTGACCACGGCAGAAGAGAGAGAAAGGACGAAGGTCGTCCCCTATGCTTTAGACGTAGGCTATATAGTATGCTATGTTGTGTACCGCACCTGAAGTGTGCCTTGCCATGAGTCAGTCAAGGGGTACAAGAGTGATCTAGGAATGGATCACATGACGGCGGTCGAACTTATCCTTAGTAACTAGTGGACTAAGGAATTTTCTTGATTATGGAGGTGGTAAAAGAGTTCGTCGTAAAGGGTTACGTCGATGCAAACTTTGACACTAATCTGGATGACTCTGAGGAGTAAACTAGATTCGTATAGTAGATCAGTTATTTGGAATAGCTCCAAGTAGCTCGTGGTAGCTGCATCTACAAGATGACATAGAGATTTGTAAAGCACACATGGATCTAAAAGGTTCAGACCCATTGACTGATAAACCTCTCTCACAAGCAAGATATGAACATACCCCATGGATGTTGGATTCATTACAATCACATAGTGATGTGGACTAGATTATTGACTCTAGTGCAAGTGGGAGACTGTTGGAAATATTCCCTAGAGGTAATAATAAAATGGTTATTATTGTATGTCCTTGTTCATGATAATTGTCTATTGTTCATGCTATAATTGTATTAACCGGAAACCATAATACATGTGTGTATACATCGACAATACCATGTCCCTAGTAAGCCTCTAGTTGACTAGCTCGTTGATCAATAGATGGTTACGGTTTCCTGACCATGGACATTGAATGTCGTTGATAACTGGATCACATCATTAGGAGAATGATGTGATGGACAAGACCCAATCCTAAGCCTAGCACAAGAACGTATAGTTCGTCTGCTAAAGCTTTTCTAATGTCTAGTATCATTTCCTTAGACCATGAGATTGTGCAACTCCCGGATACCGTAGGAATTCTTTGGGTGTACCAAACATCACAACGTAACTGGGTGGCTATAAAGGTGCACTACGGGTATCTCCGAAAGTGTCTGTTGGGTTGGCACGAATCGAGACTGGGATTTGTCACTCTTTGTGACGGAGAGGTATCTCTGGGCCCACTCGGTAGGACATCATCATAATGTGCACAATGTGGCCAAGGAGTTGATCACGGGATGATGTGTTACGGAACGAGTAAAGAGACTTGCCGGTAACGAGATTGAACGAGGTATCGGGATACCGATGATCGAATCTCGGCAAGTATCGGACCGATAGACAAAGGGAATTGTATACGGGATTGATTGAATCCTTGACATCGTGGATCATCCGATGAGATCATCGTGGAACATGTGGGAGCCAACATGGGTATCCAGATCCCGCTGTTGGTTATTGGCCGGAGAGTTGTCTCGGTCATGTCTGCATGGTTCCCGAACCCGTAGGGTCTACACACTTAAGGTTCGATGACGCTAGGGTTATTAGGAAGACTTGTATGTGATTACCGAATGTTGTTCGGAGTCCCGGATGAGATCCCAGACATCACGAGGAGTTCCGGAATGGTCCGGAGGTAAAGATTTATATATGGAAAGTTGTTGTTCGGGTTCTAGGAAAAGTTCGGTTTTTTTCGGTATTGCACTAGGAAGCTTCCGGAAGGTTCCGGAGGATTTCGGAGGGGTACGGAGGTCCGGAAAATGTTCCACCACGTCCAATACAGTAGCATGGGCTGTAGGGAGGCTCCCTAGCCTTAATGGGCCAGGGGCACCAGCCCCCCCAAGGCCCATGCACATGGGAGAGGGGAAACCCTAAGGGGGAGGGCCTCCATTTGACTTGGGAGGCACTCCTCCCCCCCCTTGGCCGCCGCCCCCAACCCTAGATGGGATCTAGGGGGGCCGGCCCCCTCTCTCCCCACCTATAAATAGTGGAGGGGTGGGAGGGCGGCCATACCCTTGCACCTGGCGCAGCCCCTCCCCTCCAATACCTCTCCTCCTCCGCGTGAGCTTGGCGAAGCCCTGCCGGAGAACTGCCACTCCATCACCACCACGCAGTTGTGCTGCTGTTTGACTCTCTTCCTCAACCTCTCCCTCCTCCTTGCTGGATCAAGGTGCGGGAGACGTCTCTGTTCCGTACGTGTGTTGAACGCGGAGGTGCCGTCCGTTCGGTGCTAGGATCATCGGTGATTTGGATCACGACGAGTACGACTACATCAACCCCGTTCTCTTGAACGCTTCCGCTTAGAGATCTTCAAGGGTATGAAGATGCACTCCCTCTCTCTCATTGCTAGTATCTCCTAGATTGATCTTGGTGACACGTAGGAAAATTTTGAATTATTGCTACGTTCCCCAACAGCGCCCCCTAGGGCGCGCCCCCTACCTCGTGGCCCCCCTGGTGGCTCTCCAATGCCCATCTTCTCCTATATGAGGTCTTTTGATGAGAAAAAATAAAAGGGGAACTTTTCAGGACGAGACTCCGCCGCCACGAGGCGGAACCTTGGCGGATCCAATCTAGAGCTCCGGCAGAGCTGTTTTGCCGGGAATACTTCCCTCCCGGTGGGGGAAATCATCACCATCGTCATCACCAACACTCCTCTCATCGGGAGAGGGCAATCTCCATCAACATCTTCACCAGCACCATCTCATCTCCAAACCCTAGTTCATCTCTTGTATCCAATTCTTGTCTCAAAGTCCGGGATTGGTTCTAGTAGTGTTGATTACTCCTTGTAGTTGATGCTAGTTGGTTTAATTGGTGGAAGATCATATGTTCAGATCCTATATGCATATTATTACCCCTCTGATTATGAACATGAATATGCTTTGTGAGTAATTACGTTCGTTCCTGAGGACAAGGGAGAAGTCTTGCTATGAGTAGTCATGTGAATTTGGTATTCGTTTGATATTTTGATAAGATGTATGTTGTCTAGCCTCTTGTGGTGTTATGTGAATGTCGACTACATAACACTTCACCATTATTTGGGCCTAGAGGAAGGCATTGGGAAGTAATAAGTAGATGATGGGTTGCTAGAGTGACAGAAGCTTAAATCCTAGTTTATGCGTTGCTTCGTAAGGGGCTGATTTGGATCCACATGTTTCATGCTATGGTTGGGTTTACCTTAATACTTTTGTTGTAGTTGCGGATGCTTGCAATAGAGGTTAATCATAAGTGGGATGCTTGTAGTAAGAACAGCACCCAAGCACTGGTCCACCCACATATCAAATTATCAAACTATCGAACGCGGATCATATGAACATGATGAAAACTAGCTTGACGATATTCCCATGTGTCCTCGGGAGCGCTTTTCCTATTATAAGAGTTTGTTCCGGCTTTTCCTTTGCTACAAAAGTATTGGGCCACCTTGCTGCACTTTATTTACTTTTGTTACTTGTTGCTCGTTACAATTTATCCTATCACAAAACTATCTGTTACCACTTATTTCAGTACTTGCAGAGAATACCTTGCTGAAAACCGCTTATCATTTCCTTCTCCTCCTCGTTGGGTTCGACACTCTTACTTATCGAAAGGACTACGATAGATCCCCTATACTTGTGGGTCATCAAGACTCTTTCCTGGCGCCGTTGCCGGGGGGTGTAGCGCCTTTGGTAGGTGGAATTTGGTAAGGAAAAATTAATATAGTGTGCTGAAATTTACTGTCACTTGTTACTATGGAAAGTAATACTCTGAGGGGCTTGTTCGGGGTATCTTCACAGAGCAAAGAGTTGCTCCTCAACCTACTGAACCTATTGAAAATGAAATTCCTTATGAGTATCCTTCGGGTATAATAGAAAAACTGCTAGCTGATCCTTGTACAGGAGATGGAACAAAGCATCCTAATGAGCACTTAATATATGTGGATGAAGTTTGTGGATTATTTAAGCTTGCAGGTATACCCGATGATGTTGCTAAGAAGAAGGTCTTCCCTTTTTCTTTGAAGGGAGACGCATTGGTATGGTATAGGCAATGTGATGATATGAGATCATGGGACTATAAAAGATTGAAGTTGGAATTTCATCAAAAGTATTACCCTATGCATCGTGTTCATCGTGATCGCAATTATATATATAATTTCTGGCCTCGCGAAGGAGAAAGCATCGCTCAAGCTTGGGGGAGGCTTAAATCAATGTTATATTCATGCCCCAATCATGAGCTCTAGAGAGAAATAATTATGCAAAGTTTTTATGCTCGGCTTTCTGAAAACAATCACAACATGCTCGATACTTCTTGTGATGGCTCTTTTATGATGAAGACTATTGAATTTAGATGGAATTTATTGGATAGAATTAAACACAACTCTGAAGATTGGGACCTCGACGAAGGTAAGGAGTCAGGTATGACACCTAAGTGTTATTGTGTTAAATCTTTTATGGATACTGATATTTTCCGTAAGTTTAGTACTAAATATGGACTTGACTCTGAGATAGTAGCTTCTTTCTGTGAATCTTTTGCTACTTATGTTGATCTCCCTAAGGAGAAGTGGTTTAAATATCATCCTCCCATAGAAGTAAAAGTAGCTGCACCTATTAAAGTTGAAGAAAAGACTGTCACTTATAATGATCCTATTGTTCCTACTTGTTATATTGAGAAACCACCTTTCCCTGTTATAATAAAGGATCATGCTAAAGCTTCAACTATTGTTCGTAAAAGCAATATTAGAACTTATACACCTCCTGATCAAGTTAAAGTAGAACCTATAATATTTCTATTGTTAAAGATCTCTTGTCTGATAATATTGATGGGCATGTTATTCAGTTCGAAGGTGAAACTGCTAGAATTGCTAAGCCTTGTGCTAAAGATAAACATAGACCTGTGGTAGGCATGCCTGTTATTTCTGTTAAAATAGGAGATCATTATTATCATGGCTTATGTGATATGGGTGCTAGTGCTAGTGTTATACCGCATACTTTATATGAAGAAATTAAGAATGAAATTGCACCTACTGAGTTAGAAGATATTGATGTCACAATTAAACTTTCCAATAGAGATACTATTTCAGCAATGGGAATTATTAGAGATGTTGAAGTCTTGTGTGTGAAAACTAAATATCCTGCTGATTTTCTTGTTCTTGGTTCCCCACAAGATAGCTTTTGTCCCATTATATTTGGTAGACCCTTCTTAAATACTGTCAATGCTACCATAGATTGCACAAAGAATGTTGTTACTATTGGCTTGGATGATATGGTTCATGAGTTTAATTTCTCTAAATTTAGTAAACAACATCGCGAGGAAGAATTGCCTAGTAAGGATGAGATTATTGATCTTGGTTCTATTGCCGTACCTCCTAGTGATCCTTTAGAACACTTTTTGCTAGACCATGAAAATGATATGTTCATGAATGAAAGTGTCACATCCCTGGTCCTGTTATGCACTAGGGTAGACCTCATGTGAGTATCATGTTTTAATTCAAATGAAATTTGAATTGAGGAATTTTCAAAGCCTCAGAAACCTTCTAAAAATGATCAACCTTAAAATCTTCTCAAAGAAGCCCAAGAAAATGTTCCTCTTAGTCTCTGAAAATATTGCAAAGAGGTAAAACTCAAAACAATATTTTTGGTATCTCAGAGTTAATTATTTTGGGTCTTTGAATTAAATAAATAGCTATTTGCATTGGATATATATATTATATATAAATAATATATGTCCAATAATTACTGGAACATTTTATGTGGTTTGGTATACTTTAGTTCTAGCCACATAATTATTTTCAGGATTTTATAAAATGGTTTAGTATTTTTACTAAACCAAAACAAAACAGAACAGAAATAAAAAAATAAAATAAAAAGAACAGAGTCTTACCTGGGCCTTACCTGGCTGGCCCAGTGGACAGCCCAGCCCACTGGCCGGGTGCCAGTCGTCCTCTACCTCTGCCAGTAGGCAGAGGAGGGAGACAGCGCACGCGCGCGCCGTGGCGACACGCCACCTCCCTGCCTGCCTGCGTCCCTCGCCACCGCGACGCCTCGGGCCTTCTCCTCGGCGCCGCCTCGAACCCCTGGACCCCCTCACTCATCCCCTTCTCCTGCTCTCCCTCTCGCTCCGCACCTCGGGCCCGAACGGAGCCGCCGCCACCGACGCCGATTGCCGCAGCCACCGTGCACCCCTAGCCTCGCCGATGCACCCAGGAGCTCCGCCTCGACCCCCTCCTTCCTCCCCACCGACCCACGGCCTCCGGAAGCCCTACAACGCCGTCACCATCGCCGTTCCGTCGCCGGCCACCGAAGCTCCCCTCCGTCGATTCGTCGGCTCCGGTGCCTCCCCGAGCTCCCCGAGGCCACCGTTGCAACCCCTGTGAGCTACTCTTCCATTTCCCCTCCTCCTCGCGCTCGTTCCCATACCCTAGCCGCCTTTCCACCGGAGCCGCGAGCTCGGCTCCGCCGGCGATGTCGCCGCCGTCGTTGCAGGTCACCAAACTCGCGTCCGAGCACGACCTCGAGCTCGTGGATCTCCCAGGAGCCCGCCCAGCCTCTCAGCTCGCTCGCTCGCTAAGCGTAGCCCCGTGCCCGCGCTGGCCCGAACTCCGGTCGCCGCCGCGGACCCCGTTCCGGTGAGCTCGAGCCACCTCAGCCCCTGCCGTTTGCACAAATGGATGCGGACGACTCCCAGCTACGCGTAGCTGCCCTCCGCCGGCCATTTGGTCGCCGGAGGAGGAATTCCGACCCCCTCCGCCGTCTCGGGCTTCACCGGCGACGAGCCGCCGGCGTGTTAGCCTCGGCTGACCAGGGGTTTGACCTCCCCTAGGTCCATGACAGGTGGGCC
>NC_041386.1:502932245-502947362 GCF_002162155.2 Triticum dicoccoides | reverse complement strand
ATTTATAGATGTCTGTACTCAGACATGATAGCTTCCGCTTGTGCTTGATTTGTATGCTCTGAATGTTGGGTCATGAGACCCATGTTTGTAATATCTTGCTCCTCGGAGCCTATTGAATAGATTACTTGAGTCATAGAGTCATGTTGTGATGCCATGTTGTATTTGCACATATCGAGCATATTGTGTGTATGTTATTGAAATGCTTGGTATGTGTGGGATCTGACCATCTAGTTGTTTATCTTTAGTAGCCTCTCTTACGGGGAAATGTCTCCTAGTGTTTCCACCGAGCCATGGTAGCTTGCTACTGCTCCGGAACACTTAGGCTGGCCGGCATGTGTCCTTCTTCGTTCCTGTGTCTGTCCCTTCGGGGAAATGTCACGCGGTGAATACCGGAGTCCTGTTAGCCCGCTACAGCCCGGTTCACCGGAGTCCTGCTAGCCCAGTGCTACAACCTGGATTCACTCGCTGATGACCGACACGTTCGATGCTGGGTCATGGATACCTGTCCCTGTAAGTCTGTGCCGCTTTGGGTTTACGACTAGCCATGTCAGCCCGGACTCCTTATCATATGGATGCTAGCGACACTGTCATATACGTGTGCCAAAAGGCGCAAACGGTCCCGGGCAAAGGTAAGGCGACACCCGTGGGAATACCGTGCGTGAGGCCGCAAAGTGATATGAGGTGTTACATGCTAGATCGATGTGGCATTGAGTCGGGGTCCTGACAGCGTTGGTATCAGAGCTTGACTGCCTGTAGGATTACTAAGCCAAACTGGTCGAAGTTGAGTCTAGAAATTCTTTAGTTATATAAGGGAATTGATTGTGGGATGGAACGTAAGGCTCTTTTTACTCCTTATACCTCATGGCCTTCTGATCTGAGTCATCATCTTCTCTTCTACGGGGATTAAGAACTAGGCTATCTCTTCTTTCTATTAGGATCACGTGTTACTAATCAGTAGACTTATAAGATTGTTGGATTTAAGTCTCAGTTCAGTTCCTACTACTTCCGTATGTTAATTGTTGATCTCGGAACCTTGATATTGTGCTTCTGAGTGGTTATGCCACCAATTTTGTGAATGTCTCAAACCTTTTCTGAGCATTTACAGCCGTTATGCTGTCCGAGTCATTCCAGATTTCTAAATAGTCTGATGCATTTGCAAAATCCTCTCCCTCTGGTTTCGATGTTCCTTTATGCCAGCTCAATCACACTAATTGTTGAGTTGAGGTATTCTATTTCCTTGACATTATGTTGGAATAATTATTATGACCCTAGGTGTCTCAGGGGATCATCTAGTAATTTAGCCATGATTTGTGTTCCCAGTGTGATGATTCTGGCCATCATTCTCGAAAGCATCCCGTGATGCTACTTAGTAGTAGGTATTCTATTCCTGGGTTCTTGAACCCGAGATTCACTCCACCTACTTCGTGTTGATAGTAATTGTTAGTGCCTTCAGGATATTAGTAACCTTTGCGATAGTCCTTGAAGTCCGTGGTATCTTCTTCTTCCAAATACCATGAACTACTTATGGCAGAAGTTCCTCGTTGAACTGAAATATCATAACAGGATTATTCTTGAGGAGTTCTCCATTCATAAATCGTGACTCTGCCAGTTCTACCTTTCTGCATGGGTTATCCGGAAGAATTATGTTGAACTTGGTTCGACATACTAATTTATGCATCCACAACTCAGAAAGTTATATGTTCCTTTGAGTTGTCCCTCTTTAGTTGTCTACTGACCTTCGTCTATCAATTGATAGTCAAGAGTATGCGCGCGTTCGTTTGTCGATGCCTATTACTCTTGTGGCCCGTCAAGCCATTCCGTCCTGAATGACTAGGAGAAACAAACTCCAGTACCTCATCCATATCTAGGATTGGGTCAAAGTAGTTGTGTTCCGCAGATCAAGTTACAATCCAGCTTCTGGTCTGCTCTACCCTGAAGTATTACCTTCTTTATGACAGGAATTTCATGAGAATTGCACCACCTTTTGTGAATTCTTGACATAGTGATACTTCACGCCATCCTTTTTCTCATTCCTCGGTTCCGTGTTGTTGCAGCCGGAGTGCCGACAAGTGAATCATGATGTGTGAAATCAATACTCCTAGCAACTCCGTTGCTTGGTAGTTAAATGGACAATAACGTCATCCTTAGCGAGTTGACTATTGAATCATCACCCTAAGGTTGATTGTGCTACCTAGTCCATTTTCCTGGTGCACTCCTCGATTGATGAGATAGGATTTGTTAAGTCCTCGCTCATTTGATCATATCATCTTGCCCTGAAAAGCAAGATTGTTCTCGAGCTTAGTAACATATCGGTGGTTCGTGATTTCCGAAGATCTTCTCGGAAGTATTACCAGGTTGTCACCTGACCGCTATGTTGAGCTCGTTATCAAGTTGGTTTCTTGTGAACCACCTTCTCTCCAAGAATCGGTGTTAGATATCCCTGAGCTAGTTGGTTAAGCTAGACAACAACTTGGAGAGTTGGAAGATAAAAGCTTGCCTGACTTAGTTCGTCCCAAAAGGATATTCTTGTGTAGTGTGTATTGAAGAAAGATGATATCTTCATCGATTGGTCCCTGTGATCAGTTGCTGGACCTATTGTCTTATCAATCCTTTGATTTGAGTGTGGGCTATCGTCAAATCAAGTCAGAACCAACGATGTTCGTAATGTTGTCTTCCTCGTGGTTGATCCCTCGAGCATACACCATTATATCTTTTGGTTCTGACCAATGCTATCACCGTGTTCACATGATGGTGGAAATCCAGTGATATGGAAATTCCGATGAGTTGCTGTTGAGCCCATCAGTAGCATTTTGTCTCCCCCCATGAATCATGTTGAACATCAACCTAGTGTTGGAAATTTGTGTAAGCATTTCTTCGTGTTTCGTTCATGAAGTATATGTTTGGATGAAAGTAGTGACTTTCCCTAATTCATGTGCATATGATGCAAGTTGCCGCCATGAATTTGAGGAAGATTGTTTTGTTTCCTTGGAATCATCCCAAATCAGTCATGCACACGTGCGAAGTATTCTGTAGTCTGGAGACTTGCAACCTTCATTCCATATGTGTCCCGAGCACACCAAGCCACTGATTGATTTGTTCAAGGAGAAGAAGTTCCTTCATAAGAGCTAATCATATGACTTATGCAAGGACTTCGTTATCCACGGTGATGGTTCCCAACCAGAACTCGGTAGTGTTTTATTATAAGACTACCACGTGGTCATGCTTGTCTGGGACAACGTGTTCACATGTTTGTAGCAGAACCAGCTCATGTTTTGGAGCTTGCTATCGTAGTTCATTCCCCGAGAATCTCGCAACGTCATCTCGTCGAATTGTGTTGCAAACTTTCATTTTTCTTCCTAGACTCGATGAGTCTGGAATATCCTAACACCAACCAGATCTGAATCTCAGGCAGATATGATGGTTGGAACATTTTCCAAGAACTATAATATTGGTCCCTCGATAACCGGTAAAGTGGATGTCGTGGCCAACACACCCAACCGGAAGACCTATTATTATAATATCTTGATTGAGGAAGTTGGCCACCTCCCCATAAGGATTTCGTAGGGTTTACCTCCGTAACTGTTTCCTATGGATTCTATTGCTCCCGAAGTCCGACCTTTACTTGATGTTCTAGATATCAAACCATATCTATGAATGGGTAACCCTAGCACATCAAGGAGAACATTAGAAGCGGAGTGCTAAATGTCTCTCGGTCGATCATCCAGATTTTATCTCCTTGGCCCCGCCAGGGGTGAAATTTGAGAAGGTGTTATCTTCCTTTGCATCTGCATCATCCATCATCATTCATCATGGTAGCAAGTTGTGTTGCCAGGATCCTTGACACGGATGTTGGTAAAACCTTGATGAATATGGAAATGCTCAAGTTCTTGAGAGCACGCTCAAGCGCTAGGTGTTATCTTCGGCATTAACTGGGGATCCTCTCCGTTTCCTCGACATGCTATGATCTCTTCAAACAGTGAATTCACTCCCTATTGTTGGGTTCTTCCCCAGTTACCAGAATCATTCCCAGCATTTGCATTTTGTTCCCAGCTTGCACCGCCAATGTGCCATTCTACCATGGGTCTCTTCCATTTCCGGTGATAAGCAAAATCATCCATTACGTTGTCTTCAACAAGGTAATCCACATCATCCAAGTCCAAGTATGTCATTCTACCGACCCCGCCAATCGACTGCTGTGATTTGCCTTAGGCTGATATAGAGAGTCTTAACGATCTCTATATCAAAGGTAATTCTTTTTGCCACTTAAGATAATAATCTACGAATCAGTCCCTCCAGGATGTTTCGTCGTGGTATCATGGCAACTCAACTCCTCGCTACGTTGACAATCGTTTACCACCTTCCTAGGTGTGGAATTGTTGTCTACCTAGTGAACCTTCGTCATCCGTTTCTTTCCACCCCTCTTGATGTGTATCTCGTGTCTCAACCCGAGAGATGGTTCTATGTCTCATTCCAGAAGTTAATCCTGAGTTGTTCGATCTTCGAGAAGACCGATCCTTCCAGAGTTTTCCTTTTCTCTCCTTGTCATGATTAGCTGGAGTTCTCAGAGCAAGACGACAAGACAAAATGGTGTTCAAACCAACGTTCATTTGAAGTGCACCCTGGATCGTGAAGATTGTGCTAGTTTGCGTTTCCCCTTCACCCTACCCTACGCTTGAATCTCGGGACGAGATTTTTGTTTAGTGGGGGTGAGTTGTCACATCCCTGGTCCTGTTATGCACTAGGCTAGACCTCATGTGAGTATCATGTTTTAATTCAAATGAAATTTGAATTGAGGAATTTTCAAAGCCTCAGAAACCTTCTAAAAATGATCAACCTTAAAATCTTCTCAAAGAAGCCCAAGAAAATGTTCCTCTTAGTCTCTGAAAATATTGCAAAGAGGTAAAACTCAAAACAATATTTTTGGTATCTCAGAGTTAATTATTTTGGGTCTTTGAATTAAATAAATAGCTATTTGCATTGGATATATATATTATATATAAATAATATATGTCCAATAATTACTGGAACATTTTATGTGGTTTGGTATACTTTAGTTCTAGCCACATAATTATTTTCAGGATTTTATAAAATGGTTTAGTATTTTTACTAAACCAAAACAAAACAGAACAGAAATAAAAAAATAAAATAAAAAGAACAGAGTCTTACCTGGGCCTTACCTGGCTGGCCCAGTGGACAGCCCAGCCCACTGGCCGGGTGCCAGTCGTCCTCTACCTCTGCCAGTAGGCAGAGGAGGGAGACAGCGCACGCGCGCGCCGTGGCGACACGCCACCTCCCTGCCTGCCTGCGTCCCTCGCCACCGCGACGCCTCGGGCCTTCTCCTCGGCGCCGCCTCGAACCCCTGGACCCCCTCACTCATCCCCTTCTCCTGCTCTCCCTCTCGCTCCGCACCTCGGGCCCGAACGGAGCCGCCGCCACCGACGCCGATTGCCGCAGCCACCGTGCACCCCTAGCCTCGCCGATGCACCCAGGAGCTCCGCCTCGACCCCCTCCTTCCTCCCCACCGACCCAAGGCCTCCGGAAGCCCTACAACGCCGTCACCATCGCCGTTCCGTCGCCGGCCACCGAAGCTCCCCTCCGTCGATTCGTCGGCTCCGGTGCCTCCCCGAGCTCCCCGAGGCCACCGTTGCAACCCCTGTGAGCTACTCTTCCATTTCCCCTCCTCCTCGCGCTCGTTCCCGTACCCTAGCCGCCTTTCCACCGGAGCCGCGAGCTCGGCTCCGCCGGCGATGTCGCCGCCGTCGTTGCAGGTCACCAAACTCGCGTCCGAGCACGACCTCGAGCTCGTGGATCTCCCAGGAGCCCGCCCAGCCTCTCAGCTCGCTCGCTCGCTAAGCGTAGCCCCGTGCCCGCGCTGGCCCGAACTCCGGTCGCCGCCGCGGACCCCGTTCCGGTGAGCTCGAGCCACCTCAGCCCCTGCCGTTTGCACAAATGGATGCGGACGACTCCCAGCTACGCGTAGCTGCCCTCCGCCGGCCATTTGGTCGCCGGAGGAGGAATTCCGACCCCCTCCGCCGTCTCGGGCTTCACCGGCGACGAGCCGCCGGCGTGTTAGCCTCGGCTGACCAGGGGTTTGACCTCCCCTAGGTCCATGACAGGTGGGCCCGGCCCCTGCTAACTTTGGTTA
Source organism: Triticum dicoccoides (assembly GCF_002162155.2). Lineage (NCBI taxonomy): Eukaryota > Viridiplantae > Streptophyta > Magnoliopsida > Poales > Poaceae > Triticum > Triticum dicoccoides. Next base: position 502,941,217 of record NC_041386.1, on the reverse strand, counting down.
AGTTAATAACTACTTTTAGTTAAGCCACTGACCCACTGACAGTAGGCCCCACCCCTGGTCAAACCCCAGTCAGCGCTGGGTTTGACCGGGATTAACTCCTGTAACACTGACATATGGGGCCCACAGGTCAGATTTGACCTGGACAACGCCGTTGACTTGCTGACGTCACTGTGAAGTCATGCTGACGCAGTAATTCTTTCCTGGATTTATTATTATTCAGAAATTCCAGAAAATGAATATAAACTTCTAAAATTCATAGAAAATTAACCGTAACTCCAAATTAAATAAATTATATATGAAAAATTATCAGAAAAATTCAAGGAATCCATCTGTACCATTTTCATGCATGTTAGAACAACTTATAGGTGCTGTTTAGCACAAATCAATTAAATGGCATTTGAATAATCACATATGGAGTTTGAATTTGAATCTTGTATTCAAACCAACTTCATTTAATCTGTTGCTAGTTGCATTAGCCCAAAACACATTCATTTTGCCATGTCATGATCATGCATCATATTGTGTATTGCATTGATTGTGTTCCCTTCTGTGTTGCCGGTATTTGTCCCCTCTCGATAGACGGGATACCGATGATGTGATCGTTGACAATGATGAAGACTCAATGTTATCTTCAGATGTGCCAGGCAAGCAAAACCCCCTTGTTCATTCTGATACAATCCTACTCTCTCGCTCCTGCTCTCTTCTACTGCATTAGGACAACACCGATTCATCTGTTACTTGCTGCGGTAGCTGAACCCCTTTATCCTCTGCATGACCTGTCATTCCACAGTAAATAGATGAAACCCACTAGCATGAGTAGGAGTTGTTTGAGCCCTGTTGTGCCTACTCATTCATGCTTGTTTGTCATGCCTGCTACTGCTTAGAGTTGAGTCGGGTCTGATTCATCGGGGATGAATCAGAGGCGTGTGAACCTGTCCTACTGTGTGTGAGCTAAGTGTGTGAACACGATTTGGTAAAGGTAGCGGTGAGAGGCCATGTAGGAGTACATGGTGGGTTGTCTCATTGCAGCCGTCCTCAGGAACTGAGTTCTGTGTTTGTGATCCATGATTCAGCTACTACCACGCATTGGGCCCGAAACCAATGGACCCTCTCGGCTTCTTAATCACCCTTGTCCTCTGTCCAGGAGTTGCAAGTAGTTTCTGGTGTTTGTAGTATGCTGGAGGCCGTGGACAGCGCTGACCGTAGGGGTGGGCTGTGATGCGGTAGGCACGTGGCACGGTGTACCGGGCGCCCGTTTGGTGTCTCGGGAACCCTGTTCACATCGTTTGGGGCTGTGAGCGAAACTCCGGTCGGATCTCCTCATGGATGGAACCCGAATAGGCGATAAACCTGGACTAGAGAGTTAGGTGATTAGGTAGGTCGTGGCCGACACCCACGTTGGGCTTCCGCTTGAAGGTTTCCGAGTACATGTCGTGTAAACGGCGGTAAGTGGTGAGAGCGTGTGTGAAGAAGTACACCCCTGCAGGGTTAACCTAATCTATTCGAATAGCCGTGTCCGCGGAAAAGGACTTCTGGGTTGCTTATATCAGTTCATAGACAAGTGAAAGTGGATACTCTAAAATACGCAAGATAAGCGTGAGTGCTATGGATGGCGTTCTCGTAGGGAGACGGGAGCGGATCCATAGTGGTGTATTGATATGGTGAATATGTGGACTCGTGTGCGCCACCTCAAAAAAGTTACTCGCAGTCGTAGTTCAGGATAGCCACCGAGTCAAAGCTGGCTTGCTGCAGTTAAACCCCACCATCCCTTTGTTGATAATGATGCATATGTAGATAGTTCTGATGTAAGTCTTGCTGGGTACATTTGTACTCACGTTTGCCTATTTTATGTTTTTGCAGAGAGACTTCAGTCTCACTAGTATTTCCGCATGGTCTTCGACGTTTAGCTTGTTACCTCAGCTACGATCTTGTGCCTCGGCAGGATTTGGTAGATAGTCAGGCTTCTCAGCCTTTTTTTTCATTTATAGATGTCTGTACTCAGACATGATAGCTTCCGCTTGTGCTTGATTTGTATGCTCTGAATGTTGGGTCATGAGACCCATGTTTGTAATATCTCGCTCCTCGGAGCCTATTGAATAGATTACTTGAGTCATAGAGTCATGTTGTGATGCCATGTTGTATTTGCACATATCGAGCATATTGTGTGTATGTTATTGAAATGCTTGGTATGTGTGGGATCTGACCATCTAGTTATTTATCTTTAGTAGCCTCTCTTACGGGGAAATGTCTCCTAGTGTTTCCACCGAGCCATGGTAGCTTGCTACTGCTCCGGAACACTTAGGCTGGCCGGCATGTGTCCTTCTTCGTTCCTGTGTCTGTCCCTTCGGGGAAATGTCACGCGGTGAATACCGGAGTCCTGTTAGCCCGCTACAGCCCGGTTCACCGGAGTCCTGCTAGCCCAGTGCTACAACCTGGATTCACTCGCTGATGACCGACACGTTCGATGCTGGGTCATGGATGCCTGTCCCTGTAAGTCTGTGCCGCTTTGGGTTTACGACTAGCCATGTCAGCCCGGACTCCTTATCATATGGATGCTAGCGACACTGTCATATACGTGTGCCAAAAGGCGCAAACGGTCCCGGGCAAAGGTAAGGCGACACCCGTGGGAATACCGTGCGTGAGGCCGCAAAGTGATATGAGGTGTTACATGCTAGATCGATGTGGCATTGAGTCGGGGTCCTGACAGAAAGAAGGGAAATAGATGAAGTATTCTTTAAACAGGAACCTATTCTGAAACACAATTTGCCTGTTGAAATTCTAGGGGATCCTCCTCCACCCAAGGGTGATCCCATGTCTGAGCTTAAATCTTTGCCTGATAATCTTAAATATGCTTATCTTGATGAAAAGAAGATATATCCTGTTATTATTAGTGTTAACCTTTCAGAGCATGAAGAAGAAAGATTATTGAAAAATCTGAAGAAGCATCGTGCTGCTATTGGATATACTCTTGATGATCTTAAGGGCATTAGTCCCACTCTATGTCAACATAAAATAAATTTGGAAGCAGATGCCAAACCAGTTTGTGATCCTCAACGACGTCTGAATCCTAAAATTAAAGAAGTGGTAAGAAAAGAAATACTAAAGCTTCTGGAGGCAGGTATAATCTATCCCGTTGCTGATAGTGAGTGGGTAAGTCCTGTCCATTGTGTCCCTAAGAAGGGAGGTATTACTGTTGTTCCTAATGATAAAGATGAATTGATTCCACAAAGAATTATCACTGGTTATAGGATGGTAATTGATTTCCGCAAACTAAATAAAGCTACTAAGAAAGATCATTACCCCTTACATTTTATTGATCAAATGCTAGAAAGATTATGCAAACATACACACTATTGCTTTCTAGATGGTTATTCTGGTTTCTCTCAAATACTTGTGTCGGCTAAAGATCAATCAAAGACCACTTTTACATGCCCTTTTGGTACTTTTGCTTATAGACGTATGCCTTTTGGTTTATGTAATGCACCTGCTACCTTTCAAAGATGCATGATGGCTATATTCTCTGACTTTTGTGAAAAGATTTGTGAGGTCTTCATGGACGACTTTTCCGTCTATGGTTCCTATTTTGATGATTGCTTGAGCAATCTTGATCGAGTTTTGCAGAGATGTGAAGAAACTAATCTTGTCTTGAATTGGGAAAAGTGCCACTTTATGGTTAATGAAGGTATTGTCTTGGGGCACAAAGTTTCTGAAAGAGGTATTGAAGTTGATAAAGCCAAGGTTGATGCTATTGAAAAGATGCCATGTCCCAAGGACATCAAAGGTATAAGAAGTTTCCTTGGTCACGCCGGATTTTACAGGAGGTTCATTAAGGACTTATCAAAAATTTCTCGGCCTCTGACTAATTTATTGCAAAAAGATATACCATTTGTCTTTGATGATGATTCTGTAGAAGCATTTGAAATACTTAAGAAAGCATTAGTCTCTACACCTATTGTTCAGCCACCTGATTGGAATTTACCCTTTGAAATTATTTGTGATGCTAGTGATAATGTTGTAGGTGTTGTTCTAGGGCAAAGAGTTGATAAGAAATTAAATGTTACCCATTATGCTAGTGAGACTCTAGACAATGCTCAAAGAAATTATGCTACTACTGAAAAGGAACTTTTAGCAGTTGTATTTGCTTGTGATAAGTTCAGATCTTATATTGTTGATTCTAAAGTAACTGTTCACACTGATCATGCTGCTATTAAATATCTTATGGAAAAGAAAGATGCTAAACCTAGACTTATTAGATGGGTTCTCTTGCTACAAGAATTTGATTTGAATATTGTTGATAGAAAGGGAGCTGAGAACCCCGTTGCAGACAACTTGTCTAGGTTAGAAAATATTCTTGATGACCCACTACCTATTAATGATGACTTTCCCGATGAACAATTAAATGGTATAAGTACTTCTCGAAGTACTCCATGGTATGCTGATTATGCTAATTATATTGTTGCTAAGTTTATACCACCTAGCTTCACATACCAGCAAAAAAAAAGTTTTTCTATGATTTGAGACATTACTTTTGGGATGACCCACATCTTTATAAGGAAGGAGTAGATGGTGTTATTAGACGTTGTGTACCTGAGCATGAACAGGAACAGATCCTACGCAAGTGTCATTCCGAGTCTTATGGAGGACACCACGCTGGAGATAGAACTGCACATAAGGTATTGCAATCTGGTTTTTATTGGCCTACTCTCTTCAAGGATGCCAGTAAGTTTGTCTTGTCTTGTGATGAATGTCAAAGAATTGGTAATATTAGTAGACGTCAAGAAATGCGTATGAATTATTCACTTGTTATTGAACCGTTTGATGTTTGGGGCTTTGATTATATGGGACCCTTTCCTGCCTCTAATGGATACACACATATTCTAGTTGCTGTTGATTACGTTAATAAGTGGGTAGAAGCTATTCCAACTAGTAGTGCTGATCATAACACTTCTATTAAAATGCTTAAGGAAGTTATTTTTCTGAGGTTTGGAGTCCCTAGATATTTAATGACTGATGGTGGTTCACACTTTATTCATGGTGCCTTCCGTAAAATGCTTGCTAAATATGATGTTAATCATAGAATTGCATCTACTTATCACCCACAGTCTAGTGGTCAAGTAGAATTGAGCAATAGAGAGCTCAAATTAATTTTGCAAAATACTGTTAATAGGTCTAGAAAGAATTGGTCTAAGAAACTTGATGATGCATTATGGGCTTATAGAACTGCATATAAAAATCCTATGGGTATGTCTCCGTATAAAATGGTTTATGGAAAAGCATGTCACTTACCTCACGAACTAGAACATAAGGCATATTGGGCTATTAAAGAGCTTAACTATGATTTTAAACTTGCCGGTGAAAAGAGGTTGTTTGATATTAGCTCACTTGATGAATGGAGAACCCAAGCTTATGAAAATTCCAAGTTGTTTAAATAAAAAGTTAAAAGATGGCATGACAAAAGGATACAAAAGCGTGAGTTTAATGTAGGTGATTATGTATTGCTATACAACTCTCGTTTAAGATTTTTTGCAGGAAAGCTTCTCTCTAAATGGGAAGGACCCTATGTTATCGAAGAGGTCTATCGTTCCGGTGCCATAAAAATCAACAACTTCGAGGGCACAAATCCGAAGGTGGTAAATGGTCAAAGAATTAAACATTATATCTCAGGTAATCCCATAAATGTTGAAACCAATATTATTGAAACCATAACCCCAGAGGAATACATAAGGGACACTTTCCGGAACGTTTCAGACTCCGAAAAGGAATAGGTATGTGGTACGGTAAGTAAACCGACTCCAGAACAAGTTTTAAGGCAATATTTCTCCGTTTTGGAATATTTAGAAAAATAAGTAGCAGTCCGGGAAGGACACGAGGGCCCCACGAGGGTGGTGGGCGCGCCCCCTACCTCGTGAGCACCTCGTGTGCCTTCCAGACTCCGTTTTCTTGCATGTTACGTATTTTGGTCGGTAAAAATTCATTATATATTCTCCCGAAGGTTTTGACTCCCGTATCACGCAAACCTCCTTTGTTCTTGTTTCGAGCTGTTTTCTGTCAGGGTTTTCCAGGCTAGGCATGATGTAGTCTCCCTCCTCCAACAATGGTGACAATGAAGCTTGGCTAATGAAGATAGATCTGAAGAGGGAAGAACCCACGAAGGTCAACAAGGATGAAAGGATCAAGAAGGCCACAGAGGATCAAGCCCCAGCAGCAAAAGACACCCTTCAAATTGATCATAACCTTCTTACCCCAACTGAGATTGAAGCTTTCAAGACGATTGAGTTAGCTCGTATACAAAACAAGTATCTCACACAAGAAAATATTTTGTTGAAGGAGCATATTGTTGCACTCAAGGGCATTATTCGCAAGCTGGAGGACCTCTTATGCTCGATGTGCGATTATCCGTCACAAGCACCATCTCCTCCAACAAAGAAGAATTGAGTATCCGGGTATGGGCACTCCCCTTGGCAACTACCAAGCTTGGGGGAGGTGCCCCGGTATCGTATCACAATCACAACTCCTATCTTTACCATTTTTCTTAGTTCGATCCCATCAGTAGTATCTTGATCTAGTAAAATAAAGTTTATGGCATGATCTAGTTTTGAGTTTTGCTTTATGATCTCTCTATGTAATCGAGTCCGTGAGCTATATATAATAAAGATTAGTGTTGAGTCAAGGGCTTGATTATTTTGCCATGATCTTGGGTGAATAAAAGAAAAGAGAAAAAGAATAAAAAGAAACAGAAAGTTCATATTGATCTTATTGAGAGTAATGACTTCACATAGAAAGAGTATGATGATTAAAAGTTGTTGGGAGTTGGCAGACATAGCTTTGGTCATTGTTGCAATTAATAGGAAGTAATAAGGAAAGAGAGGTTTTCACATATAGATATATTATCATTGACATCTTTTATGATTGGGGGCACTCATTAAAATATGACATGCTAAAGATTTGATGTTGGACAAGGAAGACAACGTAATGAGTTATGTCTTTCTTATATCTGAGATAAAGTATGATGTCATGGTTCCTCTAACTTGTTGAGCTCGCCTTTCCCCCTCATGCTAGCCAAATTCTCAGCACCAAGTAGAAATACTACTTGTGCTTCCAAATATCCCTAAACCAGTTTTGCCATGAGAGTCCACCATATCTACCTATGGATTGAGTAAGATCCTTCAAGTAAGTTGTCATCGGTGAAAAGCAATAAAAATTGCTCTAAATGTGTATGATTGATTGGTGTGGGAGAAATAAGCTTTATACGATCTTGTGATGTGGAAGTAATAAAAGCAACGGACTGCATAATAAAGGTTCATATCACAAGTGGCAATAAAGTGACATTCTTTCGCATTGAGATTTTATATACCCAACCATAAAAGCGCATGGCAACCTCTGCTTCCCTCTGCGAAGGGCCTATCATTTATTATTGTCTTCTTCCTTATGCAAGAGTCACGGTGATCTTCACCTTTTCTTTTTCATTTTATCCTTTGGCAAGCTCAGCATGTTGGAAAGAACATGACATATATATCTAATTGGATGTAGGGGAGCATGAACCATTATTATTGACATTACCATTGAGGTAAAAGGTTGTGGGGCAAAACTATAAGCCCCTATCTTTCTCTGTGTCCGATTAAAACTCCGTAACCACAAGTATCGCGTGAGTGTTAGCAATTATGGAGGACTAAATGATAGTTGAGTATGTGTACTTGCTTTTTAGCTCTGACATAGACTCTTTCCGATGTTATGATAAATTGCAATTGCTTCAATGACTGATATTATAGTTTGTCGGAGCCCAATAAGGTTTATGATTTATACTTTTGCATTGTGAATAGATCATCACTTGAACATAAGTAATCATATGACAAAATCTATATATGTTGCTGTTGTAAGAATAATCATGATGCCTCCATGTCCGTATTTTATTTTTATCGACGCCTCTACCTCTAAACATGAGGACATATTTATTATTATCAACTTTTCGCTTGAGGACAAGCGAGGTCTAAGCTTGGGGGAGTTGATACGTCCATTTTGCATCATGCTTTTATATCGATATTTATCGCATTATGGACTGCTATTTCACTTTATGTCACAATACTAATGGCTATTCTCTCTTATTTTACAAGGTTTACACAAGGAGGGAGAATGCCGACAGCTGGAATTCTAGTCTCGAAAAGGAGCAAATATTAGAGACCTATTCTGCGCAACTCCAAAAGTCCTAAAACTCCACGGAACATCTTAAAAGAAATAAAGAAAAATCCACGCCAAAGATGAAGGCCAGGGGTCCCACACCCTGATCACGAGGGTGGGGGGCGCGCCCCCCTAAGGGCGCGCCCCCTACCTCGTGGCCCCCCTGGTGGCTCTTCGATGCCCGTCTTCTCCTATATGAGGTCTTTTGATGAGAAAAAAAATAAAAGGGGAACTTTTCGGGACGAGACTCCGCCGCCACGAGGCGGAACCTTGGCGGATCCAATCTACACTACAAAAAAAGACACATCCGTGACATTTTGGGCAAAACAAATTTTTTTCTATCATACATATGACACTTCTATGACGATAATTGTGACAAAACCCGGTTTCATCATAGATGTGGTGGGCTCCTAGTTCTATGACAAAAAATCATGACAGAAAATGAGCTTTTGGTCCTGGGCGGGACGGAGACGCAACTGCATGACATTCTTTGGGCCGTCCATGACAGAAAAAACCGTGGTAGAAGCGAGGGGGAGGAAAATTTCGGGGAGTTCCCGGTTACGGTGGGAGGTCGGGGGCCGAGCGATGCGCATTTATCTCGTACATGTATGCGCGTGTGTGCGAGGCATTGGCTCTAACTGAACCCGAGCGAGGCGTTGGGGTCTAACTGAACCCGAGCGATTGCACTGCAGGCTACGCGTTACTGAACCCGAGCGATCGATCGATGGTTGTTAACAGAACCCAATCGAGCGATTCCTTGGCTACTGCTGCTAACTGAAGCCGATCGATGGGATGAA
>NC_041386.1:502912633-502931939 GCF_002162155.2 Triticum dicoccoides | reverse complement strand
GATGAACAGTAGACGGTGGAGGGGTGCCCATGGAGGGGTGGATGAACAGGACCTCGTGGTGTGGAGGGCAGGATGAATAGTGGACGGTGGAGGGGTGCCCGTGGAGGGGTGGTTGAACAGGACCCCGTGGTGTGGAGGGCTGGATGAGCAGTAGACAGTGGAGGGGTGGTTGAACAGTAGCGGGTGGAGTAGCACGCGGTGGAGGCTGGATGAACAGGAGCCCCTGGAGGCTGGAAGAGGTCGATGGTGGATGAACAGTAGCTCGTGGAGGCTGGAGGGGGTCGACGGTGGAGATGAAGAGTATCCCGTGGAGTCCCGTTTTGCGGTACGCCACACCCCTCCCAATGAACAGGACCCCCGTTTCGACCGTAGCGCTCCAACACAAGTCCTTTTCCTCCGTTTTGCGGTACGCCACACCCCTCCCGATCAACAGTACCCCCGTTTCGACCGTAGGAGGTCCGTTTCCTCAGTTTTATGGTACGCCAAACCCCTCCTGATCAATAGGACCCCCGTTTCGACCGTAGGAGGTATGTTTCCTCCGTTTTGCGGTACGCCACACCCCTCCCGATCAACAGGACCCCCGTTTCGACCGAAGGAGGTCCGTTTCCTCCGTTGTGCGGTACGCCAGTCCTCGTTTCCATCGCCTCTTCCGTCCAAGCCCTTCCGATGAACACGACCACACATTCTGTTCCGACCCATGAACACGACGATGACGTTGTTTCTCCGTTTCGACCCAGCCATGTACACGAGCCCTCGCCGTACATATGCGCGAGTAGGCGTTCGAGACCCTGCCCGTATGTACACATACGTGGACGTATTTTATTTCTTGCACCCTGGCCGCCTCTACTACGACACGTGCGCGCCTCTACATCCACCAGTATATATGTACGTACATGTTCGCGACCAGAATGACAACGCCACGTACGCTTCGACCAGGTGGGTCCCGACTGTCAGGCACTTCCTTGCCTGCGAAGATGTAGCTGGTGGGTCCCAGCAGTCAGGGGGCGAATTGTTTTTTTTGCCCAGACGCACTTCCTTGTGTGCGAAGATGTAGCTGGTGGGTCCCAGCAGTCGGGGGGCTGGTGGGTCCCAGCAGTCAGGGGGGCGAATCGTTTTGGTTTTTTTGCCCGGAAGCACTTCCTTGCGTGCGAAGATGTAGCTGGTGGGTCCCAACAGTCAGGGGGACGAATCATTTTTTTGCCCGGACGCACTTCCTTGCGTGCGAAGGTGTAGCTGGTGGGTCCCAGCAGTCAGGGGGGAAACGTTTTTTCGCGAAATGTGGTGGCCCGTCCGGTGGGTCCCTGCTTTCAGGTGGATGAATCATTATTTTCCGCATAATAAGGAGGCACTTCCTTGCTGCCGTCGTGGGCCCAGCTGTCAGCCTCTCCACGTACAGTCCACGTCCGATGGAAGTCGTTCCTTGACCACGTTGACCATGCCGCGCCGAGAGCACGAGGGCAGTGGATGACGGCGAGGCCTAGGAAGGGGACGACACGGAGATAGGGAAGACTCGGCAGTTGTTTCCCACATGGAGGGGAGTACGACTGTACGAGGGTTTACTGGTTCGTCTGTCGTCGCCGGAGAATAACAACATATGTGGGTGAGTAGAGGGATGGCTAGGCTAACGATGGGAGTACGGTCGGGCGGGGAGGCCTACACGGCAGCACAGCCGACCGCGAGGAGGAGGGAGCAGGCAGTCCCGACGGCACTTGTTTGAGCGGCTGGAGCAAGAAGAACAGAGATTGAAGAAGCACGACGGCCGTTGGATGGACATCCAACAATCAGTGCTTGTGCGTCAACCTTTTTTTAGGAAAGCCTCAAATCTGTGGAAAACAACATACATCCCATCTGCCATTATTTCTAATAATTTACAGCCCATTAGCTAATTCTTAAGTTTTTTTTGGAGCCCATATTCTTTTTGTTAGCATTGCAGCCCATATTGTGGCAACGGTTAAAAAATTATACGAAATTTTGCATATTTTGGTGCGGTCCGAACTGTTTTTAATCCCGAAATTTCGACTCCCATTCAAACTGCTTTTAAAAATAAATGTATATCAATATAAAATCCAACAAATTCTCCACGCATAAAAATTAATGTAATTTAAAATCTTGAAATGAAAAAAAAGATATTTGAAACTAATTGCCGGTTTGATGTGTTTTAAAAATGTACAACCCATTTCTCATTACTGATGGGCCATTTTCTCGGCCAGCCGAATGAAAGCTCTACTCGTCTTGAAAGATTTGCAGCCCAACAGGCCTGACAAAGCGACTTACTTGGCAAATCACAAAAAAACTGGGTTGTGGCCATGGACCCAGCTGTCAGCCTCTCCACATACAGTACTCTTCCGATGGAAGTCGTTCCTTGACCACGTTGACCACGCCGCGCGGAGAGCACCACGGCGGTGGACGACGGTGAGGCCTAGGACGGGGCATGACGCGGCAGTGGAAGCCCGCACGGAGAGGACTACAAGGGTTCACTGATTTGGCTGCGGTGTGAGACTGCCGTTGCCGCAGGGCCTGGCCAGCGGTGGGAATAGTAGGGGGCGGTGAGGCCTTTGCTGCAGCACAGCCGGCCAGGGGAGGCAGGAGCATGCGGCACGACCAGCGCTGCTTTGGGCGGCTGGAGCAAGAAGACCAGAGGTTGAAGAAGCACTATGGCAGTTGGATGGACATCGTACAGTCACTGAAGCTAGAATCGTTCATATTGACTAAGTTGACAAAGCCCTTCGTCCCCGTCAACTTAGTAGGCCCACAAGTCAGCCTCCCAGCAAGGTGGGTCCCGGCTAGCCAGGGGAGTATTCTTTTGTGCGTAATAAGGAGGCACTTCCGGTGGGTCCGAGATGACAGTGGGGGGAACGTTTTTTTCGCGAAATACGGTGGCCCGTCCGGTGGGTCCCAACAGTCAGGGGGAAACAATTTATTTCGCAAAATACTGGTGGCCCGTCCGGTGGGTCCCTGCTGTCAGGTGGAGGAATAATTATTTTCCGCGTAATAAGGAGGCACTTCCTTGCGGCTGCCGTGGACCCAGTCAGCCTCTGCACGTACAGTACTCTTCCGATGGAAGTCGGTCGTTGACCACGTTGACCATGCCGCGTCGAGAGCACCAGGGCGGTGGACGACGGCGAGGACTAGGAAGGGGACGACTCAGAGCCGGGGAAGACGCAGCAGTGGATGCCCACGCGAAGAGGAGTACGAGGGTTCACTGGTGCGGCTGCGGTGTGAGGCTGCTGTCGCCGCAGATTAACAGGGGGTGTGGGTGAGTAGAGGGATGGCCTGGCCAGCGCTGGGAGTAGTAGGGGGCGGTGAGGCCTCCACGGCATCATAGCAGGCCACGGGAGGCAGGAGCACGCGGCACGACCGACGCTGGTTTGGGCGGCTGGAGCAAGAAGACCAGAGGTTGAAGAAGCACTACGGCCATTGGATGAACATCGTACGGTAACAGTAGCTAGAATCGTTCATATTGACTAAGTTGACAAAGCCCTCCGTCCCCGTCAACTTGGTAGGCCCACAAGTCAGCCTCCCACTATGCTGGGTTCCAGCTGGCAGGGGGAATATTCATTTTTTTGTGCGTAATAAGGAGGCACTTCCTTGCGTGCAAAGATAGCTGGTGGGTCCGACATGTCAGCGGGGGGCACTTTATTTCGCGAAATACAAAGGCCCTTCCAGTGGGTCCCAGATGTCAGGTGGAGGAATCATTATTTTGCGCGTAATAAGGAGGCATTTCCTTGTGTGCGGCCGTGGACCCAGCTGTCAGCCTCTCCACGCACAGTCTACTTCCGATGGTGTCGTTTGTTGACCATGTTGACCATGATGCACCGAGCACATCCAAGGTGGTGGACGACGACGAGGCCCCGGACAGCAACGAGCCGGAGATGGGAAGACGCGGGAGTAGAGTCGCAGACGGAGAGGTGTACGAGGGTTAACTGGTTCTAGTGCGGTGTGGTTCGGCGGTCGGTGGAGAAGAACAGGAGGTGTGGAGGGGTGGAGGGATGGCCTGGCCAACGGTGGAGTAGCGCTTCATAGCGAAGCGTGCTAAGCAGAGCTGCTAGCAGCAGGAGGCGGGAGGTGGTCCCGGCGGCGCTGGAGGAAGAAGACGAGAGATTGAAGATGGATGCCTGTCGTTGGATGTAAATCCAACGGCTAACATGTCAGAATCATTTGTTGACTAAATTGACAACGACTTGCATTGGCTTCGACCTATTGGCCCACATTTCAGCCTCCAAAAATCTGGCACATATTCAACCCATTTTTCAGAATTTACAGTCTTTTTTTTGCGCAGTAGAATTTACAGTCAATTTGATCTTTTTTTGAATTACAGCCATTAGCTGGGCTGGGTGAACAAATAATGTAGCGTCCATGCGGCCCGTTTATTTTATTTCCTAAAAAATTACAGGTCATTTGCACTTTCTCGAAATACACAATTTTGCTGGGCTGATTCCAATTATAATGTTGGTTTGGGCCAGCAATGTTATCAATAAATAAAAAGGGGCTGAGCATTTTGTTATAAATATATTTAAATAATAAGTGATATTATTACATTCGTCCTTAAATCTTACCAAGCTTTTGTACACAATCACTAGGATTTTCATGCCAAAACAATCCAAGATTTTATTTGTTAAGAAATTATTTTTATAAGTTGATAAGATGTGGGATATTGTTTTCTTACATATGTAAGTATCTGTTAAATATATGATGACAATAAAAATAATATATAATAACATATGAAATATTTTTTTTAGAAAAACAGGGAGCATCTCCCTGGTTCCATTGCTGAGAACGAAACCACCACATATTCTGATACAGCAGTTCAAAGAGCAGTTCAAAAGCAAAGGTAGAAAAGCTACAAACTAGGGGGTGGATGAACAAGTTCTCTGGATAATACAAATCACCCAAGCGGTGCCAAAGGCAGAGCGGATAGAGCACTCAAATGACACAAGGAGGGTCCAGCGAAGCCTTCATGGTCTTCAGCCGAGGGGCCGTGTCAGCCTGCAGCGACCAGTAAGCAAGCGGAGAGACCGGGCTGGAAGGCGTAGCATGGTGGATGTCCCTCTTTTTCAGCGCCAGGTGCCCATCATCTTCATCAGAGATCTTGAGACGAGCCCACGGGTCCAGCCCTAGAGCAGGTCGAGCCTTGTTCAGCCACAAGTGATCGCCAACGGTTTCTGGAGGGATCTTGTTAGGGTTTCCATGAAGCTCATCAACTTGTCCTTGTCCGATCCGGAGGAGAGAATCGCCCAATTCCTCACCATGTTCCCGATTAACCTCAAGACCTGCAGAATGGAAATCCAGGAGGTGTTACTGAAAATCATAGCGTTTCTCTATTTCCAGAGGCACCAAAGGACAACCGAGCTAACAGTGTTTAAAACTAAGCACTTTTTGGTAGCAATCCAGAATCTGGCAACAGATTCGAAGGATGAGCCAATCTGACTAGAGAAATATTCCTCACTGTGGGCCCAGAGATGTTTAGCAACTATACATTCAAAAAATAGGCGAGAACAAGACTCTTGTTCCAAGCAGTAAACACAATCAAGGGGTTTGATGATGTGTCTCTTCGTAAGGTTATCCCTAGTCATCAATTTGTTTTTGGAGAGAAGCCAGAGGAATACATGAATTTTAGGGGGAACTCCCAATTTCCAGACAACAGGGATAAACACGGGTTGAACCCCTCTAAAGTTGATAACATGATAGAGGGAGCTGGAGGAATACTTCCCCTTATTGTCCAGCTGCCAAATCAGGGCATCTGGCTCGGCAATAAAGGTAATGCTTTTGTTAAAGAGAGTTTAAGCATTGACCGTCCCAAACTTCATTGACACTTTTGTTAAGCTCATTGCGGATAGAGTAAATAGGCCAAAATTGGACTGCTAGGGGGGATGTGCCAAACCAACTATCTTCCCTGAACCTGGTTCTGCTCCCATCCCCTATGTTCCATCTGTAGCCAAATTTCACAGCATGCATAATAGAATTTAATCCTTTCCAGAATCTAGAGGTCTTAGGGTTGGAGGAAGGGACACAAATATTAGGTTTATTTCCTAGGTATTTATGGGCAATAAGAAGCTTCCAGGGTTTCAGGTCTTCCTCATAGAATCTTTTAATCCAAGACCCTAGAAGACAGATGTTAATTTCTTGGAGGTTAGGTATGCCTAGGCCTCCAAAATCTTTTTTCATAGAGACTAGGGCCCAATTAGCAAGGTGTAGCTTCCTATTTCCCTCAAAATCATTCCACAAGCAATGAGACATCTGAGAATTGATGAGGTTCACTGCCCATTTAGGGAACTTGAAGAAGGAGAGGAGATACACTGGAATGATAGCCAAACAAGCTTGTATGAGGATCAATCTACCTCTGTCAGAGAGAAGTTTGCCCGTCCACCCAGCAATCCTTTTAATGACTTTATCCATAAGGGGTTGGATATCCTCTCTCCTCAGTTTATCATAGTGGAGAGGGATACCTAGGTACTTAATGGGGAAGTTACCTTTATTACAGACTAGAATAGAGAGGAAGTCAGCTAACTCCTGATCATCCATGTTGATAGGGATGAGTTCACTTTTAGAGTAGTTGATTATCATGCCTAAGACTTGTTCAAACCAAGTTAGAACAGTTTTCAGATTGCTAGCATGTGTGGAGTCATTGTCTAAGAAAAGGATGGTATCATCTGCATATTGAAGGCAGATGATGCCACCAGGGCAGACCTCAAGACAGAGCCCTGCAATCACACTATGATTAGCAGCTTTGCTCAGCATTTTAGTAAGAACGTCCACTATAAATTAAACAAAAGCGGGGAGATGGGGTCACCTTGCCTAAGGCCTTTACCAGCAAGGAAAAAATCACTTTCACGGTTATTTAACTTGACCCCAATAGACCCCCCATGAGTAAGTTGCTGGATCCAACTCTCCTCTATGAAAGGCTTAGAAAAGATCTAAGAGATCATTTTTCACCAAGTCCCAAAAATGCTGGTAAAACAAGAAGGGAATCACATCAGGACCAGGAGCCCCATCAGGATAAGAGCTAAAAATGGCTTCCTTCACCTCTGTCTCTGAATAAGGGGCTTCTAGCAGCTCATTTTCAGCAGGAGAGACTTTTTCAGAAGCAAAGAAAAAATTGTTTTGTAGAGAGAACCCAGAAGGGTTTTCTTTCTTAAACAGGTCTTTGTAGAAGTCACTAGCCACTTTCAGCATCTCATCTACCTCAGTAACAGGGCCATTAGGGCCATCAAGGGAGTGAATGAGGGTTTTCCTCCTCTGGTTAGCTACTGCATGGAAGTAAGTAGTATTTCTATCACTTCCAACATATCTAGCAGAACTGTGGGTTTTCCTTCTGACAGGGCAATTCTCAACTTTATGGGTAACCATTTTGCAGATAAAACAACTCTTGGGCTTGACACATTTAACCAAATGATGCCCTGGTTCCCCACAATTGTAGCAGATCACCTCAGAGTATGCCATAAGGCCCGAAGTAGGGGCAGGAGCAGTTTTCTGGATGTCCTATCTCTTCTTTTGCTGATTCTTTCCTTGAGATTTCCCACTGATCTGAGAGTCAGAACCACCAGCAGATTGATCTTGGGCAATTACTGGAGCCTGCCCAGATTGTGCCCCCATTTGGGGTGGAGGTGGGCCGTACCACTTCCCAACCGGCGCTCCCCCCATTGTGATAGGGGAAATTCATCGGAGTTCCTTGTTCCTGCTCATCCTCCAGCCAGATGTTGTCTCTCAGGAAGCAGAAATAACCACCAGACAGCTCAATTGAAGCAGATTGCAAGCCTAATTTTAATCTTCTACAGGTTTGGGGGAGAGGTAAGGTGGGGGATCCACCTGCTCCGGCTCCGGTGGTGTGCTGGTGGGCAGGAGTCCAGTCAAGCATTCCCATCTCGCAGCACGGCGTGGATCTCCTGAATTCACTTCTCCTTTCGCCCATTGAACAAACGCAATCAGCGGCTCACTAGGGTGGGGCATCCTGTACTTCTCCGAGAAATCTCCTTCGAAGTAGATCCGCAGGGCTAGATTCAGCAGCTCCCAATCCACATGATCCTTGCACACCCGAGCATACCTGCGCGAGTGAGAGAACGGATTCGGTCCCTCCTCGGCTTCCTCCCTCGCAGCTTCCTCCTCTACTTCCCTCCATTCGCGCGTGCACTGGGTCCAGGAGAGAGCGTCGTCGCAGATCCGCATCGCCCGCTCCCTCCATCTCCTCCCTCGAGTCTCCCGCAGCACCGCCGGCGCGACGGAGTCGAGCGGCTGGAGCATCCGCGGGAAGGCTTTGTAGACATGTGGGAGATGCATCTTGTACATCTGCCTGTCTTCCAGCCATTCCCCCATGGATATGGCCGGCGACTCCATGGGGCGCGCGAGCGGACTTGCTGAGGGGGGCAGGCGCGCCCAGAGTCAGGAGTCGGGGGGTGGCGGCGAGATCTATTTGCCAATTACTCCCTCCTTTTCGGTTTATAGGGCTCAATTCAAAAATCTCACGAACCAAGGTAGATGATGAATGGTGGAATAATTTTTGTAGTTTGCAAAAGCACCTAATTAATGCACTTGTTTTCCTCAAAAAATTATGTTTATCAATGCATAAATTGCAATGCATGCATGCATAAAGTACATGCATTGGTCAATTTTCTCTTAATACTTGCATGCATTGATTTAATGCACCTTGGAATCTGAACATGTGATGGGAAACAACCAAATTGAACCTTATAAAATTGAAAAACTAAAATTTTGAGATAAGCCCTATAAACCGAAAAGGAGGGAGTATGTGAACTAAACAGTCAACATATAAAATAATTTAAATATATATAATATAGTTAGAAGGGAAACATAAGTTGGACCTGGCGTTCCTATTCTTATATAGAAAAATAGAACATACCTCTGCGTTTTCTTCGAAAAAATACATAAATTGGGCTGCCAAAAATAAAACCTCGGATGGGAGGTCCATAGGCCGGTCGATACATGGGCCCTAAGAAAATACAAACAGGCCTATGGACCTCCCATCCGAGGTCGTGGGCTGCGCATGTTAAAAATGAAAGCCTAGACGGGGCAGCCCAAAACCACGTCCAACACTTGCCAAAACTTTGTCCCTCGTTTTCTCTATGTTTCACACACTCGACATTGTGTGGGCATTTTGACTGTGCATCATATGAAGATGTACTATGCATGAATGTTGATCAGCATGATGTTAACTGGCTGGTAGTTCCATTTTCGACCATGAATAAAACTTCCAACATGATGTTAACCCTGTTTGAAAAGGTCATGTTAATATAAATGCTCTGCCTGTGAAACTTGCAGTTTCTTATCTGAAACTGAACTTGCAGTTTCTTATCTGAAACTGAAACTTGCAGCTTCTTCTCTGAGAATCACATTGTCTGCACTTTTATACTCCTATGAAACTACATTTTTAAGTGCTAAAAATAGATCTCTAGAATTCATAAAATACTTCATATGCTCAATACTGCAAATCTGAAATTCAAAAGACATTCATATCTGAAAGTACTCTCAAAATACACAACACAAAACACAATTCACAACCTGCAAATACTGACAACCCTAAGCTCCTCCTGACAATTCACAACTTGCCCGACTATTGGGCTGGGGGGGGGCAGCCCCCTCCTATTCCTCAGCGGCAGACAGCCGCCCCGTGAGACGATGTGAACGGCGAGGGAGACGATGGCGGGGAAGCTTCGTCAGGACAACTGCTTTTCTCATCTTGCAGTTGGGTTCGGTCGACGAAGACTCCACCGGCTCGCTCTGGTAGGACACCCTCACAAACGGCACCCTGTAGATGCTCGATCCTTCAATCTCTGGTGGATGCTCCATCTGGGATCGATACTCCCACCACCGCTCCCTCACGATCGGATTCGGTGAATCTGTTTGCTCCATGGCCTAGAGGAGCAGCTCTATGTACTCCGGCGCGACTCCCTCCGGGGGTATCACATCCTTTTCGCTCTGTTGCAGAT
Organism: Triticum dicoccoides; assembly: GCF_002162155.2. Taxonomy (NCBI): domain Eukaryota; kingdom Viridiplantae; phylum Streptophyta; class Magnoliopsida; order Poales; family Poaceae; genus Triticum; species Triticum dicoccoides. Next base: position 502,921,998 of record NC_041386.1, on the reverse strand, counting down.
ATTTGGCCATGGATGTCGCCGTCGCCGCTAGTTGGTCCTTGTTGTCAAACCAAGACTGTATCTCCAACATCCTAGCTAGCTTCACAGGGTCGCTGTCTGCGATCCTCACGTATCGGTTGTACTCCTCCGTCGATCTACTTCTCCACAGCACCTTCACTCGCCAGCAGTGGTTTTTGAATGGAAGAGGAGAGGAGAGGCGCTAGTTTTGGGTTAGAACGGGAGAGGAGCGACGCTGGTTTTGGACTGGAACAGGAGAGGAGGGGCGGTGGTTTTGAAATGGAAGAGGAGAGGAGCGGTGCTGTATTTAGATTGGAACAGGAGAGGAGCGGCGGTGGTTTAAGAGGAGAAGAGCGGAAGAGCGGCGCTGGTCTTGGAAGTATTTTTTTGTTGTTTCGCGTATTTTGGGTCAAAGTTTGACCACGTACTATATTTGACAAGCAAAATGTGAATGCATGTCACTAAAAATTGTACCGTTTGGTTCATATCTGAATGTACTTTCAAATTATACTCCCTCCATTTTTTTATACAAGGCCACAAACTCATATTACAGGTACAAAGGTAAAAATCAATGCTATGTTTAAGTCAATGTTGCTAGCTAGCTTGTCACCTTGATTGTCGTGTTAATTAATGTGGTTTTTCTCTCCCAAGCACAACAAGCCAACCCTCTTACTCCTCATTGGTTGATTAATGTTGGGAATGCAAGCTAACCTTCTCACTCCCGCATGCACACAAGGGATATTAATGTCCTCGCGTGCTAGTACGAGGCAAACGCCATCAATTTTGCCTCGATTAATGTTAGTGGCCTTGTATAGTTGTAATTTGATAGTGGCCTTGTATACAACGTATAACATATATTTTATGTGCGAAAATCATGGTCAATTATGACCCAGAATAAAAGGGAGACTAGTTAATGTGGGGTCGCTTTCTTAATTGAAGGGTAAATTGATTTTTATTTTGATCCAGTCAGAGCGCGCCGGCCCTCTCGTCCAATCCTAAATCGCTGCCACATGCTCCTCTCCCTCTTCTCCATTGCAAACCACCTCCTCTCCTATCCATCATCTCCATTCCAAAACCACCGTCTCGCCTCTCCCTCTTCTCTATTGCAAGACCACCGTGTCTCCTCCGTTTTCTAGACGCTTTGCTCCATGGCGCGGGCGCAATTCATGGATACAAAATTAGTATACCGTATACTATTTAAAAGTCGAGGGCGGGGCTTTTCTTGCGCGGTAGGCGGCGGGGCAGTTCCACCTAGTCAGTTCGACAGAGACGCGAGAAGATAAGGGAGTAGGCTGCTGCAAACGTAGGGCTATGTGATTTGACAGCGAGTTACTGCTGGACAGGTGGGGCCCCGTGATTTGACTTGCCATTATCATTTTAACTGCGGCACTACGACCGGCGTGAGTCTCCCAGATTCCTGACCACCTCCATAGAGGTGCCTCTCCCAATGCTCCACCATGTAGTAGAGGCTGGCTCTTGCATGAGAGCCCACTTCTCCACTTTTTCCTTGCCTCTCTTTCCTCCACATATGCAAAAATGCCATGTAAAGCGCACTATTGTACTTAATTTTATTTGCTCCTACAGGTGCTTAAGCTTGCCACATAGGCATAAAGTATGATGTGGCAAGTTAATCAAGAAGAGAGAGACTAGTTTGGTGACCCAAGGAAGAAACGGTGCTAAGCGCGTGTACCTAGGTGAAAAGACAATTTTGAGTCTATAGCTAATTAAATGAAGCAAACTTAGCAATACCATTTCATTGGAAGAGGTCACTCCTTGGCAAATGCAATAAATACACACGCTTACTAGCACCATTTCTTCCTTGAGTACGAAGAAAGAGATAGAGAGGAGTAACAAAAAATACAATTATAGCCAACCTTGTTGTAGTATGAGTGACTAAGTGATGACTATGTATGACATGCCAACATCAGATAGCTTAATGCACCATGTTAAATCTCCAAGGGCACGACCGCGCGAGCAATGCGACGGTCGTGGTAGGCGCGACCATGATACGGGCTGCTGGCAGCCCTTGGATCTGAGATCAAACGGTCGCATGCTAAGTTGCTGAAAATTTGCAGAATAACCCTCCAGGATAGGATATTCACCCATAGGTCTAGAATCATGCCATGCAACTGTTTGATCTCAGATCCAAGGGCTCTTGGAAGCCCGTATCATGGGAGAATGGAAAGCCACTACCCTGCCGTTCGCACGCTGGCAGTTCGCTCCTACTCGTCCCCGCACGTCCTTCAATACTACGGCGGTTCGCTCCTAGTTGTCCCGTCCATTCACATTATGGCAATTCCACTAATCCTAACCCTCCTCCCAAATCCGTGGCGTCCGAAATCTCCATGATCGGCGGTGAGTACAAGGTTAAAACCATCACCGGCGATGAGTTTGACGTCATCTACACCCGTTCTTCCGCGACGGTGAAAGGATGCCTTTCTCGCTTCACACGCATGTTCGAAAACTCAGATGATGAGTGGGTCGCTGGGCTAGATGTTGAGTACAACAAAGTCCTGGGACGAGAGAAGGATCTAAAGGACGAAGAGAGGAAGAAGCCCGCTGTGATCCAGGTTTGCGTGCATGACTTATGCTTGGTCTACCACATATGCCATGCCGACATTGAGTGCCAGGATTTTAAGGACTTCCTCGGGAGCAACCTAGTCAAATTCTTTACTATAGACTTTGGTAACGACAAAGAAATCCTGGGTCGGATAGGCCTCCTTGTAGGCAACCCCTTCGACCTCCAGAAGAATTGGCTGGTGCCCTCTCTTCAGCCTTCAATGCTAACCCTGGCAGGAGCCATGGTTCATCCTTCGTATGGTAAACTGGTGAAACCTCCATACACATTTCATCGTCATGCATGGCAGCGGAATGTACTAGATATAGACCACATCCAGTACGCTGCAATGGATGTCTACCTTTGCTTCAATATCTACAAGGGTTGGATGAAGAGCAACAGCCAAGTGTGTGGTTCAAGCAAAGAAGTATCGGCCAAGAGGAAGAGGGACAAGGACGAAGTCGAGGACGTGGACGAGGACTCCGAGTAAGGTGGCCATGTCGTTGCTCATGGTGGTTCTAATGCAGTGTCTACCAGAACAGTTGCAAAGTTTAATTTCAGGTGTGCTTAATTTAATATGAGGGGTGTGTTGTGCTGAGCCCCCAGCAGAACTATGTTATGTTTCTTCTCGTTACTTTAACTCTTTAGTACGTACATACTAGTATTTCTTACATTTCATCTTTTAGTTGGTATAGTACTACCACTCATTTCTTCACATTATATATGTACAATATATATGGCCAACATCATATAGCCAGCAGTTTAGTTGTCAAAGAATTTCAGGGTGCTTAGTTTTGTCAAAGAATTCTAGGATGCTTAGAGGGTGCTTGGATCCAAGGGACTTATTTTAGTCTGACTAAAAATAGTCTCTTTAAGAGGCTAAAGTTCCAAGCACCCCTGACTAAAGAGGGGCTAAAACTAGTCTTGAGACTAAATTTTTTTAGTCAGGGGTACCCCTACTAAAATGTGGATTAGTCCTCTCTCTACTCATTTAACTCCTCTCCCTTAACACATGTGAGTTCTGGATTGGAGGGTTTGGAGGATAATAAATGCTCATTAACTTGATTTTAGCCTTTTTAGTATTTGGATCCAAGCATGGGTGAGGCTAGCATGTTTTAGTCCCACTACTTTTAGTCATGGGACTAAAACGTATCCAAGCACCCTCTTAGTTTTATTTGAGGGGTGGGTTGTGCTGGACACCATTATTGTGACTAGCCTTTTTAATAGTACTATATGCATAATTTGGCGACGAGTGCTCTCTATATGTACCACCTTTTTTTTAGTTTCAAGTTTTGCTCCATGGCGCAATCCATCGATACTACTGTTGTACAAAAGTATACATTTTTTAAAAGGCTAGAGGGCGGGGCAGTCTAGCTTGGTCAGTTTCACGAGAGGCGAGGGCCTTTGTGATTTGATGGCTCATTACTGCTAGAAGGCGGGGACTTGTGATTTGACTGCTCGTATAAATGTGCCGACAACCTGATCGAGGAGGATCAGAGAACCGTGTGGTATACTCAAGTTTTCCACTGGAGTAGTACTGCGACGGAGGAGCATGAAACACGACAGCCCAGTGCCATATGGCGATAAAAAATGATCTAATTTGCTAGTCATCTCATTGTTAGCATTGTTCTATTCATTCCCTCAAAAAAACATTGTTCTATTCATGCCTCGCAGAGAACGTGACACGTGCGGCGAAACACCCGAAGCAAAAGATGAAACACAGGAGCAAAAGAAGAAGGAAGATTATCACCCCAAATGATCTAATTCGCCGCGGAGTCGTAACTGCTTCTTCATCGCCTGCATGACCTCCATCTCCTTGTGCGTCTCCTCTGCCATCTTCATCATTGTGTCCATGACGCGGCATTTCTTGACGCGAGCCTTCATCATCTGTTCCACGGCCATATTACGTACCTTGACAGCAGTCGGGTGCTCGATGCGGAGCTTCGCCAACTCTTCCTTCTGTTCCATGGCGAGGGCCTGCAGCATCTTCATCGAGGAACTACTATTCTCATGCAGCATCTTCCAGTCGGCGTTCTTCTCCTTCAACAGGTCGATCTCGTGGTAGAGCTTCGCATTGTCCTCCCGAAGTCGCAGGATTTCGCCGGTCGCCTTCTTCTCTGAGGCAATGCTCTTCTTCAGCAGCATCACCAAGCCGGCGGTCAACTCCCCCTGTTGATTGAGCTCAGCAGGCATGTCATCGAGGCTCTCCTTCAGCAACTCCATCAAGCCTTGGATGAACTCCTTCTGCTTATTGAGCTGATCGGGCATGCCGTCGAGGGATAACGACTCCAGCTCCGCCAGCTCGGCATGTTCGCCTCTGCGGCTAGGGCACTCCTGGGAGCCATCGCCTGCCCGTGAGAGATCTTTCGAGGTCTCTGCGTGGCGGTGAGCCCTCTTTTTTCTGCAGCCTTGGTTGCCGCTCCCTTGTTACGAGTAGTTCTCGACCTAGAGCTCCGCTCACCGGCCATGGCAACGACGGACGAAGAAGAAGCACTTATGAGGAGGAAAGGTAGAGTGATTTTCGGTTAGGTAGTTCCCCTTTTTATAACCTAAGTACTAGCACTAGTACTAATACCTGCATAGTGGGAACACGTTCAGGTTTGGTGCGTACTACTAGTAGGTGTGAGCAGGCTTTCAAATGTGATGGGAACAAGGTAAATATTAATTGATGGTTTTGGTTTCGAGGCCCAAAACGGCTCCCGATGAGTTTAGCGGAACATAAATTTCAAGTACTACACTGCTCAAATGCGTAAATATTGAGTAGTATGTTACTGTCAAAAATTGGCACAAAATACGAAGGAGACCAATGGAAGTACTAATAGCAACCCACGATTTAACTACTCGCATGCGTGCAGTGGAGTAATAATGTCTTTCTTCCGCCCTCACGTCCACTCAATTTGCATGCGCTGTATTAATCGACCATCAATGAAGTGAACGACTTTACACGTGTCAAATTATCACATGGGGTGGATCTTGGTACAAAATTGCGTCCGCCCGTGTACCCGCGTGTGCGTGCGAGGAATGTTTGCGTGCATGGCGTGCGTGCACATCTTTGCTTCGTGCATGTACCGCCAGTATGGCTCAGGGCATCTCCAATTGTTGTAAGATAGTTGTTGCTAGACTTTGCCACATAGGATTTTTGATGATGTGTCATACAATAAATAAGGAAAGAGAGGAAGGTTGTATGTACATGAGCCAACACCCCTTGCACAAGTTCCAATGTAGAATGAGAGAGCATCTTATTTATTATCTCACATCTTATTGGGCAAACTAGATACCACCCATTAGAGTTGTTGTATGTAAAGGTGTTGATTGATGACATGGCATATTTTACCAACAAGCTAACATAAAAACTATTGGAGATGCCCTCAGGGAGGACGAGTACATTCTTCTGAAACCAGTAGCACGTCACTGTGATCAATCCACGCAAGGAGGTCGCGACAACGCCTACACATGTGCCACGTGGCTTCATGAACTGTAAGAGAGACACTGTGTAGCGTGCCATTGATATTCTAGTTTACGTGTTTTGCACAAACTCGAAATACTAGTAAGGTACACGTGCATTGCAGGCATCAGATTTTGCAACCAAATTATGAATAAATACCACACTATAGCATGTAAGCTCTGAGTCATATATGCCTGATGTAGCCCTTCGTTTAATTCTTATAGTTCATCTCATTCAAAATCAATTAGTTTTTATAAAAAATCTAAGAACGCGGGAATAGGAAAAACATGGGATTATAGTGGAATGTCATCTTGAATCCTACAGGATTGTATGAGTGTTTGATTGTGCATAGAAAAAACGCAGAATTCTTTCAAAGAGGTTTGAGTGAATGGGATGTTTCCTATGAAATCTAGTGCAAATGAATCATATGGAAAAATTCCTATGGTTTACAATCCTACGAATCGAACAACCAAGGTAGGAAAAATTCCTAATGATTAAAATCCTCCAAAATTCCTTTGAGAACCCTCTGAATCAAAGAAGCACTTAATATATTTTATGATTCATGGAATTGTGTGTTGTAAAGCATAAAGTAAAAACAAATAATGGCAATTCAACTAGAAAAAAAGTTTGGGCAGTTATGATACAGAAGAATTTAGAACAAAAGAGAACCACTGTTGTTTTGAGGTTTGTGCATTATGCTTAAGTTCAACCATGGAGTCTGCTAGATTGTACATGTGGCAAAATCCAGTGGGTGGGCTAGAAGATGGTGCGAGGGGCCGAGTGGAGGGAGACTATGAAGGAATGCACAAGTGGAGATCGATATTTAGAGAGAGGGGGCGAACACGTGCGCTGATGTGCGCAGTGGTGGAGCCATGAAAAATAAATGAGCTAGGGGGCCAAGCATTGCTAATCCTTTACGAGGAGGGTTAATTCATGAACTTAAACCATTTTTAGCAGCAATTGTCTAATGATCACATTCATATTAGCCTTGATATATAGTGATGTTAGGGGGGGAGGGGGCAGGGCCCTTACTGCCCCCTGCCTTTGCCATTGTGCATGCGTCTGGATGATGAGAGGGGGACGTTGGATACATAATTAATGTGGGTGTATTAGCTATATATGTTAATCCTATATAGAGAGATATATTGATCGATGTGGACGTGGGAAAGAGGGTGAGACCTCACTGGATATATCGATTGATCGATTTGTGTGGAAAACTATGAAATACCTAGCTATATACACACATACATAGAGGAACATCGATCATTGCACATGCACGCATGAGCGATAAAGAATGCCCGATATGATGGAGAGGGGGATGTGTGTTGGTGTGTGCCTTCATGGGAGACCGACCTGAAGAAAAAGATTGCATGCGTGCGATGGATAATGCCGACTGGTAGTGTGTGTGCATGCATGCACGAGAGAAAGTTAGTGGTACAATTATAAAGAGAAGACTACTGTGTGGGTGTAAAAGAATAGCTGAATAGGTGAGGTCACAATCAATGTAAAGTTGAATTCAAATATTTGAATAAGAGATCCTGATGTTTGAAACCCATGCATGCATGAATATAACGGAGATCTGCGCGGTGTGGTTTCGAAATGAGCATGTTGTAATGTATACACATTGAACAAGGTCAGACTGATTTGAATTTGAGATACCGATGGCACACATCATTTGGCCACGTCGCATCCCTGCATGGACACACTATTCTAATTGGAGATGATGGGCGGCTTTTGCATCACATATCTATATCTATACCCCTATATATATATATATATATTATATTTTTATATTGTGTGTGGGTAACTTTAACTTTGAAAGATGGTCGTTGGATAAGGCGAATCCGATGGTCCAAAAATGGCAAATTTGAGCACTACTGGCCGTTGGATATCATCTAGATTCCTCCAGATTTCGCCACATGTATAATCTAGAAGACTCTATGGTTGAACTTAAGCATAATGCACAAACATCAAAACACAAGCACTTCTTATTTGTTCTAGAATCTTCCGTATCAGAATTGCCCAAATGTTTTTCTACATGATTTGCCATTATTTGTTTTTTACTTTATGTCTTACGATGCACAATTCCATGCATGAATCTTAAAATAGATTAGCTTTCTTATAAAAACTAGATGATTTTGAATGAAATGAACTATAAGAATTAAACGAACATCTACATCATGCATATATGACTCAAAGCTTGCATGCTATAATGTGGTATTTATTCATAATTTGGTTGCCAAATCTCATGCGTGCAATGCACGTGTACCTTACTCTAGTCTAAATGGTGTTTGGGTGTGTGTTGTGCGTGTTGAGGTGCAAATTGTCTTTTTTTTGGGGTACACGTTAAGCTTGTTCTTCCGAAATTTCAAGCCACGCCTTGTTATGCCGAAAATTCAAGCTAGCGTCTCTGTCTATCGTGCTGCGAAACTCCCGCCTCTTCAAGCCGCGCCTTGATAGCCCGAAATAATTAAGATATATCTTTGTCTTGTTGTGCTCCGACAACTCCCTCCATGTCAACCTGCGCCTTGCTATTCCGAAATTACAACGCGCGCGAAAACTCCCACCTCCTGTGAAATCCAGACACGCGAAATGCCCGTGGTACCCCTGAACCGAAAGAACCGCCTCAAATCGGTGGGGGTACTTTCGTAACATACCCCACATTTCGGACAAGCGTGTCTCTAAGCCATGGTTCCCCACTGCCATCCCATCCGCCCACCCATTCGTACACCGAGGCCGCGAAAACCTGTGACAAAACCCCACACCCTGCTCCGTCTGCCACCCAGCCGGAGCCTCTTCCCCGATGACATCGTCCACAACAACACCTCAACATCCCTCATCCACCGTACCGGATGAGGATCCGTCGTCGATCTCATCATCCCGCCGGTTCAGCCAGCCCGTCCTCCACCTCCAAGGAGCTGCCCTGACGTTCCCCTCGTCTTTCGCGCCACCTCCATTCCCACAGCGTCTTCTTCACCTGCACCACCGGAAGAGCGTCATCATCACCGTTTCCTCGGACGAAGCTGCGGCCTAATCGGCGCCACCAAAGAGGTTGTACACTAATCGCCGCATTTTCTTCTTGATTCGATCTCACGGTGCTGCCGGCGCTCGGTCCCGAACCGACACGGCGCGGCTACATCCACGGCGGCGTCGCCGGCCACTTCCTCCACGGCGTCGCTCCCTCGGCGGCGACGTCCACATCAGTAGGACCTGCTGCTGCTTTAGCTCTCGCTCGCGCTGCTGCTCTGCTCTTGCTCTCGGTCCCCTGCCTGGCCTGCTCTTGCTATTGCTCTTGCTTGCGCTGCTGCTCTCGCTCTTGCTCTTGCTTGTGATGCTGCTCCGATTTAGCTACACTTCAGTCGACTG
>NC_041386.1:502886616-502912305 GCF_002162155.2 Triticum dicoccoides | reverse complement strand
GCCACAATGGGGAGGGGGGCTCGCCGGAGAGATACCCCACTATCTATCTTAGGGTTCAGGATGGGGGCGGTGGTCACCGGTGGTGGCGGGGCGGTGGCGTGGGGATCGCCGGAGAAAAAGCTCAGCACGGGGTGGCCTAGAGGGATGGCCGGGGCGGCGGCGGACCGGCGGTGGGAAGTGTTTTTGGGGCGGGCAGGGCGGCGCACTGCCGGCCGCGGGCGGCGGGGGGCTGCTGGTTGGCTGGCTCAGGGGGGTGGAGGTTGAAGATGAACCGCAGACCCTTGATTTCGTATCCAACGGCAGCAAAATCGACTGACCAGAGATGAAAAAGTCAGTCAACCAACGTGTAGCCTCACCTTGCTAGTGCGTTCAATTTCGACAGCAAAATTCAGTTTCGACAGCAAAATTCAGTTTCGACAGTTAAGTTCAGCTTCGACAGTTAAGTTCAGTTTCGACAGTTAAGTTCAGTTTCTACAGTTAAGTTCGGAGATGAGCGGCTGATGTATTTTATATCTAGAACTTTGTGGTTGTGTATTTTACGTCATGTATTGGAGATGCTATTAGAATTCCACTCAGGTTAACATTGTTCGTTGTCTCTCTTGTCCTGCTTCAGCCTCGGCGTCGTAGAACTCACCGGAGCTGCTCCAACGACGAAACCCTCCATCACAGCGGAGCAGTACCTCGGGCTCCATCTCTAGACGCCTAAGATCTTCTTCCCCTCCTCCGACAGCCAAGTCAGCCGGAGCATCCTCACCGGCCAACCCAATCACGCTGAGATCGACATGGCTTCACCAAAGAGGTTCTACACTTGTTGCATCTCTTTTTCACTCTACATGTTATATATATTGTCCACTGAGCACTCGTAGTAACGGGAAATACGATTATTTTATCCTACTATATGACAAGCAGTGAGGTACCAGGCAACTTAGCTATCCATGATGGACTCTCTTGAACGCCATCATTATTTATCTCTGCGCGTTTCAGCTGTGCATTTGTCGATGGGCCTGGGAGTTGAGCTAGTATGGCAGTGGTCTGGGTCCAAAGTAATAAAATTAGCACAAAACATTTTTTAGTGTAGTATTTTCCTTGCTCAAGCCTGCCTACTAGAATCGCCAGTGCTTGAAAGGAAAAGTGAATGAAAAACATCGGAATTGGAAAGTTTCCTATGGTACTACTTTTCATGAATTTGGTGCAAAGGAATGGAGCAAAGGAAAACTGTAGGATTTGTTCCTTTAGTGTCTCCTTGAGAGAAAAACCGTAGGAATTCTAATTTCCACTTCTCCTCCTTTTCATATTCCTATTCATCAAGCACAAGACTAAGAGATAGTAGCATATTAGCATTATAACCGTACATTTTCTTGTGGTTTGACTTAATCTCACCATGCTTTTTTGCATCCTGTGATCTTCCAATTGTTGTGAATCAAACACCCAGATTGGCAGAAATCCTGTGTTTTTAAATTCTCTGTTTTGCACGTGCATTCCTATCCTATTCCTGTCTATTTCCTATCCCTGCATTGTTAGAATCCTCAAATTCAAACAAGCCCTTACTCAATTACTTCTGTTACAGATATGTGTCAAAGAAAACCTTGTGTGGTTTGTCCTGCTCCTGCGGCGCTGTGTTCCACCCCAGCTCAGCTGCTCCAACGACGGAAGGGTTCACCACAGCAGGGATCCGCTCTCCAGACTGTCTTTCGCCGCCTCAGATCTTCTTCTCCGCCGCCGGCAACCACGGCAACTGCATTACCATCATCAACTGAGCAGATGACCTTGAGGACTACACGGGTCCGCAAGAGAGGTCGCACTCTTCCGTGTCTGCTTATGTTATGCGTCGCTTAATATGATGACATGCTACATTATCGTCGTGTTCACCTATTAGACTCCGAGTCAGTTCCAAACTAATGCTGAAACTTGAGTTTTTAAATGGTTGTGGGGTACATATTGGGGCAGCAATCAGTACTATCTGTCTACTATCTGGTTAATCTCCGGTGTCTACTATGAGTTTCATGTTGGGTGCAAACAAACATTAAAGGAGCCATTATCTGTATTTTTTAACTAAAGCTATTATCTGCCTGCTATCATTGGTTTTGGGTCTATCCACAGTTTGCTACCATCACTCTAGATTTGTGCATGCACTCCTTACATAATCTCACTATGTTTTATTCCTATGCATGCCAGTTATTGCACACAATGGAACTGATCATGTAGAGCAAAAGAGACGAGCCTTGCGTGGCAATAAAATTTCATGCAGACGTCGTTCCATGGTGGGTGCAAAGGCAGCCCCCCTCCACCTATTTCGGATCGTAATCAAGAGGAAGATAACTGTTATGAGGGGGATTCAGAAGGAGAAGACCACTCCTATTTACCCCATGAGGTCTTCGCTCTAACTTGGCATGCTGATGTTGGTAATAGCATGCATATGGTGCCTTGCATTGCTTAATGTATACATTAAAGATGCCATCTTCTTAGTTTAGACATGCTTTGTGTCAATGCCATCGGTTTAGTTTCTTTATCGTATATGTCAATCATGCAATGCCATCTTGTCTAGCCAGGCATCATATATGTGAATTTTGCAATGCCACCCTGGTTAGCCAGTCATCTTATATGTGAATTATATCATGCCATCATTTTTTTATTACGTGTTAAATTTGTCAACAATTTTAGTACATTCAATTACTCTTCCTGTGCATCAGCCATTTGGCACGGTCATGGAAAAATCTGGAGTGGAAACAAGGTCTTCAGAGCAGACAATGCTATCTGACGAAGCGCATGTCTTGCTGGTTACCGATAGCTCCTCAGAGGAGGATTCAGAGACAGATGACCAGTCATATCCCCCCCCCCCGAGGTGCATGCCCTAACTTGGCAGGGTTATGTTGCTCACATCGTGTGTATGGTATCTTGCATTGCTATGTCATTTGCTTAGTTTAGACATGCTTTGTGTGAATGCCACCTGTTTAGTGTCTAATTACCATATATGTGAATTATGCAATGCCATCTTGTTGCAAGACATTATATATGTGAATTATGCAATGTTATCTTGTTGCAAGGCATTATGTATGTGAATTATGCAATGCCATGTTGTTTAGGCAAGCGTCATATATGTGAATTATATCATGTCGTCCTTTTTTTGTATTTCTCATTGCTTTTGTCGACAATGTTTGTATATTCAACTGCTCTTCCTGTGCATCAGCCATTTGAATTGGTGATGGAGAAATCTGGAGTGAAAACAAGGTCTTCAGAGCAGACAATGCTACTTGCTGAAGCAGATATCTTGCTGGTTACAGATAGCTCTTCAGAGGAGGATTCAGAGGCAGATGACCAGTCCTATTATCCCCCTGAGGTGTATGCTCAAACTTGGCAGGGTTATATTACTCATATAATACATATGTTGTATTGCAATGCTTAGTTTTTACATCATATACACAATATCGAATGCCATCTCCATAGTTGACACATCATATATGCGATTGCCCTCTGCTCACTTCCTTAGTATATAAATCATATATTTGAATTATGTCATGCTATGATGTTTACATAGACAATATGTATCTGAATTATGGCATGCCAACCCATTTTCTAAAGACATAATATAGTTATATCATCTCATCCTGTTTACATAGTCATCATATTTAAATTATGTCATTCTATTTGTGAATTATATCATGCCATCAAGTTTCCATCGACGGCATGTTTGTGATTTATGGCATGCCAACCAGTTTAATAGACACATCGTATAGTTATATCATGTCATCCTATTTACATAGTCATCATATTTTGAAGTATGTCATTCTATCCTGTTTAGTTAGCCATCATACATGTGAAATTGTGTCATGCTATCCTGTTTAATTAGCCATCATATATGTGAAATTATGTCCTGCTATTCTGTTTGCTTAGACAACATAAATGTGAATTATTTCATGCCCTGTTTTCTTCCCTACTATCCATTGCACCTGTCTATCTTACAATGTCTATACATTCAATTACTTTTCTTGTTTATCAGCCATTTCAATTGGAGGGAGTGATGGCAGTATCTGTGGGAGTAAAAACACGGTCTTCAGAAAAGATCGTGCTACCTATCGATGCAGGTAGAACCACGGTTGTACTTGCCCAAGAACCAGCCCCACCACACATAACCCACACTCATGCAGATTGTACCCCTACCCAGTTGGACAGAGAACCAGCTACACCCCTTCTAACCCCAATCCTAGCAGATAGACACCCAGTTCCCTTTGACACAGCACCGTCTCCAACATAGAGCACCCAAACACGAGCAGTTAGTAAGGCAACTGTAGTGCCCAAATCACGAGGACCACCACTCCGAACCCGAAGTCAATGCTTAAACCAAAAGAAGAATTGTTCTCAGGTCAGGTTCCGTAGCTATGGTTCATACTACTTTGCTCTTGCATCACTGTATTTACTGATACCAACTAATTTCAAATTTGAAGGATGCAATTGAAACTCCAATGGCGCAACAGGTATGTTTTAAACCTGTTTCTTCAACGTGTTTGGTTGTTTGCTGTTGTAACTTACTCTACGTTGATTTCAGTTTCAATTGAATAAACAGTTATGTTCTCATGCCATGCACATTACAAGTGTTGTTATTGCTGTGTAGTTTCCCACACTTAATATTCTGTCTATGCTGCTTTGTCTTAAATAGATATGATTTGAACTGTATCTATCTTGATTTGGCAACATAAACTAGAATAATATAGACCATACAGTGACCATACTACATAGATATATGTTTGTTTCATGCTATTATCCTGTCCACCTTACTACTGAACTGGTAAACCTGAGATGTGTTTGTTTGTTTCTCTTTTAGAACGCGGATAAAATATTGGAGAAGAGTACCCTGTTATGCAATGGTAAAAGAAGTAATGCAGATAAGGTTCAAGATAGTGAGACATCCCCGTTAGTCTCCTAGAAAGCTGATAAAAACTATATTGAAGACACTGAGACAACCCCAAAGTCCTGTCTTGATGTAGTGTTCGAGGTACTGGCTACCACTGCTGGCACCAGCTCTTCGAAATCGTTGCATGAATCAGTTTGGCTTCTTGAGTCTCAACTTCAAGTTGAAAGACATCGATCAGATGTTATGCGGAAGGAAGTCGAAGGACTGAGAAAGTCCCTGCAGAATTCAGATGCATACTTTCTGGTGCCATAGCAAGCGCTGGAGGACTTAAGCGCCAAACAAGAGAAAGTTAATAAGCTTGCTAAGCATCTTGCCAGCATTATGGGTACCCAGGATATTGTTTCTTAAGCTCTTCTGAAGTGGTTTCAGTTCTGGACTTGTTTTGCTGCGGCGTTTATATGCTGCTGTGTTCCCTATATTTGCACCGGTGGCGAACTTTGATGCCCAGTGGATGTAATATGTGTAATAGCCGTCATAGCCTAGTGTAAGTTGCTTGCTTATTTATTTCCTTGTTGTCTTGTTTATTTATTTGCTTGTAGTCAGTGCAGTTCTTTTTCTATGGTTTGCTAGTGGCTGAAATAACCTATTTTTTAAAACTAGGCCACAATAACCATGGGCTAATATTTACTGTAGTGACACTGGGCCTCCTACGGGCCATAGAAACTATGGGCCTTCTACGGGCCGTGTAAACAGTGGGCCTTCTATGGGCTGTAGAAGCAGTGGGCCTTCTACGGGCCATAGAAACAATGGGCCTTCTACGGGCCGTACCATCAATGGGCCTTCTACGGGCCGTATCATCAATGGGCCTTATACGAGCCGTATGATCGATTGGCCAAACATGGGCCGAACAGACCTCTTTGGCCGTAAACGGGCTAGAGTTGGAATCGTCCATTCATGGGCCGACCATAAAGGGCCATCGTTAATAGGCCGTATTTGATGACGCTATGAAAACGGCCCAACGTATTAACGGACCACAAACGGGCCGACTGTAACCACGGGCTGAATTTGGCCCACAAGCAGAAAATGACAGTAACGGACCGTAAGTAAACGAGTGCTGGAAATGAGCCCAAGAATAAATGGGCTCTGAAGAAGGCCGGAAGATAACATGGGCTGGAAACGGCCCAACGGTATAACAGGCCGTTAATGGGTATAAAGTGATACACTGTTCATCACGAGCCAGTTTCACCACGGGCCATTAACGGGTGTAAAGTGATACACTGTTCATTACGGGCCAGTTTCACCACGGGCCGTTAATAGGCCAAGAGTTACATAGGGCCTCATATGGGCCGAAAGACGTCATGGGCCATACATGGGCCAGTAGTGAAAACAGACTGGAATCATATTGGATGGCCCAGATGACGCTACTGGGCCTAATTCGGATAGGGCTTAACGGGCCTCGGGTTAGCGGGCTGTAAATGGGCTATATTCGAATAGGCCGTTAACAGGCTTTCCATGGGCCGGCCTGCCAGCTTTTGACCAAGTCAAACGGGCCGGCCTTTACACAGGAATGGGCCTCTGTTGGGCCATGCCACGTGTCAACGTATCATAGGCGCCAATCTGACCCACTAACGAGCTGACACGTGTTTCGTCCGGCCAATAAGAATTTTACACGTGGAAATTTCCCATTGGTCGGGGCTGTTAACGGGTTATCGGATCCAAAACCCGACCCAATAGCTTAACGGCGTTCCGTTACGGTGGATGCCACGTGTCGGTCACCCTTGATGAAAGCACTTCTGTGACACGCTATTTATCGTCATGGAAGTGGACACTTCCGTGATGATAATTTTGGTAATGTCATGGAACACTTCTACGACAGCACAGGTATGACTATCTTGATTCTATCATAAATTTGTCATGGATGTACATGCATGACAAAAAAGCGACCTACTGTGACAAACATGTATCATCACGGAAGTGTATTTTTTTGTAGTGCTAGAGCTCCGGCAGAGCTGTTCTACGGGATACTTCCCTCCCGGAGGGGGAAATCATCACCATCGTCATCACTAATGCTCCTCTCATCGGGAGAGGGCAATCTCCATCAACATCTTCACCAGCACCATCTCACCTCCAAACCCTAGTTCATCTCTTGTATCCAATTCTTGTCTCGAAGTCCGGGATTGGTGCTAGTAGGTTGCTAGTAGTGTTGATTACTCCTTGTAGTTGATGCTAGTTGGTTTAATTGGTGGAAGATCATATGTTCAGATCCTATATGCATATTATTACCCCTCTGATTATGAACATGAATATGCTTTGTGAGTAATTACGTTCGTTCCTGAGGACAAGGGAGAAGTCTTTCTATGAGTAGTCATGTGAATTTGGTATTCGTTTGATATTTTGATACGATGTATGTTGTCTAGCCTCTAGTGGTGTTATGTGAACGTCGACTACATAACACTTCACCATTATTTGGGCATAGAGGAAGGCATTGGGAAGTAATAAGTAGATGATGGGTTGCTAGAGTGACAGAAGCTTAAACCCTAGTTTATGCGTTGCTTCGTAAGGGGCTGATTTGGATCCACATGTTTCATGCTATGGTTAGGTTTACATTAATACTTTTGTTGTAGTTGTGGATGCTTGCAATAGAGGTTAATCATAAGTGGTATGCTTCTTCAAGTAAGAATAGCACCCAAGCACCGGTCCACCCACATATCAAATTATCAAAGTATCAAACGCGAATCATATGAACGTGATGAAAACTAGCTTGACGATATTCCCATGTGTCCTCGGGAGCGCTTTTCCTATTATAAGAGTTTGTTCCGGCTTGTCCTTTGCTACAAAAGGAATGGGCCACCTTGCTGCACTTCATTTACTTTTGTTACTTGTTGCTCGTTACAATTTATCCTATCACAAAACTATCTGTTACCACTTATTTCAGTACTTGCAGAGAATACCTTGCTGAAAATCGCTTATCATTTCCTTCTGCTCCTCGTTGGGTTCGACACTCTTACTTATCGAAAGGACTATGATAGATCCCCTATACTTGTGGGTCATCAGTTATTCTGTCGCTGCCAGCCAAGTCGTCGAAGCTCGTCGTGATGAGCGTAGGCGGGCTGGTGCCACAATCGCGCCCAACGCCCCACGCACCCTCGCTGAGCAGCTGCTTGCCATCTAGGCTCATCTCCAGCCGGCGCATCGGGCTCTCCTCCGTCTTCAGCGCGCTGGAGCCCAGGTGGTCACCGGCCTCTGGCCGGGTACTCCCGTTCTACGCACCATCAACCAGACCTCCGACTGGCTGGAGGTGGCCATTGGCCTCATCAAGGCGTGGAAGGGCTCTTCTGCCCGGGCAGGTGCATGGCGGGCCCTGGAGTTCGTCAAAGGGTAGTACCCTGGGCTGAACATGGACCAGCTGGCCACTCTCCGCGCTGAAGCCGGCGAGGAGTTGGAGGCGGTGGCGCCCCGCTCTATCACCGCACCGCAACGATCACCGAGTACACGGACACCGGCATCTTCCTCCTCGAGCTAGATGAAGTGGGCACTGAGGTGCCGCCCAACTGGTTCGGGCTGAACCCAGAAGGCAGCAAGGACTCGGTGGAGGAGATCGCCTCCAGTGATGAAGGCGAGGAGGAGGAGGGTGAGGACGAGGACGGCGAAGACCACGCGCCGGATGATGTAGACGACGGCTGGCCTCAGCCGATGAAGTCTCGACCAACGGATGGAGCACCGACGAGCCGACTGCTGCTGATGCTGACCAAGGTGAGACCCACCAGGCGGGCGCTCCACCACACCGAGCCTCTACCTCCGCCGACCCCTCCAATCCGGCTGCTGCTCCTTTGGCCTAGGCGGCCAAGTTATCTTTCCTTTTCATGTTTTGTAGCCTCTTGAAAAAATTGTTAAGGTCACATAGTTCCACCCGCTGGGGGTGTATTCAAACTCTGTTGAATGCTGGCCAAGGGCCTTCTGCTGTAAAAAATTCCTTTTGCTGATTTCCGACCTATCTTGCTTATTTACTACCTTGTCTTTTTCCTTTGCGGCCTTCCCTTGGCTGCCGTCTTGCCAGCCGGATAGTCGCTCTGTGGTCTGTGGCTGGGTCAAGTACTTGTTCGTTTGGGAAGGCAAGTACTTGGCCGTTTGGTAGAGTGTAGAAAATCAAGGTAGAGACTGACCGACCAGCTGCTCAGCAGCCGGTCAGTGAGGTGAAGAGCCGACTCGGCCTATGCAAATGCCTTAGTCCTTAGCCATTTTTTGTGTGGGCACCATTTCCTGCCTTCATCTCTTGTCGGCCAGACAGTCGCTCTGCGAGCTATGGCTTGTGGCAAGAGAGGGCGTAAGTGCCGGCACACCACTTGTCCGACAGCAGGTAGCATTGACATAGTACAAGGCGGCAAGCCCCCCGGACGACTAGTCAACCCGGTGCCAGGCAAAACAATGGAATAACACATTCATAGGCATAGAACTTATCATATAGATAAAAAGGGTAGCCCCCTAGTGCTCTCGAGGGACCCGATGTCTTAGTGCTTAATACAAAAGGTAGCGCGGTACATACTACATCAACTGTAAAATCTTTGGAGGAGGTTTGCATTCCATGGACGCTTTGATTCCTTGCCAGAGTCATCTCTCTTGCGTGCTCTAGGCTTCTGTGCATCGATCAAGTAGTAGGAGTCATTCCTTATCTGATGATGAAGGGGCCTTCCCATGGGGCCGAGAGCTTGTGCTGGCCTGCTGTCCGCTGGACTAGTCGGAGCACAAGGTCTCCCTCTTGGAAGGATCTTGGCTCGACCTTCCGACTGTGGTATCGGCGTAGGCTCTGCTGGTAGATGGCGGACCGGCTGAGCGCTAATAGTCGGCCCTCTTCCAGCAGATCGATGCCGTCTTCTCATGCCTCCTTTGCTTCCGCCTCCGTGTACATGGTGACGCGAGGTGAGTCGAACTCAATGTCAGTTGGAATGACAGCCTCGGCCCCATATACAAGGAAGAAATGAGTGAAGCCGGTAGATTTGTTCCATGTGGTGCGTAGGCTCCAGAGAACGGCCGACAGCTCATCAATCCAGCAGCCAGCTGACCGCTCTAGAGGCTCGACCAGTCGGGGCTTGATGCCGGAGAGAATGAGGCCGTTTGCTCGCTCAACTTGGCCGTTTGACTGCAGGTGGGCAACAGACGCTAAGTCCCGTCAGATGCCCTTTGTCGCATAGAAACGGGCCAAGGATCCCTTGGCAAAGTTTGTGCCATTGTCGGTGATGATGTTGTGTGGTACTCCGTACCGGGTGGTGATGTATGCGATGAAGGTCATAGCAGTCAGACCATTCGACTTCTTGGTTGGCTTTGCTTCAATCCACTTGGTGAATTTGTCCTCATTGACGAGCAGATGGGTCATGCCGCCACGTGCTGTCTTGAATGGTCCCACCATGTCCAGCACCCAAACAGCGAAGGGCCAAGTGAGGGGGATGGTCTTGAGTGCAGAACCGGCAAATGTTGCTTAGAACTGAACTTCTGGCACCCTTTGCAATGCTTGACCAACTCCTTGGCGTCCTCCAAAGTAGTCGGCCAGAAGAAACCATGGAGGAAAGCTTTGGCGACAAGAGATCTGGAAGCCGCGTGGTGGCCGCACTCGCCTTGGTGAATATCTTTGAGGATTACTTGGCCCTTCTCTGGTTCTACGTAGCGCTGGAAGACACCAGTCACACTGTGTATGACAAGCTCTCTGTTTACTATCGTGTGGGTTCCTGCTCGGCGCTGTACTTGGCGGGCTGTGATCTCATCGGACGGCAGCTCTCTGTTCACCAGAAACTTGAGAATAGGCTCTGCCCATGATCGTGCTTGAATTTCTTCTACTGCCACTACGGCCACTTGTATTAGGGCGACTGGGCTAGGAGGTGGCGGGTTGGAGTTGGTTGCCACCTGCTGCATCGTTGAAGTCTCCGGGATGACTGCTGCAGCCCCCGGGCCGGGTTGTGAAGTCCCCGGGCCGGGTGCGACTGCTATAGTCCCCGAGCCGCCTGCTGAAGTCCCGGGCCGGCTGCTGCAGCCCCCGAGTCGGATCCGACTTCTTTGGGAGGAGTCGGCACAAAGATGGACTCAGATTCTAGAGAAGGCTTGATTGACGGCTTGCGGAGGCACTGAAGAGAGACGCCGGCTGGTATTGCTTTTCAGGTGGAGCCGATCTGTGCCAGGGTGTCAGCTGGCTCAATTTCATTCCATGGCACGTGAAGGAACTCGCACCCTTCAAAATATCCACTGAGTTGCTGAACGAGGAAACGGTAGCTCGCCATGTTTGCATCCTTGGCGTCCCAGTCACCAGACGACTGTTGGACCACCAAGACGGAGTCGCCGTAGCACAGGATCTAGCAGATGCTGATCTTTTTGGCGAACCGGAGGCCGTGTACTAGTGCTTCATACTCGGCTACATTGTTGGAGGCGACGAAATGGATCTGCAATGTGTATCTGAGTTTGTCGCCTTTGGGAGAGGTGAGAATGATGCCGGCTCCCAAGCCGGTGCGCATCTTCGAGCCGTCGAAGTACATTGGCCAATAGGTGGAGTCTGGAGCTGGTCACAGGTACTGGTCTCGGCCCAGTCGACAAGGAAGTCGGCCAGTGCTTGGGACTTGATGGCGGTGCGCGGCTGGTAGAAGATGGTATAGGGGGACAAC
Source organism: Triticum dicoccoides (assembly GCF_002162155.2). Classification (NCBI taxonomy): domain Eukaryota; kingdom Viridiplantae; phylum Streptophyta; class Magnoliopsida; order Poales; family Poaceae; genus Triticum; species Triticum dicoccoides. The sequence continues at coordinate 502,900,812 of NC_041386.1, read as the reverse complement.
TCGATGGCCAATTTGGCCACCCGGCCGGATGCATCTCTATTGCCATTGATCTCAGCAAGCGGGGCAGTGCAAACAACAGTGACCGGGTACTCTTGAAAGTATGGCTTCAGCTTCTTGGCCGCAAAGTGCACGCCGTAGCACATCTTCTGGTAATGGGGGTAGTTTTGCTTTGATGTTGACAACACTTCGCTCAAATAATATACATGCCTCTGGACCGGCTGTGCCCTGCCGGCCTCTGGGCGCTCTACCACCATGACAACGCTGACCACCTGGCTGGTGGCCGCAACGTAGAGGTACATGGGTTCCTTATTAGTCGGAGCCGCCAGGACAGGCGGCGTGGTCAACATTTTTTTTAACTGGAGAAAAGCTTTGTTCGCCTTGTCATTCCACTCGAAGTGAGTGGTTTTCTTAATGAGCTGGTACAGGGGAAGAGCCTTCTCACCCAACCGACTGATGAAACGGCTGATGGATGCCAAGCAGCCGGTGAATTTCTGGACATCTCTCAGTCGTGTGGGTCTCTCCATCCTCTCGATGGCCTTGATCTCCACGGGGTTGCACTCGATGCCGTGTTCTGAGACCAGGAAGCCAAGGAGCTGGCCGGTTGGTACTCCGAAGACGCATTTCTCTGGGTTGAGCTTCATCTGAAACCGACGCAGATTTTCAAAAGTTTCCTTGAGATCTTCCAAGGGAGTACCGCGCGTCTCCGTCTTCACCACACTATCGTCCACATAGACATGGGCATTTCTGCCAAGCTACCTGAGGAGGCACTTCTGCATGCAACGCTGGAACATGGCACTGGCATTTCTCAAGTCGAATGTCATGGTCAGGTAGCATAAGGCTCCAAATGGTGTGATGAAGGCAGTCTGCCAGATTCAGCTTGATCTGATGATATCCTGGGTAGGTATCCAAGAAGCTCAACAACTCGCATCTGGTTGTGGAGTCTATCACTTGATCAATCCGAGGCAAAGCAAACAGATCTTTTGGGCAAGCTTTGTTGAGACTGGTGTAATCAATGCACATGCGCCACTTGTTGTTCTTCTTCAGTATAAGGACTGGGTTGGCAAGCCACTCTGGAAAAAACACTTCCATGATGAAGCCGGCTGCTAGAAGCCGGGCTATCTCTTCACCAACAATTCTTCTCTTTTCCTCCGACAGTCAGCGAAGGGGTTGTTTGACTGGTTTGGCATCTGCTCTGACATGTAACTTGTGCTCGGCAAAATCCGTCGGAACACCCGGCATGTCCTTGGGAGACCATGCGAAGATGTCCCGATTCTCATGGAGGAAATCGAGGAGCTCGCTTTCCTATTTGCTATCAAGGTTGGCACCTATGACAACAAATTTCTCCGGGTGCTCAGGGTCCAGAGGGATCTTCTTAGTTTCTTTGGCAGGCTGGAAGGAGCCTTGGGTCTCTGACTCTTTGGGCTTTGGGGACATGTCCGGCTGCTTGTTGGTCATGGCCACCACCCAGCCCAGGAATTTTTCTCAGCAGCAATCACAAGGGACTCGGCCAGCCGGCTGCTGGCCGCGGCGCAATCGGCCGACTTCTCATAGTCTCCAGATATCATGATAATGCCCTTGGTTTCTGGCATCTTCATCTTGAGGTAAGAATAGTGTGGCACTACCATGAACTTGGCCAGAGCTGGCCGGCCCAGGAGCACATGATAAGGGCTTTCGAGGTCCACCACCTCAAACCAAATTTCTTCGCGGCGGAAGTGATCCTTGTCTCCGAATATGACATCTATCTTGACCTTGCCGATTGGTGAGTAGGACAGGCCGGGCACAATACCATGGAAAACAGTCCGACTGGGCTGGAGCTGCCTCTCTTTAATGCATAACTTTTCCATGGTATCGCGGTATAGAATGTTGATGCTGCTGCCGCCATCTATCAGAATCCGGGAGAAACGAGCAGCTTGCCTCTCTGTTACAAGGGTAGCATCCAGCACCAGAGCTGAAGATCTCGGAGAGGGCATCACCTCCGGGTGGTCAGCCTGGCTCCAGCTGATGGGCTTCTCAGACCAATGCATGAATTCAGGAGCACTTGAGGCAATGACGTTCACCTCCCGGTGCTGCTGACGCCGGTTGCGCCGATCATCCACCACACTAGTGAAGATGACATAAGCTCCATGTTCTTCAGTGTAGTCATCTTGTATAGCACCGACTGCTGGACGGGCCGCCGGCTGCTGAGGAGGAGGCGGCGGCGCGCCGACATGCGGAGGAGGCAGCAACCCTTCGCCCTTGGAGATTCGGGTGAGCCAATGGCACTTCTGGGTGGTGTGGTTGGACGGCTTCGCGCCACTTTGGAATTTGCAGGGAGCATCAATTGTTTGCTTGTAGGAGAAGGCTGGAAACCAAGCCGACTTGCCGCCCTTCTGGCGCTTGGGGAGTGGTTGCCCTTCAGGTTGTTGGTCTTCGGCTATTGCCACTTGTCGGCTGGTGGAAGCCGGCTGTGGGGCTTTGCGCTTGTTGTCGTTCGGCTGCTAGCGCTGACTACCGTCGCCAGCCTGCGTTCGAGGAGCCGGAGGGAGCACTGAGGGAGTCCTGGATTAGGGGGTCTCCGGACAGCCGGATTATATCCTTTGGCCGGACTATTGGAGTATGAAGATACAAGATTAAAGACTTTGTCTCGTGTCCGGATGGGACTCTACTTGGCGTGGAAGGCAAGCTAGGCAATATGGATATGTATATCTCCTCTTTTGTAACCGACCTTGTGTAACCCTAGCCCTCTCCGGTGTCTATATAAACCGGAGGGTTTTAGTCCATAGGACAACAGACAATCATACTATAAGCTAGCTTCTAGGGTTTAGCCTCTCCGATCTCGTGGTAGATCTACTCTTGTACTACCCATATCATCAATATTAATCAAGCAGGACGTAGGGTTTTACCTCCATCAAGAGGGCCCGAACCTGGGTAAAACATTGTGTCCCTGCCTCCTGTTACCATCCGCCTTAGATGCACAGTTCGGGACCCCCTACCCGAGATCCGCCGGTTTTGACACCGACATTGGTGCTTTCATTGAGATTTCCTCTGTGTCGTCGCCGTTAGGCTTGATGGCTCCTACTATCATCGATGGTAATGCAGTCCAGGGTGAGACTTTTCTCCCCGAACAGATCTTCGTGTTCGGCGGCTTTGCACTGCGGGCCAATTCGCTTGGCCATCTGGAGCAGATTGAAAGTTACACCCCTGGCCACCAGGTTAGGTTTGGAAGCTCAAACTACACAGCCGATATCCGTGGAGTCTTGATCTTCGACGGATTTGAGCCTCTGCCTTGTGCGTCACGATGAGTACGATTTAGCTCTACCATCGGATAGTGTTCAAGAGATCACACAGGCAGCCGCTCCGACCCTCAAGTTGGAGCCAGGTGCGCCTTCCGTGGACGGGTGGATGGACCCCGCCACAGAGGCCTTACCCTCAGCGGCGATCGAGCCAAACATCGACCTTACCTTGCACGAGAGCCGTGCTGTTAAACTGCCGGATCCGTCTCCGGCCACAGACTCCGAACCGCATGCGCCCGTTCCTGTCGAATCCAATTGGGCGCCGATCATGGAGTTTACCTCCGCGGATATTTTTTAGCACTCGCCCTTTGGCGACATACTGAACTCATTAAGGTCTCTCTCCTTGTCAGGAGGATCCTGGCCGAACTATGTCCGGCAGGACTAGGATGTGGATGACAAAGAAATTTGAGGCCCACCCACCACCCACTTAGTAGCCACTGTCGATGACTTAACCGACATGCTCGACTTCGACCCCGAAGACATCGATGGTATGGACGACGATGCGGGAGGCAAAGAGGAACCACCGCCCACAGGGCACTAGACAGCCACCTCATCATACGATATATACATGGTGGATACACCCAAAGAAGGCAATGACGACGAGAGAGCAGAGGATGACCCCTCCAAGAAGCAACCCAAGCGCCGACGTCAGCGGCGCCGCTCTAAGTCCCGCCATAGCAAAAGTGGTGATACCGGCACAGGAGATAATAATACTCCGGATAGTGCTGAAGACAACAACAATCCCCTCCAGCAAGATTTAGAGAAGGAGGATGGAGGAGCCAACCCTCCTGAGAGAGCAGCAGATGGAGAAGAGGAGGATGATAATTACATGCCCCCCTCCGAAGACGAGGCAAGCCTCAGCGACGACGAATTCGCTGTGCCAGAGGATCCCGTCGAACAAGAGCGCTTCAAACGCCAGCTTATAGCCACGGCAAATAGCCTTAAGATAAAGGAGGAGCAGCTTCAAGCTGATCAGGATCTGCTAGCTGACAGATGGACTGAAGTCCTCACGGCCGAGGAATATAAACTCGAGCGCCCCTCCAAGAGTTACCCAAAGTGCAGGTTGCTACCCCGACTGGAGGAAGAAGCATATGATACATCTGATCGGCCACCTCGTGGCCGTGATAGAGAGGCATTCCAGCCAAAAACTCAGCCTCCACCCCGATGCCATTCAAATAAAAAGGCATGGGGAGATACGCCAGACCTGTAAGACATATTGGAGGACAAAGCAAAGCATGCAAGATCGATCTACGGATCACGAGGGCGCGCCACTCTATGAGACGATAAACATCACGCCAGATACAGTAAAAGCAAATCTAGCCGGGCCGAACACAGCGAGCAAGACCCATTCGAGCTGCGTCGCAATATAGCCCAATACAGAGGCGCCGCACACCCCTTATGCTTCACAGACGAAGTAATGGATCATCAAATCCCAGAAGGTTTCAAACCTGTAAATATTGAATCATGCGACGGCACAACAGATCCCGCAGTATGGATCGAGGATTTCCTCCTCCACATCCACATGGCCCGCGGTGATGACTTACACACCATCAAATACCTCCCACTAAAGCTCAAGGGACCAGCGCGGCATTGGCTCAATAGCTTGCCAGCCGAGTCCATTAGCTGTTGGGAAGATCTGGAAGCCGCATTCCTCGACAACTTTCAGGGCACTTATGTGCAGCCACTAGATGCCAATGACTTGATCCACATAATTCAGCAGCCAGAAGAATCGGCCATGCAATTCTGGACTCGGTTCCTAACAAATAAAAATCAAATTGTCGACTGTTCGGATGCAGAGGCCCTAGCAGCTTTCAAACACAACATCCGCGACGAATGGCTAGCCCGGCACCTTGGTCAGGAAAAGCCGAAATCTATGGCAGCCCTCACGACTCTCATGACCCGCTTTTGTGCGGGAGAAGACAGCTGGCTGGCTCGCAGTAATAACATATCAAAGAACCATGGTACTTCGGATACCAAGGATGGCAATAGCATGTCACGTCGCAACAAACATAAGCGCCGCATTAACAGTGATAATACCGAGGATATGGCAGTCAATGCAGAATTCAAAGGCTCTAAACCCAGTAAGCGGAAAAAAACATTCAAACAAAGTACGCCGGGTCCATCCAGCTTGGACCGTATACTCTATCGCTCGTGTCAAATACACGGCACCCCAGAAAAGCCAGCCAATCACACCAACAGGGATTGTTGGGTGTTCAAGCAGGACGGCAAGTTAATTTCCGAAAACAAGGACAAGGGGCCACATGGCGACGACGAGGAGGAGCCCCGGCAGCCACACACTGGAAGACAGAAGAGGTTTCCCCCACAAGTGCGGACGGTGAACATGATATACGCAACCCACATCCCCAAGAGGGAGCGGAAGCGTGCGCTCAGGGACGTATATGCGTTGGAGCCAGTCGCCCCAAAGTTCAACCCATGGTCCTCCTATCCAATCACTTTCAATCACAGGGACCATCCCACTAGTATCCGTCATGGCGGATTCGCCGCACTGGTTTTGGACCCAATCATTGATGGATTTCACCTCACTCGAGTCCTTATGGACGGCAGCAGCAGCCTGAACCTGCTTTATCAGGACACAGTGCGCAAAATGGGTATAGACCCCTCAAGGATCAAACCCACAAAAATGACCTTTAAGGGTGTCATTCCAGGCGTAGAGGCCCATTGCACATGCTCAATTACACTGGAAGTGGTCTTCGGATCCCCGGATAACTTCCGAAGAGAAGAGTTAATCTTCGATATAGTCCCGTTCCGCAGTGGTTATCATGCACTGCTCGGGCGAACTGCATTTGCGAGATTCAATGCAATACCACGTTATGCATACCTCAAGCTCAAGATGCCAGGACCTCGCGGGGTTATTACTGTCAATGGAAACACAGAGTGCTCTCTGTGAACAGGAGAGCACATTGCGGCCCTCGCAGCAGAATCGCAAAACAGCCCCTCAAGTCAATCTACCAGTTCGGCGTTTCAAGGCCCGGACACCTTCAAGCGCGCTCGGAGCAATCGGCAAATAGACTGCCTGGCACGATCTGAGCTCGCGTAGCATTGCGGCCCCCATCCCAGTCCCAGCCAAACAATGAAGCTCGTGCCACGCGTACATAATTAGGCATTAAAAATACCATGGGCACAGGTGGGCAGGGAGGCACACTGCGGCACGCCCCAAGACGCGGCTTAAACCACACTAGGGGCTTCCCGTTTGGTTATTTTTCTCTTTTTCAGGACCTTAATCTCTGGAAACCCTGTCCGGCAGCACTATTGCCGAACACACGATGCAGCAACCAAGGAGGCAGACAGCTACGTCACACCACAGAATTCCCAGGTGGATTACAATAACGAGCGAAATATTTGATTTAATACTATTCCTCAGCTTGCCCTTGGAAGGGACATAGTCCCACTCTTTGCTTATCGCAGTATCTGTATCATTCTGCTTTAACGCACCTTTTTGAATAAACAATGCATAACATCACGACTATTATTGCATTCTTGTTATATATATGTGTTCATTAACGATGCCTTGCAACCGTACACTTTGGTATGGCCAATACACTAGGGGCTTACGTACCCCACAATATGGTGTGAAAAGTCCGAGCACTTTCACAAGTGCGGCACCCCGAACTTATAGCATTATATGCATCAACTCCGAATCATGTCTTTGGTCAAATGTTGGGTTTGCCCGGCACCTATGTTTTGGTACCTTACGTTCCGCTCTCTCGGCTAAGGTAGCGCTAGGAGAACTACTGCGATTGTGCCCCGGTTCTGCCAGGCTTAGCACCTCAGGAGAGAAAGCTAAAACTGACTGTCATGATGAGGCGAGAGACTAGTCGTTGTTCGGCGAGGTTTTCGAGTCCCTAAAGACTTATGCCGCTTAGGGCGAGGAGCTGGCCCTGTCCGGCTTAAAGGCGTGTATCGCGCCCCGAATTCGGCCTTCTGAATACTAGGGGCTTCACCGAAATTTAAAATTATAGAATTCTATGGCTAAGTGAGAGTGATAAAGCAGTATTAGTCCGGTTGCCTTGTTCATTGTGCTGAGCACCTCCCTTGAAGGACCAAAATATGGGAACAAGAGTGCTCAGGGTTATCCCGAACACCCCAGCACTCATGGCATGGGGGCAGAAGCCGAGGACTAGCCATCTCTTAGATTGGATAAACGACCAAACAGAAGGTAATATTTTAAATTCACACAAGAGTTGCATAGCGCATATGAAACAAGTTTTCATCATACAGGATCACACGAGCAAGTTTACTCAAATATTACATCCTTGGAACATTCGTCCGCTACAAGACGGGCACCCTTCAGGACACCCTCATAATAAATTTTGGGGGTGCGATGCTCTTTGCCCTGCGACGGCCCTTCCTTGATCAGCTTCACGGCGTCTAGCTTGGCCCACTGCACCTTCACATGGGCGAAAGCCCGGCGTGCACGTTCGATGCAGACGGACCGCTTGACGACCTCCAGCCGTGGGCAGGCATCCACAAGCCGCCTCACCAGGCCGAAGTAGTTGTTCGGAAGGACGTCACCAGGCCACAGCCGGACTATAAGGCCCTTCATGGCCTGTTCGGCCGCCTTGTGTAGCTCGACCAGCTGCTTTAGCTGGTCGCTCAGAGGCATTGGGTGTTCAGTCCCAGTATACTGAGACCAGAACAGCTCCTCCATTGAGCTTCCCTCCTCGGCTTGGTAAAACTGTGCGGCATCCGACACGCTGTGGGGCAAATCTGCGAATGCTCCTGGAGAGCTCCGAATTCGGGTAAGTAATCGATAATTTACTTTTACATGCTTGCTCTGCATATAGAATGCCTTACCCACCGCTATCTTCTTCATTGCATCGATCTCCTGGAGGTCCTTTTGGGCTTCGGCCTTGGCACTTTTCGCGCTCTCGAGGGCCGCGGCAAGCTCAGACTCTCGTGTCTTCGAGTCAAGCTCCAACGCCTCGTGCTTCATCACGAGAGCCTGGAGCTCTTGCTGCACCTCGCCCACCCGAGCCTCTTGCTTTTCTCGCTTGGTGCACTCCTTGGCCGCTTTATCTTCGGCCTTGGTTAGCGCTTGCTTCAGGGTCGCCACCTCGGTCGTGGCCCCTGGCAGATATACGATGATCCTGTCATTTTGCAATCGCGTCTTTTTTTATATATACATATCTATAGACAGGGTATTACTTACCCTTGTTCTCCTCGAGCTGCCTCTTGGCAAGGACGAGCTCTTTCTTAGACCCCTCGAGGTCCTGCTTCAGTACGGCAACCTCCGCAGTCAGTGCGGCGGACGCCAGCAGTGAGGCCTGCATACGCATATTGTCATACTTATATTAGACTCCTGCAATATTATTTGATCCTCTGTTCAGCTTTTCTTTGTGAACACCGAACAAAGCATCAGGGGCTACTGTTTATGCGGTAATATTTTTCCTATATTTTAAAACACTTACCTCAAAGCCTGTTAGAAGGCTGGCACATGCTTCAGTCAATCCACTCTTGGGGGACTGAACCTTCTGGACCACCGCACTCATAATAGTACGGTGCTCCTCGTCGATGGAAGCGCCGCGAAGCGCTTCCAGCAGATTGTCCGGCGCCTCTGGATGGACAGAGGTCACCGGCACAGGCGTCTTGTCCCTCTTAGAAGGAGGCCGCCTTGTCAGGACCCCGACTCAATGCCACATCGATCTAGCATGTAACACCTCATATCACTTTGCGGCCTCACGCATGGTATTCCCACGGGTGTCGCCTTACCTTTGCCCGGGACCGTTTGCGCCTTTTGGCACACGTATATGACAGTGTCGCTAGCATCCATATGATAAGGAGTCCGGGCTGACATGGCTAGTCGTAAACCCAAAGCGGCACAGACTTACAGGGACAGGCATCCATGACCCAGCATCGAACGTGTCGGTCATCAACGAGTGAATCCAGGCTGTAGCACTGGGCTAGCAGGACTCCGGTGAACCGGGCTGTAGCGGGCTAACAGGACTCCGGTATTCACCGCGTGACATTTCCCCGAAGGGACAGACACAGGAACGAAGAAGGACACATGCCGGCCAGCCTAAGTGTTCCGGAGCAGTAGCAAGCTACCATGGCTCGGTGGAAACACTAGGAGACATTTCCCCGTAAGAGAGGCTACTAAAGATAAACAACTAGATGGTCAGATCCCACACATACCAAGCATTTCAATAACATACACACAATATGCTCGATATGTGCAAATACAACATGGCATCACAACATGACTCTATGACTCAAGTAATCTATTCAATAGGCTCCGAGGAGCGAGATATTACAAACATGGGTCTCATGACCCAACATTCGGAGCATACAAATCAAGCACAAGCGGAAGCTATCATGTCTGAGTACAGACATCTATAAATGAAAAAGGCTGAGAAGCCTGACTATCTACCAGATCCTGCCGAGGGCACAAGATCGTAGCTGAGGTAACAAGCTAAACGTCGAAGTCCACGCGAAACTACTAGTGAGACCGAAGTCTCTCTGCAAAACATAAAATAGGCAAACGTGAGTACCAATGTACCCAGCAAGACTTACATCAGAACTAACTACATATGCATCATTATCAACAAAGGGGATGGTGGGGTTTAACTACAGCAAGCCAGCTTGACTCGGTGGCTATCCTAAACTACGACCGCAAGCGACTCTTTTGAGGTGGCGCACACGAGTCCACATATTCACCATATCAATACACCACTATGGATCCGCTCCCGTCTCCCTACGAGAACGCCATCCATAGCACTCACGCTTATCTTGCGTATTTTAGAGTATCCACTTTCACTTGTCTATGAACTGATATAAGCAACCCAGAAGTCCTTTTCCGCGGACACGGCTATTCGAATAGATCATATTAACCCTGCAGGGGTGTACTTCTTCACACACGCTCTCACCACTTACCGCCGTTTACACGACATGTACTCGGCAACCTTCAAGCGGAAGCCCAACGTGGGTGTTGGCCACGGCCTGCCTAAACACTCAAGTCTCTAGTCCAGGTTTATCGCCTATTCGGGTTCCATCCATGAGGAGATCCGGTCGGAGTTTCGCTCACAGCCCCAAACGATGTGAACAGGGTTCCGTGACACCAAACGGGCGCCCGGTTTACCCGGCCACGTGCCTACCGCATCACAGCCCACCCCTACGGTCAGCGCTGTCCACGGCCTCCAGCATACTACAAACACCAGAAACTACTTGCAACTCCTGGACAGAGGACAAGGGTGATTAAGAAGCCGAGAGGGTCCATTGGTTTCGGGCCCAATGCGTGGTAGTAGCTGAATCATGGATCACAAACACAGAACTCAGTTCCTGAGGACGGCTGCAATGAGACAACCCACCATGTACTCCTACATGGCCTCTCACCGCTACCTTTACCAAATCGTGTTCACACGCTTAGCTCACACACCGTAGGACATGTTCACACACCTCTGATTCATCCCCGATGAATCAGACCCGACTCAACTCTAAGCAGTAGCAGGCATGACAAACAAGCATGAATGAGTAGGCACAACAAGGCTCAAACAACTCCTACTCATGCTAGTGGGTTTCATCTATTTACTGTGGAATGACAGGTCATGCAGAGGATAAAGGGGTTCAGCTACCGCAGCAAGTAACAGATGAATCGGTGTTGTCCTAATGCAGTAAAAGAGAGCAGGAGCGAGAGAGTAGGATTGTATCGGAATGAACAAGGGGGTTTTGCTTGCCTGGCACTTCTGAAGATAGCATTGAGTCTTCATCAGTGTCAACGATCACATCATCGATACAACGTCTACCGAGGGGGAACAACACCGGCAAACACAGAAGAAACACAATCAATGCAATGCACAATATGATGCATGCTATGACATGGCAATATGAATGTGTTTTGGGCTAATGCACCTAAAACCAGATTAAATGAAGTTGGTTTGAATCCAAGATTCAAATTCAAACTCCATATGTGGATATTTAAATGCCATTAGTATGATTTGTGTTAAACAGCATCTATAAGTTGTTCTGACATGCATGAAAATGGTACAGATGGATTCCTTGAATTTTTCTGATAATTTTTCATATATAAATTATTTAATTTGGAGTTACGGTTGAATTTCTATGATTTATTGAAGTTTAAACAATTTTCTGGAATTTTCTGATTTATTTTAAATCCAGAAAATCATTTAATGCGTCAGCATGACATCACCTTGATGTCAGCAGGTCAACAGGGCGCCTCCAGGTCAAACCTGACCTGTGGGACCCATATGTCAGCGTCACAGGTTAAACAGGGGGGTTTATTTTAGTTTAATTAAGGATTAGGGCACTAGGGCCCACATGTCAGTGGCTCTGGGGTTAGATTAGGTGGTGATTAGCTTAAGCTAATCACCTGATGGCGGGGGCCCACCTGTCAGTGTCAGCAGAGGGGGTAGTTAAAATAAAATAACTAAACTAATTAACAGGGGGGGCTGGCCCCACCTGTCATTGACCCAGAAAAAGGGGGGGTCCCGCCGTGGTCAACGTGGTCAGACCCACCGGCGGCTTGACGCCGGCGAGGCCAGACGCGGTGGTGCGCGTCGGAAACCAACTACAGGGGCTCTTTTGGCGCGCAGGGAGCAGCTACGGGGAGAGGGTGGAGTGGCGCATCCAACGGTGGCGGTGGCGGAGGCTGGGGTGGCCGGAGCTGCCGGCGGCGAGCTCTTTTGCGGCGGCCGGAGCTCGGGCGAGGTCGGGGTTGGCGTTCGGGGGCACGGGAGGGGAAGCTAGTGGCGGCTACGGGCTCCTGGAGACGTGTTGAGTGCGGTGGTGTGCTCGGCTTCGAGCTGCAACGGCTCCAGCCACGGTGGTGACGAGGCACGGCGGCGGCGAGCTCTCGGGTCCGGCGGAAAGGCGGCTAGGGTACGGGAACGAGCGCGAGGAGGAGGGGGAATGGAAGAGTAGCTCACAGGGGTTGCGACGGTGGCCTCGGGGAGCTCGGGGAGGCACCCGAGCCGACGAATTGACGAAGATGGCCGGCGGTCCCGAGGTTGAAGAAGCCGGCGGTGGCGACGTTGCAGGGGCTCCCGCGGTGCGCTTCTCGGCGAGGAGGAAGAAGTGGTCGAGGCGGAGCTCGCAAGCACAGCGAGGGGTCGAGGGGGAGACGGTGGCCGCGGCGTTACGGTGGCGCGGCTGCGACTGCGCTCGGCGAGTGAGAGAGAGAGGAAGCAGAGGAGAGATACAAGGGAGAGGGAGAGAGCGAGGGGGTCCAGGGGGGTCGGGGCGGCACCGAGGAGATGACGCGCGGCGTCGCGGTGGCCAGGCGATGCAGACGAGCAGGGTGGTGGCGTGGCGAGCTCGGGCGCGCGCGCCGTGTCCCTCCTCTGCCTACTGGCGCGAGGAGGAAGGCGACAGGGAAGGGAGGCGGCGGTGGGCTGGGCCAGCGGGAGGAGCTGGCCAGCTGGGCCGGCTACAGGTAAGTGGCCCAGGTGGGCTGCAGGTAATGTTTCCCCCCCTCTCTCTGTTTTTCCTATTTTACTTCTGTTTTCTATTTTTCTGACATTTGTTTGATTTAATAAATATATTAAATCATTTAATTTTATTATGCCAATTTTTGTAGGGGCTAATGGTATTATTCCAGAGCTCTTTTATAATTGGCATAATTTTTGGACCATATTTCATATATATAGAAATATCTTTCCAATGCAAATATTTATCGAATTAATCCAAATGGCCAAAATAAATGTCCATGAGCTCCTAAAAATATTGTTTTGATTTTTATCTCTGTCCAATATTTTCAGAGGGCAACATGAGCATTTTCTTGGTCCCTTTTGGGGAATTTTTTTATTTGGGTCATTTTCAAAATGATTCTGAGGGTTCCACCAATCCTCATTTCAAATTTAAATGAAATTTAAACATGATGCACACATGAAGCTAACCTAGAGCATTACCAGAAGCTAGGGATGTGACAACTCACCCCCACTAAACAAGAATCTCGTCTCGAGATTCAAGCGTAGGGTAAGGTGAAGGGGAAACGCAACTAGTATAATCTTCACGATCCAGGGTGCACTTCAGTTGAACGTTGATTTGAACACCATCTTTGTCTTGTCGTCTTGCTCTGAGAAATCCTGTCAACATGACAGGGGGGGGGGGAAGAAGGAGACTCTAGAAGGGTCGATCTCCTCGAAGATCGAACAACTCAAGATTAACTTACGGAATGAGACATAGAACCATCTTTCGGGTTGAGACACGAGATACACATCAATAGGGGTGGAAGAAACGGATGACGAAGGTTTGCTAGGTAGACAACAATTTCATACCTAAGAAGGTGGTAAATGATTGTCAACGTAGCGAGGAGTTGAGTTGCCATGATACCATAACGATACACCTTAGGGAAGGTGACTCGTAGAGATATCCCCTTAAGTGGCAAAAAGAATTACTTTTGATTCAGAGATCATTGAAACTCTTTAAACCAGCCTAAGGCAATTCTCGAGCGATCGTTTGGAGGGGGTCGGTAGAATGGCATACTCGGACTTGAATGATGTGGATTACCTTGTTGAAGACAACGTAATGGATGAATTTGCTTATCACCGGAAATGGAAGAGACCCATGGTAGAATGGCACATTGGCGGTGCAAGCTAGGAACAAAATGCAAATGCTAGGAATGATTCTGGTAACTGGAGAAGAACCCAACAATAGGGAGTGAATTCACTGTTTGAAGAGGTCATAGCATTTCCGAGGAAGTTGAGAGCAAACCTAGTTAGTGTCGACGGTAACACCTAACGCTTGTGCGTGCTCTCAAGAACTTGAGCATTTCCACAATCATCAAGATTCTACCAATATCCGTGTCAAGGGTCCTGGCAACACAACTTGCTACCATGATGGCTAATGATGGATGATGCAGATGCAAAGGAAGATAACACCTTCTCAGATTTCACCTTAGCGGGGCCAAGGAAATAAAAATCTGGATGATCGACCGAGAGACATTTAGCAC
>NC_041386.1:502814902-502843266 GCF_002162155.2 Triticum dicoccoides | reverse complement strand
CATCTATAAGTTGTTCTGACATGCATGAAAATGGTACAGATGGATTCCTTGAATTTTTCTGATAATTTTTCATATATAAATTATTTAATTTGGAGTTACGGTTGAATTTCTATGATTTATTGAAGTTTAAACAATTTTCTGGAATTTTCTGATTTATTTTAAATCCAGAAAATCATTTAATGCGTCAGCATGACATCACCTTGACGTCAGCAGGTCAACAGGGCGCCTCCAGGTCAAACCTGACCTGTGGGACCCATATGTCAGCGTCACAGGTTAAACAGGGGGGTTTATTTTAGTTTAATTAAGGATTAGGGCACTAGGGCCCACATGTCAGTGGCTCTGGGGTTAGATTAGGTGGTGATTAGCTTAAGCTAATCACCTGATGGCGGGGGCCCACCTGTCAGTGTCAGCAGAGGGGGTAGTTAAAATAAAATAACTAAACTAAGTAACAGGGGGGGCTGGCCCCACCTGTCATTGACCCAGAAAAAGGGGGGGTCCCGCCGTGGTCAACGTGGTCAGACCCACCGGCGGCTTGACGCCGGCGAGGCCAGACGCGGTGGTGCGCATCGGAAACCAACTACAGGGGCTCTTTTGGCGCGCAGGGAGCAGCTACGGGGAGAGGGTGGAGTGGCGCATCCAACGGTGGCGGTGGCGGAGGCTGGGGTGGCCGGAGCTGCCGGCGGCGAGCTCTTTTGCGGCGGCCGGAGCTCGGGCGAGGTCGGGGTTGGCGTTCGGGGGCACGGGAGGGGAAGCTAGTGGCGGCTACGGGCTCCTGGAGACGTGTTGAGTGCGGTGGTGTGCTCGGCTTCGAGCTGCAACGGCTCCAGCCACGGTGGTGACGAGGCACGGCGGCGGCGAGCTCTCGGGTCCGGCGGAAAGGCGGCTAGGGTACGGGAACGAGCGCGAGGAGGAGGGGGAATGGAAGAGTAGCTCACAGGGGTTGCGACGGTGGCCTCGGGGAGCTCGGGGAGGCACCCGAGCCGACGAATTGACGAAGATGGCCGGCGGTCCCGAGGTTGAAGAAGCCGGCGGTGGCGACGTTGCAGGGGCTCCCGCGGTGCGCTTCTCGGCGAGGAGGAAGAAGTGGTCGAGGCGGAGCTCGCAAGCACAGCGAGGGGTCGAGGGGGAGACGGTGGCCGCGGCGTTACGGTGGCGCGGCTGCGGCTGCGCTCGGCGAGTGAGAGAGAGAGGAAGCAGAGGAGAGATACAAGGGAGAGGGAGAGAGCGAGGGGGTCCAGGGGGGTCGGGGCGGCGCCGAGGAGATGACGCGCGGCGTCGCGGTGGCCAGGCGATGCAGACGAGCAGGGTGGTGGCGTGGCGAGCTCGGGCGCGCGCGCCGTGTCCCTCCTCTGCCTACTGGCGCGAGGAGGAAGGCGACAGGGAAGGGAGGCGGCGGTGGGCTGGGCCAGCGGGAGGAGCTGGCCAGCTGGGCCGGCTACAGGTAAGTGGCCCAGGTGGGCTGCAGGTAATGTTTCCCCCCCTCTCTCTGTTTTTCCTATTTTACTTTTGTTTTCTATTTTTCTGACATTTGTTTGATTTAATAAATATATTAAATCATTTAATTTTATTATGCCAATTTTTGTAGGGGCTAATGGTATTATTCCAGAGCTCTTTTATAATTGGCATAATTTTTGGACCATATTTCATATATATAGAAATATCTTTCCAATGCAAATATTTATCGAATTAATCCAAATGGCCAAAATAAATGTCCATGAGCTCCTAAAAATATTGTTTTGATTTTTATCTCTGTCCAATATTTTCAGAGGGCAACATGAGCATTTTCTTGGTCCCTTTTGGGGAATTTTTTTATTTGGGTCATTTTCAAAATGATTCTGAGGGTTCCACCAATCCTCATTTCAAATTTAAATGAAATTTAAACATGATGCACACATGAAGCTAACCTAGAGCATTACCATAAGCTAGGGATGTGACACGCCTGCCCGAGCCTGGAACCACTGGAGGTTCTGGCATGGTGTTTGGCTGAGGGCCGAACTCGGAGCTCTCAGGGACCTTGTCCCCTCGGCTCCCGGAGTCTGGGAGGCCGCCTTGAGGTGCCTCCGGGACTGTCTCCCCTCGACCCGGTGCCTCGTAAGACAGCACCTCGACGTCGTCCGCGGGATAGGGGGAGGTGGCGGTCGGAACTGGATCGCTATCCATGTCCGACGAGCCCAGGGAGCCGTCTGATGATACATCGATACGGGCTCGGGGCGGCCTGTATAATCATATTTCAGCGTTAGGTAAAGTAGTGCGGCAAAGGAATACTATGACTTACTCTGGTATCTGAATACTTACGACTTCCCCAGGGGCTTGGCCCTGGACAGCCACTCGTCTTCGCCGTCGGCGGCGGTGGTAGATTAGTCCGGAAGGAGAGTTCTCCCCTTCTTGGACCCCTCGCCCCCCCAGTTGGGGCGGCCTTCCTTGTCTTATCTCCCCCAACTAGAGGTGGAGCATCTTCTTCTTCTTCCTTGTCTTCGGGGAAGGAGTTCGCCGCAGAGTCATCGGACGGTGAGTCCGACGACGCCTGGCGTCGGGAACTCTTTCCTGTTCCCTTGGCCTTCTTGGTCTTCTCCGGCACCGTATAAGGAGCCGAAGTTAGCATCTTCACCAGAAGAGCGTCTGCTGGGCCTTCGGGCAAAGGAGCCGGACAATCGATCTGTCCGGCCTTCTCCTGCCAGTCCTGTCAAAGGTACAGGAGTTTAGATCCCGCATGGAGTCAATCTATAAAAAATAAGTATCCTGTGAAAGGTAAGGCAGCTTACCGCACTGGCTTGGCGCTTCGCGCTGAATCCGCGATCCTCAGTAATGGGAGGGGGGACGTCGGCGCTTTTGAACAGCACCCTCCAGGCATCTTCGTGAGTTGTGTCGAAGAGCCTGTTCAGAGTTCGGTGCTGCGCCGGCTCGAACTCCCACAAGTTGAAGTCCCGTTGTTGGCACGGGAGGATCCGTCGGTGGAGCATGACCTGGACTATGTTGACGAGTTTGAGCTTCTTGTTCACCATGTTTTGAATACATGTTTGGAGTCCGGTCAGCTCTCCCGAACTACCCCAGGACAGGCCCTTCTCTTTCCAGGAGGTGAGCCGCATGGGGATGCCAAATTGGAACTCGGGGGCCGCTGCCCATGCAGGGTCACGCGACTCGGTGATGTAGAACCACCCCGATTGCCACCCCTTTATGGTTTCCAAAAAGGAGCCCTCGAGCCATGTAATGTTGGGCATCCTGCCCACCATGGCGCCTCCGCACTCTGCCTGGCGGGCGCCCACAACCTTCGGCTTGACATTGAAGGTCTTCAGCCATAAGCCGAAGTAGGGCTTGATGCGGAGGAAGGCCTCACACACGACGATAAACGCCGAGATATTGAGGACGAAGTTCAGGGCCAGATCGTGGAAATCCAGGCCGTAGTAGAACATGAGCCCTCGGATGAATGGGTGGAGAGGGAATCCCAGTCCACAGAGGAAATGGGTGAGGAACACTACCCTCTCATGGGGCCTGTGGTGGGGATGAGCTGCCCCTCACTTGGGAGCCGGTGCACGATGTCGTCGGGCAGGTATCCGGCTCTCCTCAACTTCTTGATGTCTCTCTCCATGGCGGAGGAGACCATCCAACTGCCTCCCGCTCCGGACATGGTTGGAGAAGGTGTAGGTGGGAAGTGCGGACTTGGGCGCTAGAGCTCGAGTGTGCGAAAACGGATGAGAAAAGGAGGAAGAACGCGCGGATGAAAAGGTAAATCCTTATCCCTTTATATGGGCGGACGAAACTAAGCGTCCCCACTAGCCTGGTAAAACTCGCTTATCCCCCAAGCGCCATAATCGATGGCGTGGTTGGGTTACCCACGCCCGTATTGATGAGAATCCCGTGATAGGGGCACACGATCTCTGCTTTGACAAGACGTGTCAAAAAACTGCCTCACGTTATGTGCGGGGCTAGTTAAAGGAAACGGTTCGAATAATCACTGGGCCATGACATAATGTCGTGTTGCCAAAGCAAGTCAGCAAATTAGATTTGTGAAAATATTATTCTCTCTATGGTGGTATGTGGAACTTATTTTGCAGGGTCGGACACTATCCTTGTATTCAAATTCTTCTGTGATGTATTCGGAGAAGGAACCCGCCTTGCAATGCCGAAGACAATACTGCGCGCCGGACTCATCATCATTGAAGCCTGGTTCAGGGGCTACTGAGGGAGTCCTGTATTAGGGGGTCTCCGGATAGCCGGATTATATCCTTTGGCTGGACTGTTGGACTATGAAGATACAAGATTAAAGACTTTGCCTCGTGTCCAGATGGGACTCTACTTGGCGTGGAAGGCAAGCTAGGCAAGACGGGTATGTATATCTCCTCTTTTGTAACCGGCCTTGTGTAACCCTAGCCCTCTCCGGTGTCTATATAAACCGGAGGGTTTTAGTCCGTAGGACAACAGACAATCATACCATAGGCTAGCTTCTAGGGTTTAGCCTCTCCGATCTCGTGGTAGATCTACTCTTGTACTACCCATATCATCAATATTAATCAAGCAGGACGTCGGGTTTTACCTCCATCAAGAGGGCCCGAACCTGGGTAAAACATTGTGTCCCCTGCCTCCTGTTACCATCCGCCTTAGACGCACAGTTCGGGACCCCCTACCCGAGATCCGCCGGTTTTGACACCGACAAGCACCTTCCCAGAAGCGTCCACTCGGAGCTCCGACTTCATGGAGGAGTCGGTAGTGGCATACTTGTCCAGTATGATCAGCAGTTCATCGAGCGTGGCCGGATTGTCACAGAGAAGCCGGTGCTTGAGTAAGGTGAGGCACCTGGCGGTGAAGTATTCAATTGCTTGGACCTCATGCACTCCTTCACATGAGTTGTCTAGTTCAGCCCATCGTGTTAGGTAGTCACGAGTGGACTCTTCAGGGCCTTGAACACACAACAAGAGCTAGAAAGGCTTGGGAGGCTGCTTGTAGGTACTGGTGAAGTTGCGGATGAACACTTCGGTGAAATCCACCCAGCTGTTGATGTTGTAGGGCTTGAGGCTGTTTAGCCACGTCCGGGCAATGCCTTGGAGCATGAGCGGGGCGTACTTCACGGCAACATGCTTGTTGCCGTTTTCTATGCTCACGGCCATGGAATAGTCCACCAGCCAATCCTCCGGCTTCATGGAGCCGTTGTACTTGGGCGTGTCTCTTGGGAGTGACAACCCTTTGGGGAAGGGCTCGTCATGAATGCGGGGGCCAAAGCAAGGCGGACCCATTGCATCTTCTTCTTCTAGTGCGAAGGATCGAGCCAGGCGGTCGATCCGGTGGCAGGCGTCATTCACTCCGACTCCGTCTCGGCGGCCCAGCCGGTTGCCGAGAGTCGGATGATCAACAGGCGGCTGGGAAGCGTGCCTCTCCCTTCGAGGAGGCGGCGGCGGTGGGTCGTCGCCCCGTCGTTCAACTGCTCGTGGGCGGCCGTCTTGGTCGCGTTCGAAGCCGATGCGAGTCTGGCTGCGGCTGGTAGACGGCTCCTTGTCTTGTCTGTCACGGGCGCCGCCTGTCGGCATCCGGAGGTCGCGCCATGCTCTTGGTGAAGGGGCTGGTTCTCAACCCACTGGCCAGGCTCTTCTACGCGACAATCGGCTTCTTGCTGCACGGCAGCCGCATCAAGAAGCTGCTGAACACGCTCCGTCGTGTAGTGGCGCTCGTCGCCCTCCACATGGTCCAGCTCGTCTGTTGCTGCCTGGGCAGCATGTATGTTCTCCATAGGCATGGCGTAGACAGGGAAATCTACTCCAAACATGATGGCGACGGCGCCACCTCGCTGCCTGACCGTGCATGCGCGGCTGGGCCCAGCAGCAGTCGGTGTGCCGCCAATAGTGCGATCAACCTCACACTAGAAGGCCTCGGAGAGGCGTCTCATGGTAGCCAATTTCTTGGCGTTCTCCAGGAGCGAGACGCGGAAGGCTTCCAACGTCTCGGCATCCACATCTGTCGCAGTGGGCGTGGACAAGTCCCGCATTGCCGCCTGCAATGGGTCCTGGCTGGCTCCTCTAGAAGCCCCATTGTGGCTGATGACAAGCACCTCAGTGACGGTGTTGTCGCCGCTCTCTGCATGAGGAAGCGGGTCATCGATGACCACCACATTGGTGGGGAAGGAATTGAAGGAAACCATGTCGGTGTCGACAAGCATCGGATCGGTGGAGCCAACCACCTCCAGATCGGTGGCGGGCTTGTTGGTGATGTGAAGCTTGCCGACAAGGTCGACGAAACAACTCTCGGAGTTGGGTGCTCCCGCGTCGGGTGCGGGCTCGGTGGAGAGGCGAAGTTTGCCAACAAGGTCAGCGAGACTAGCCTCCGCGCAGGCGGCTTCCGCGTCACGCAGCGCGTCGGCGCAAACGCCATCGGGCGAGCCTGGCTGGCTGTGCTCGCGAGGGAGGAGCAGGGTTCTCGCCGAGAACAAATCTCTGGACGATAGTGCACCTAGCCCCATGGTTGGCGCCAAATGTCGGGGGTGTCATGCGACATATGCCAATGGATGGCTTATCATGGAGGGGGCTAATAGTACATCGCCGGTGCCAGGAAACGGGATAAGGCGCAAACATGCACTCCGGCGAATCTTACCCAGGTTCGGGGCTCTCCTAGGAGATAACACCCCTAGTCTTGCTCTGCGGGGTCTCCGCGTGATCACTCAAGCAACAATGGTGGCTACAAGCTTGGTCCTTGAGCTGTTTCTCTAGAGGGGGAAGAAGAACAAGGCTAGCCCTAGCTTCCTGTCTCTATATGTGTGGGTGGAAATGAACTAAGGTCTGAACCCTTTTCATGGGTGCCCTGAGGGGTTTATATAGGCCTACCCCCAGGGGTACAAAGGTAATCTGGCCGAGTATAGGACCCGGCCGTCAGTGTCTATGGTCGCCGGCTTCTCAGCCAGTTGCTAGGGCCCGCCGGCTTTCTTGTACTTGGCCAACAGGCCGCGCCCACCGCTGGCGGGTCTTGCCTGGTGCTTAGTACTATGGCAATGCCACTAATGATGTGTTCTTTGTCGAGGAAGCGTGGCTACAGTACCGCCGCCTGGCGGGTGATCACTGTAGCCATTCCACATATTCTGATTAATGGCGCACAGACTTTGAGGCAGGGGGAGGGCCGCCTGCTAGGAGTCGGCCTCCTCTCATGCCGACTGGCCCAAACTCGTCGCCCTCTGGCTTCTCACTGACTGGTAGGGCCCATCGTCTATGGGCCGTACCGACAACCCGTAGTGGAGCATGGCCTTCTCTGACATGGGTGATGTCATGGGCTGCATGGCAATAGTGCCGCGCCGGGCGAGGGATGTCCGCCCCGTACGACGCACTGTGGCCACGTTTGGCCCTGGATTCAGGGGTGGCTGACAGCACTGTAGCCACGCCCCGTATCATCGTCATAATGTGGTGCAAACTTTGAGGGCGCTTGGGCCGCCTGCTAAGGGCCGGCCTCTCTAGAGGCCGCCTGCTAGGAGTCGGACCACTTTGAGGCCGTTTGCTGGGCCTTGCCGCCTTCCGCCAGCCGGCCATCAGGACCAGTCGGCCGTAAGAAGGCGGCTAGTTGATCTTTGAGTCTTGAGGGGCGAAGCCGGCCTCGATGTCTAAAAACGCCATGGGGAGCAGATGAGGCTACCCATGGCTAATTACTCTGACACTAATCCCGAAGGTAGAGAGAGTGTGCGATGGTGATCTTATCAACCTTGGAATCACTTCCAACACACATCTTCACCTCGCGCTTAACTAGGCTTTGTTCATTTTGCAACTCCTGTTTCGATTTACTAATCTTAGCAACTAAACCGACATCAAATACCCTGGGGTTACTATGAACACTAGTAAAGTACACATCAATACCTTGTATATCAAATATACCTTTGTTCACTTTGCCATCCTTCTTATTCACCAAGTATTTGGAGTAGTTCTGCTTCCAATGACCATTCCCTTTGCAGTAGAAGCACTCAGTTTCATGCTTACACTACAAAAAAAGACACATCCGTGACATTTTGGGCTGAGCAAAAAAAATTCTATCATACATATGACACTTCTATGACGATAATTGTGACAAAAGCTGGTATCATCATAGATGTGGTGGGGTCCTACTTCTATGACAAAAAATCATGACACAAAATGGGCTTTTCGTCCTGGGTGGGCCGGAGACGCAGCTGCATGACATTCTTTGGGCCGTCCATGTCGGAAAAAACCGTGGTAGAAGCAAGGGCGAGGAAAATATCGGGGTGTTCCTAGTTACGGTGGGTGGTCGGGGCTGAGCGATGCGCGTTTCTCTCATACACACACGCGCATGGGTGCGAGGCATTGGGCTCTGACTGCACCCGAGCGAGGCGTTGGGCTCTAACTGAACCCGAGCGATTGCACTGCAGGCTACGCTTTACTGAACCCGAGCGACTGATCGATGGCTGTTAACTGAACCCGATCGAGTGATTCCTTCGCTACTGCTGCTAACTGAAGCCGATCGATGTTGCCTCTGGATGAACAGTGAGCGTTGCTGGGGGGTTTGGATGAACAGTTCCCGGTGGGGGTGGATGAACAGGACCCCGTGGTGTTGCCTCTGGATAAACAGGACCCCAATCGATTGAGTCGGTTGGGACTGGATGAATAGGACCCCATGGAGGGCAGGATGAACAGGACCACCCCGTGGAGGGCTAGATGAATAGTAGACGATGGAGGGCTGGATGAACAGTAGCCCGTGGAGGGGTGGTTGAACAGGAGCCCGTGGAGAGGGTTGGTTGAACAGTAGCCGGTGGAGTAGCGCGCGGTGGAGGCTGGATGAACAGGAGCCCGTGGATGAACAGTCGTAGGTGGAGGCTGGAGGAGGTCGACGGTGCATGAACAGTAGCCCGTGGAGGCTGGAGGGGGTCAACGGTGGAGAGGAACAGTATCCCGCGGAGTCCTGTTTTGCGGTATGCCACACCCCTCCCGATCAACAAGACCCCCTTTTCGATCGTAGGAGGTCCGTTTCCTCCGTTTTGTGGTACGCCAAACCCCTCCCGATGAACAGGATCCTGTTTCGAACGTGGCCGGTCAAACACAAGGCCGTTTCCTCCGTTCTGCGGTACGCTAGGCCTCGTTTACATTGGTTGTTCCGTCCAAGCCCTCCCGATGAACACGACGACACATTCCGTTCCGACCCAGTCGGTTGGCTCCCCATGAACACGACGACGACGCAATTTCTCCATTCCGACCCAGCCATGTACACGAGCCTAGCCGTACATATGCGCGAGTAGGCGTTCGAGACCCTGCCCGTATGTACATACGTGGCCGTATTTTCGTTCTTGCACATTGGCTGATGTACGTACGTGTACATGCTACGTGCGCGCCTCTACTACAACACGTCCGCGCCTCTACATCGACCAGTATGTACGTACACGTTCGCGACCAGAATGACAATGCTACATATGCTTCGACCAGGTGGGTACCGACTATCAGGCACTTCCTTGTGTGCGAAGATGTAGCTGGTTGATCCTAGCAGTTAGGGGCGAATCGATTTTTTTTGCCCGGATGCACTTCCTTGCATGCGAAGATGTAGCTGGAAGGTCCCAGCAGTCAGGGGGAAACGTTTTTTTTGCAAAATACGGTGGCCCGTCCAGTGGGTCCCTGCGGTCAGGTGGAGGAATAATTATTTTGCGCGTAATAAGGAGGCACTTCCTTGCGGCTACCGTGGTCCCAGCTGTCAGCCTCTCCACGTACAGTACTCTTCCGATGGAAGTCGTTCCTTGACCACATTCACCATGCCGCGCCGAGAGAACCAGGGCGGTGGACGACGGTGAGGCCTATGAAGGGGACGACGCGGAGCTGGGAAGACGCGGTAGTGGAAGCCCGCGCTGAGAGGAGTACAAGGATTCACTGGTTCGGCTGCGGTGTGAGGCTACCATCGCCGCAAGGCCTGGCCAGTGGTGGGAATAGTAGGGGCAGTGAGGCCTCTGCGGCAGCACAGCCGACCACGGGAGGCAGGAGCATGCGGCATGACTGGCACTGTTTTGGGTGGCTGGAGCAAGAAGACTAGATGTTGAAGAAGCACTACGGCCGTTGGATGGACATCGTACGGTCACTGGAGGTAGAATCGTTCATATTGACTAAGTTGACAAAGCACTCCCCGTCAACTTAGTATGCCCACAAGTCAGCCTCCCACCAAGGTGGGTCCCAACTAACAGGTGGGAGTATTCATTTTTTTGTGCGTAATAAGGAGTCACCTTCGGTGGGTCCGAGCTGATAGTGGGGGGAACGTTTTTTTGCTAAATACGTTGGCCTGTCCGATGGGTCCCAGCAGTTAGGGGGAAACGTTTTTTTTGCCAAATACAGTGGCCCGTACGGTGGGTCCCTGCTGTCAGGTGGAGGAATAATTATTTTCCGTGTAATAAGGAAGCACTTCCTTGCAGCTGCCATGGACCCAGCTGTCAGCCAATCCACGTACAGTACTCTTCCGATGGAAGTTGTTCCTTGACCACGTTCACCACGCCGCGTCGAGAGCACCAGGGCGGTGGACGACGGTGATGCCTAGGAAGGGGATGACATGGAGCCGGGGAAGATGCGGCAGTGGAAGCCCGCGGAGAGAGGAGTACGAGGGTTCACTGGTTCGGCTGTGGTGTGAGGCTGCCGTCACCGCAGGGCCTGGCCAGCGGTGGGAATAGTAGGGGGCGGTGAGGCCTCTGCAGCAGCATAGCCGGCCACGGAATGCAGGAGCATGCGGCAAGACCGACGCTGCTTTGGGCGGCTGGAGCAAAAAGACCAAAGGTTGAAGAAGCACTACGGCCGTTGGATGGACATCGTACGGTCACTGGAGGTAGAATCATTCATATTGACTAAGTTGACAAAGCACTCCGTCCCCGTCAACTTAGTAGGCCCACAAGTCAGCCTCCCACCAAGGTGGGTGATACGTCTCCGTTGTATCTACTTTTCCAAACACTTTTGCCCTTGTTTTGGACTCTAACTTGCATGATTTGAATGGAACTAACCAGGACAGACGTTGTTTTCAGCAAAATTGCCATGGTGTTATTTATGTGCAGAAACAAAAGTTCTCAGAATGACCTGAAACTTCATGGAACATCATTTCGGAAATAATAAAAAATCCTTGCAAAAGATGAAGACCAGGGGGGCACACCCTAGCCACGAGGGTGGGGGGCGCGCCTGCCCCCTGGGCGCGCCCCCTACCTCGTGGCCCCCCTGGAGCTCCTCCGACCTCAACTCCAACTCTATATATTTGCTTTCATGGATAAAACATAGAGAAGAAGGATTCATTGCGTTTTACGATACGGAGCCGCTGCCAAGCCCTAAAACCTCTCGGGAGGGCTGATCTGGAGTCCTTCCGGGGCTCCGGAGAGGGGAATCCGTCGCCGTCGTCATCATCAACCATCATCCATCACCAATTTCATGATGCTCACCGCCTTGCGTGAGTAATTCCATCGTAGGCTTGCTGGATGGTGATGGGTTGGATGAGATTTATCATGTAATCGAGTTAGTTTTGTTAGGGTTTGATCCCTAGTATCCACTATGTTCTGAGATTGATGTTGCTAGGACTTTGCTATGCTTAATGCTTGTCACTAGGGCCCAAGTGCCATGATTTCAGATCTGAACCTACTATGTTTTCATGAATATATGTGAGTTGTTGATCCTATCTTGCAAGTCTATAGTCACCTACTATGTGTTATGATCCGGCAACCCCGAAGTGACAATAATCGGGACCACTCCCGGTGATGACCGTAGTTTGAGGAGTTCATGTATTTACTATGTTTTAATGCTTTGGTCTGGTACTCTATTAAAAGGAGGCCTTAATATCCATTAGTTTCCACTAGGACCCCGCTGCCACGGGAGGGCAGGACAAAAGATGTCATGCAAGTTCTTTTCCATAAGCACGTATGACTATATTCGGAATACATGCCTACATTACATTGATGAATTGGAGCTAGTTCTGTGTCACCCTAGGTTATGACTATTACATGATGAACCGCATCCGACATATTTCTCTATCACTGATCCATTGCCTACGAGCTTTCCATATATTGTTCTCCGGTTATTTACTTTTCCGTTGCTATTGTTACAATCACTACAAAATACCAAAAACATTACTTTTGTTATCATTACCTTTTGCTACCGTTACCACTACTATCATATTACTTTGCTACTAGATACTTTGCTGCAGATATTAAGTTTCCAGGTGTGGTTGAATTGACAACTCAGCTGCTAATACTTGAGAATATTCTTTGGCTCCCCTTGTGTCAAATCAATAAATTTGGGTTGAATACTCTACCCTCAAAAACTGTTGCGATCCCCTATACTTGTGGGTTGTCAAGACTATTTTCTGGCGCCGTTGCCGGGGAGCATAGCTCTATTCTTTGAGTCACTTTTGATTTATATTTGCTTATCATTATGAAGAACTTGAGAGATCCTAAAACCAAGATTTATCCCTCAACTACGAGGGGAGGTAAGGAACTGCCATCTAGCTCTGCACTTGATTCACCTTCTGTTTTGAGTAAGCTTGCGACACCTAAACCTGCTTCTGATATTGATTCTGATATGTCGCATCACTACAAAAAAAATACACTTCCGTGATGATACGTGTTTGTCATAGTAGGTCGCGTTTTTTGCCATGCATGTACATCCATGACAAATTTATGACAGAATCAAGATAGTCATACCTGTGCTGTCGTAGAAGTGTTCCATGACATTACCAAAATTATCATCACGGAAGTGTCCACTTCCATGACGATAAATCGCGCGTCACAGAAGTGCTTTCGTCAAGGGTGACCGACATGTGGCATCCACCGTAACGGAACGCCGTTAAGCTATTGGGTCGGGTCTTGGATCCGATAACCCGTTAGCAGCCCCGACCAATGGGAAATTTCCACGTGTAAAATTCTTATTGGCCGGACGAAACACGTGTTAGCTCATCAGTGGGTCAGATACGCGCTTATGATATGTCGTCATGTGGCACGGCCCAACAGTGGCCCATTTAGCTTACAAAGCCGGCCCGTTTGACTTGGTCAAAAGTTAACGGGCTGGCCCATGAAAAGCCTGTTAACAGTCTCTTTGCAAATAGCCCATTTTACGGCCCGTTAACTCACGGCCCGTTAGGCCCTAAAGGAAATCGGCCCAACAACGTAATGTGGGCCTTCGAATATAATACCATCCCATTTCATTTTCGGCCCATGTATGGCCCACGACGTCTTTCGGCCCATATCAGGCCTTCGTATCTTTCGGCCCATTACAGGCCCACGGTGACTCTAGCCCATAATGAACAATAATTTTCTTTATACCCGTTAACGGCCCGTGATTTACATGGGCCGTTTCCAGCCCGTGTTAGCTTTCGGCCTATTGACGGCCCATACGTTCTTGGGCTCCTTTTCGGCCCTTGATTACTTCCGGCCCATTACTGGCATGTTCCCCTAATGGGCCAAATTCGGCCCATGGCATGAGTCGGCCCGGTACTGGCCTGTTCCACTAATGGGCCAAATTCGGCCCATGGCAAGAGTCGGCCCGTTACTGGCCTATTACCCTAATGGGCCAAATTTGGCCCATGGCAAGAGTCGGTCCGTTTCTGGCATGTTAACCCGTTGCGCCGTTTCCAGCCCGTCCTATATTCTGGCCCATTAACGACCCGTTATGCCTGTGACAGAATTAAGCCTTGGCTGTCCTACGGCCTGTTAACGGCATGTTACCGTGCTGGGCCGATACCAATTATGCCCAATTATGGCCCATGTAGACCCATTTATCCGACGGCCCGAGGCCCGCCGATTACAGGTCCATTTATCGACGGCCCGTAGGAGACCCATGGATCCTACGGCCCGTATATAGCCCATGGTAGTTGCGGCCACTAGCAAACCAGGGAAAAAGAAGACTAGGAAATAAATAAGGCCGAAACTAACGCTAGGCTATTAAGGCGATTGCACAGATTACATCCACTCGGCATCAAAGATCGCCACCAGTGCAAATATAGGGAACACCCTACACTATACAAAAATGGCTTGTTGTTTTCTTTAGGCGGTGGCTGCACGTTAACAATAAATTTTGTATCGCACCAAAACATATTACAACTATATAACAAAAGGAAGGTTGCCATAAAACTTAACAGTCTAGCAGATAAATGCACCACCAGAAGTTCAGAAGCTCGGTTCATTTGACCTGACTGTTACGTTTTCATGTTGTATTGTCCGATGGAGCACCATAACCCTCGCCTTCATTTCCCCTAGGCTCCTGAACAACATAGCAAATGTCTAATAGTCTGGTTTCAAAACCATGCATATCTTGACGACATTGAGCAATGTTTCTCCTTGTTTCACAAAGGGTCTCTGTTAGGGAATGGACTTGTGTCTGGAGTGCAGATACAACATTGCTTTGAGCTTGCATATCTTGATCATGAGGCAGTTTGGACGATATTGCCTTAACAACCAACCCAGTATTACGCAGGAACGTGCTTTTGTCACTGTTAGTGGACAGGTACTGACCCACTGTAGCAAGAGCTGACATTGCGGTTATAGTTGCCTCACCACCTTCAGAAGGTGGCAGTTCCACCATTTTTTCCATAATTCGCTGAAAAGTTGAGGTTTTACATTAGTAGTGCCAGAACAGAAGATATTAAGGAGGCAACAAAACCAAACAAAATAGCTTTGGTCTATATACAGAACTTATTCTGGTGAACCCATGTAAAATATTAGTTGTATTTTATTGCAAAGTACATAATAAAACCAGGTTCCAAACATATGACCATGTACCATCGCTAATGTATTGTCTATTTCTTCACATTGTATTGAGGGCTAAGGATAAAGAGATGAAGTTTATAATACGGTAAGCATAGTATGACATCATTCATATCACAAAACAACTGAGAACAGACAAACAGGCAATTGTAATGTTGTGTGGGCAAGTCCAACACGGAACTAGATTACGGGTCAAGATCAAAGGAACATCACTCCTCTCTTTTAAACCTTGTAAGGTGCAATGATACGGTAAGACAATTGTGTATAAAATTGAAAAGAGTAATAGACATTGGCTGCAAACCATGCAGTTCAAGGCACAAGTCAAAGTAAGTGGTAGTTAAAAGGCATGAGGATTAAGGACTTACAATAGCGGCTTTGACTGGTGTAGTCATGCCCTTCTTTTTGCTGGTGTGACAGTCCTTGAAGATTTCCACACCATTTGGTTCAGGTACTTTTTGGTCCTTGTGGGCTTTCCTCTACATTTGGAACAAGTCAATATAGATCTGATAATATGGTATAGCGAAAAGAGTGAAACAACAACTAATTACAAGAGGCTCGTAGTGTGCAATATAGCTACGAGATCCTGTCATCTGCTGGAATTTCACTTTCGTACGGTTGGCCTTGTTATTTGAACAATTCACCTACAAGAAGATAGATTTGTGTGGCACATGCGTAAATAGGACTTCAACATGTGATCTGATGACATATATATAATGTACCTGATACTTTGGATCGAACCAGTGTTTAACAAGGCCTCTCCAGTCTTCATCAGATATATTTTCCACTGGAGATGTTTGGGCAAGTTCACTGTTAGCCTTGCCTTCAAAGTGAGTTTTCCTCAAGTTATACCGATACTGTCGTAGAGCAGACTTGAAAACATGGGTGCAAGCTTGTCTGGTTGCATCATCTTGTCTATCCAACCTGAACCTCATCTGTTGAAAATTATGGGAGTCTCATTATCAGCAACCTAGAAAGTATTGGACAGAGCAAGATGATATTACTAGTTTCCATACATAACCATACTTACAGTTAAATGGTCGAGGAAGCTGTTGAACTGGGTTTCGTTTTTGTCATTCCTGTACTGAATCCATGTTGGGAGGATATGTACATGACACCTAACAGCAACCGTTGCCTCTGATACTAACTTGGCTCACTCTGTAGCATCACGTGGCCTTTTTAAACCTGCCTTAAAACGGATCTCCATTCTTCCTCCTCTAGATTTAGTTAACCTATCAAGCATTATCCCTGATGTTTGTTTCCTCTTGCGCCTAGGTGCTAGTCCAACAACAAACATAGGAAGTGTTAGTGTACATCAAACTGTGAGACTACATATAAAGCAGCATGCAACTGTAACTTGACTCCAGCAACTACCTTCTTGTTGTTGAAGCTCACAAGGTTCATCTGATATTGCCAACTCGTCTTCTGTCAAGAGTGCTTGGGAAGTAGTGTCAGGTGGCAAGGGAGCTTGGGAACATGCTGCTAGCTCAGTTGACGCACGAGTACGCCGTGCAGCTGGTAGTACTGTGGTAGGTGAGGGAGTCCTGGATTAGGGGGTCTCCGGACAACCGGACTATCTCCATTGGCCGGACTGTTAGACTATGAAGATACAAGATTGAAGACTTCGTCTCGTGTCCGGATGGGACTCTACTTGGCGTGGAAGGCAAGCTAGGCAATACGGATATGGATATCTCCTCCTTTGTAACCGACCTTGTGTAACCCTAACCCTCTCCGGTGTCTATATAAGCCGAAGGGTTTTAGTCTGTAGGACAACAACCATAACATACAATCATACCATAGGCTAGCTTCTAGGGTTTAGCCTCTCTGATCTCGTGGTAGATCTACTCTTGTACTACCCATATCATCAATATCAATCAAGCAGGACGTAGGGTTTTACCTCCATCAAGAGGGCCCGAACCAGGGTAAAACATCATGTCCCCTGCCTCCTGTTACCATCCGGCCTAGACGCACAGTTCGGGACCCCCTACCCGAGATCCGCCGGTTTTGACACCGACAGTAGGTGTTGCAAGAACTAGGGCTGTCTCTGCTTGTTTCGTGACAACTATTTGTTTCTGTTTGTCTTTTTTTGCAACTCGTGTAGCATGGGATGCCGTGTTTGTAGAATTTTCTACTGGACTTTGACCTTCTATTGCACCATCAATACCAGCAGAATCTGCAGGATTCATCCGCTTCTCATTCCCTGCCATTATGTGTTTCTTCCTCTTTCTCTATGCCATGTTAAGTCAAGCCGACAAGAAAAACGAATGACAATTTAGTTCTTCAGAACAAATTGATGCGTGATGCAGACGAACTGAACTTTGATGTTAGACAACCACATGATAGGAGGATGTAATATGTATGAAAAACAGGACGGAAGAGATAACCAAAACTATGATGTGTAAACTAAGAAGAAGACATTTCACCAAATTAGTAGCAATGCAATGGAAGGTAGACACCATATGAAAGATGCTACAAATATCACTCTGCCAAGTTAACAGTGTCTCATCATAAATGGCGTTTAAACAAATGTGAAGCAGTACAAGAAATAAATCATATGCAAGATGCAAACAACATCACACTACCATGTTAGAGGTCTCTCATCATTAGTGCCATTGCATATTCACAGCATTTCATATTCACAACTTGTGATGCGTAAACTAAGGAGAAGGCATTTCAACAAATTAGAAGCAGTGAAAGCTAGACACCATATGCAAGATGCAACGAATATCACTCTACCAAGTTAAAACGGTCTCGTCATAAGTGCCATTTCAACAAATTAGTAATACAAGCTAGAAAAGAATTAGTAATACAAGCTAGAAAAGAATGTGAGATGTAACCTATATCACACTCTGAAGTCAAACATGTCTTATAATAAGTGATTGTTGCAGGTTACACAACAGTAGTAATTTGATGTAAGAACATGGTGTGATAGACAGATATTGTATGTTCTAGAAACAGGAACACGTGTCTTATTCAAGTATAATGTGTAAAGTAAGCAAATGGAATTCAACAAAATTAGAAGCAATACAAGCTAGACATCACACATAACATGCAACTACATATAACAGTGCCAAGTTAGAGCGAGCACCGGTGATGCTGCACTAGGGGAGACGTGCTCATCATAAACACAGCTTTGTTGAGTGTCTATGCATGTGTTGTCTTGGAAATCATCTTGGGGGTGTGCAGGAGTAGAAACTATAGAGGCCCTCCGTTCGGAAGGATCACCTTTATCCGCTGCCTTGCTAACTTCCTTCTGCTTTATTGATTTTGAATTGTCAAGTAAAACTGACAAGAAAAAGCAATAAAATTCTCTCTTCAGAACTCATTCGTGCATGATACTGACAATCACTACTTTGATTTAAGGCAAACACATGATACCAGGATGGAATATGTATGAAAAATAGGACGGCATGGCATGTTCACAACTGTTTGTGTAAACTAAGCAAAAACCATTCTAGCAAATAAGAAGCAATGCAAGCTAGACACCACATGAAATATGCAACCAATATGACTCTGCCAAGTTAAAAGCGTCCCATCATAAATGGAATTTCAACAAATTAGAAGCAGCGCACTGCATATACTAAAGGTGTCTCGTCATATTGATTGATGCGGGATACAAAAAAACAATAGTTTTATGTAAGGACATGCTTAATAGACAGATGTACTATGTACTAAATACAGGAAGGCATGTCACATTAACAGGTATAATGTATAAGCTAATCAGACTAGCACATGCAGTATAACCAGATTGGAAGAATTACAATCTAGACACCATATGCAACATGCAACCACATATCACGCTGCCAAGTTAGAGCAAGCACCTGCGATGCTAGTGTAGGGGAAATGTTGTAATCAACTACAGAGCTACGTTCACTATCTTCATCTAGCATTTCTGTTTCTTGAGAATCATGTCTGGAGGCTGATGCTGCATTCTTTAAATGAGGAGTAGTCCCCTTGCGTGCCTGCCTCGTCATAAGTGATTGATGAGGGATACACAAGAACATTAGTTTGATGTAAGAACATGGTTAATACACAGATGTACTAGTATGTACCAAAAACAGAAAGGCATGTCATATTCAAAGGTACAATGTGTAAGCTAAGCAGATGCAATTTAACCAAATTGGAAGCAATACAATCTAGACATCCGGCTGGAGTGGTGAGCATGATCATCTAGGACCTGAGAGCCTGGTGGGAGGCGGGCTACTTTGCCACCATCGCAGCTTTTTAGTTTGGCTTCCAGGTGATGCCAATCTTTGTTGGGCTTGTCACTGGCTCGGCCAGTGCCCTGACTAGCTATTTGTCTTCTGGTGCTCACGGGATGGTGGTTCATGTAAAAAAATATCTTTCCTTATCTTACCGACTTCAGCCTTTCGAATACAAGCTAGACACCATATGGAACATGCAACCACATATGACACCGCGAATTTAAAGCAAGCACCTGGGATGGTGGTTCATTGCGAGCGAGGTCATCAACTCCAGAGCTACGTTCCCTGTCTCCATCTGCTGACACTACACCTTTAAAGCGTTGAAACGTGTCTTGCCTAGCCACACACCAAACTGGAGCGACTTTTCTCTTTTCTTTTTGGCTTCTCTCATGGCAGCACAGTCTGAAATACCCTTGCATAAAAATACAACAGTGAGAGTAAGGGTGAAGTGTGTGCAGAACTAGTGCACTGTAAAAGTAGCAGATAGCAAGTGGCTGAAAAATAAATGACAGGAGACATATGATAGCTCTACAACATAGCATGGCAAACAAAATTAGATTCTACTCTGTATGATTTTGTAATATATGAGCACAAGAAATGCAGGTACTCCTCCAGCACACCACCACATGTGGTCATATCTAAGATAACAGTTGACTGAAAATAAATAGGTTAGTCGATTTTTTTAATGAACCGTCTGATCTATAAGGAACAGGCAGATGGACTTTGTCTACCTCCCGCCAGTCACTGTTGACGATCTTTCTCAAACCGCCAGCGACCACCAGCCCAGACCCCTGCCTCCGTCGCCCCGCCCTCCCATCGACCTCACACCACCGTCGTGCTTGGCAGCGCCCCCAGGCCATCCCTTTAATCCTGGCCGGCCTCCAGATCGGGCGCCAGTAGCCATAGGCCACACACGCCCCTAAGATAAACACTAAGGCGCTGCTTCCCCGGTGTAATAGGCATACTAGCGTCTGTTACGCCGGGGAATGCTTTCGTTAATTGGGAATCAAGTGGCCAGAAATTGAAATTCAGGGGGGCGACGGACCTCTAGCTAAGGTGAAATAGTATATGAGGAGAAACCTTGTGCATCGCGAGTTACTAGGAACATCTAGTATCAAGAAGAAGCGGTCAACTAGTGTCTTCTGTGGGATGAATACCGTGCAAGCAGAGACGTAAGATTTGCACGAATAAGGGAAGAGGAGTACCTTTTTCGGTCGCCGGTGTGGTCACCTCCACAAGTCGCGCCGATTTTCCTCTTTTTACCGGGGAAACCGATGTTCTGGAGGGTGCAGGCTTGGACGAACCCATGGCCAAATTGTTGACTGTGTTGCCGTGGCCGTATGTCGGCGGAGGGGAAGCAGATCCGAGGCGGCGAAGGACGGCGTAGCAGGAACAGCTCCGGTGTGGTGGAGGGTGGCGAAGTTGGAGTGGCAGCGGTGAGGCACAGGACGGCGTGGTTGAACTGGCTCGGGTACGGACGACTCGGCCTCGGCTTCAACTACTAGCCGTGGAGGGCGTTGCGATTGAGGTTGTGGTGGACGACGACGTCGGGGTATCGGCTCCGGCGTGATGGAGGAGGGCGGCGGTTAATGGGTGGGATGGGGTGATGGACGGAGGATGCCGGGGTTTCGCGGCTGGTGGAGAGGTAGTTTTGGCGCCCACAGAGTATGAATGGGGAATCGGACGGGTGGGGGAACCATGTTTCGGTCTGGGACGCGCTTGTTTTTGTATTTTTTGAACAGAAGATGGGACGCGCTTGTATGAAATTTGGGGAAAGTACAAACTTTGCCCCCCTCTTAAATTTCGGACCTACTGCGGGTTGGGGGTAGGATGGTAATCCCAGGTGTCCCAAATAGTGGGCGGGAGCGATTTCAGCCGCGCGCATGTGTGCTTAGGCGACCATTGTGTATGAATGTTTTTCGGATGCGGTTGCGTGGCGTCTAGATGAAGCTACAAACCTACCCCGGTTTAGACCTTTGGACGTCGGGCCGGTAGGTTTCACGGGTCGGAGTTATTAGAAAAGTAATTTCCTTGTACTACCAAACATTGGTCTCACGCGGTTTCGGGCGAGTAGAGGCTCTTTTGGTGCTTCGTTCGAAATTTTGAAACACAAGCATTCACGTTTAGAGTACTCTTCAACTATGAGGATTGACCTAAATATACAACGTTATATTTGACCTTATATGTTTGAAAACCTCATTAAATTGTCCGCTTCTTTTTGAAATTTTGACACTTGAAAATCCTATAACTACGATTATTTTGGAATGGAGGAGCTAAATTTGAATCTATTTTGTACACGACTACATATGCTATTATGTACAAAATTAGAGCAAAGATTGGTGCCCCCATAATTTAGGTATGATTTACAAATGCCATGATATCAAATTCAAATAATTGAATGGACTTCATGTGATATTATATTTTTTTTAAACCACCTTAATTTGAATTCAAATGTATGCTAGTTCATAGGTAGTAGCTATTTATAATGTCCGTTGTGTAACTTTCGTATGTATAATGTGCTTTACACACACAACATGAACTATACTCACGTTTATATTCGATTGCTAAAGTGATGCATTGTCTGGAGTTCAAAATACTAACTATGTGGATCAATTGTGTCGAATAATAACATAGACATGCTCAAATTCGATAGAATCTAGATGTCTGATGGATCAATGACCGCTCCTTACGCGAATTGCAAATATCATGATCCCATCCTAATATTTGGATACAATTTATATCTTTAATCAATGTGTAGAGCAGTCTTTTACGTTTAGTTTCACTCTCCATCGGTGGTCTCTCACACATGCTCACACACTCTCTCCCGAGGTGTCTTTCTCGCACACATGCTCTAGATATAACCCTCCCTCCCTCTCGTAACCATTTACAACTGTTTTCACTAACCTTTATCACAAGCACTCTTCCTCTCGCAAACATACACACGCACAATCCTCATCGACCCTTTCTATATACATGGACCTGCCTACGTGTCTCATGTACGCACATTATCTTTACGCATGCCTCTCACGCATTGTCTCATACCTCTCTTCCTAATCGACGAGTATGATTCTAGCAGAGCATTCTATAGGATTCCCCTTAAAGTTAGGTTGGATGAATAGTAATATCAGAGATAAAGGGGTTACATTAGTCCGAGAACCTAGGGTTACAAATCCTAGCCAGCTTTGTCAGTGGACACAGAGTCCTTCACAATTCTGCTATCTTTGTCTTGTACGACTAGTCATCCATGGGTCTTCCTAAATGCGTCACGGGCCGACCAAAATTTTCTGTGTGTGTGTGGTGTTTGTGTTGGTATGTCTCACGGAACAGAACGAAGGGCCTCACCTCGACCCACTGGACCTCACGTGGTGACACACCCTCTACCCCCACGTCTCATTATCTTCTCACACCCACACATACCAACACAAACACCACACACACACAGAAAATTTCTCCTGGTGCCTCTATTCCCTCCCCCCTTGCATATACACACCCAAGGGAATGGAATCTCTTGTCGTGACGTCATATTCGTCTCTCTCTCTCTCTCTAGACCACACTCATTTCTCGTGCTATCTCTCCCGCGCCCCCCCGGTCGGCCCCTCTATCCATGCCTCTCTCGAATACGTAATACACACACATACCTCTCTAGGCCCCGCCAAATGCATCAACTACACATTCACACATGTTACATCACGTACACCATTGATCTAAAAAGCCATCTCTTCACGTTTATTTCGCATACAACATTCCTTTTGAATAAAGTGTGGCCAAAAAATTATTTTAGAGTTTCTACATATATACAACATTACAAAGTTATATGGAGGAGTACGAACGCTAATTTGCATTGCATGGTGCCCACAATGATATTCATTCCGCACTGTGAATTTGTATATTTTTATACTATATACAAAGTTAGTCATAAGAAAGAGAAACGAAGAGCATCTCTCTCTCTCCATCGCATACCCCCTGTACGCCCCTTTCACGTATGCACACAAAACTATCTCCAGGTCCTCTAAAAGTAAGCCCCCAGAAAATTCACGCATGTTTCATCTTTCTCTCGCGATATATGCAATGACAATCATTGTATTTGAAGCGAAAGCACGATACATACATTGGACTTCAGAATCCACTCATTACGGTCACCATTTACGTTTAGTGGTTATTATGCAGTCACGGGCTCACCGTACAACTCTGTATTTGCTCATGACATGACTAGTTGACCAGTTAAACGCTCCATGTGGCACCTCTAGTGTTGCATCACATTATCTCACTACCATCGTGCCCACCTTTCGACTTGTATCTACTCTACATCTACACTCTTATAAAATACATAAAGTACACTGTTATAAAAAATAGAGTTGGTGATGACGGTGTGCCTGCCATCCTGCAATATAGGCCGTCCGATTTATATCTGATGGATACGAAAGAAACTATCGCAATTTTGCAAAAAGGTACCCACACACCTCTCCACATTTGCAAATAAGGCCTTCCCTCGTTCATCCTTTTCTCTCACAAGATAAACAAGTCATAAAAATGCATCTTGATGTTACATGCAACGCATGGGCATCTTGCTAGTAAGAATGAAAACAAACGACAAAAATATATTTGGACGGTGGTTCGAAGTCATGACCGCGGGCACAGCGGACAAGGTGGCCTTGTATTGGTATGCTAAGCCATCTATTTTAACACACAGGAGCTGGTGTGGTGATTATACACACACGCACGCATGCACAGGAACTGCATCCACGCAACACTCACACAAACACATGCACCCACGCACGCATGCAACACTCACACGCACGCAACACTCACACGCACGCATGCATGCACACACCAGTACACCACACGACCAACACACACTCTCACGCTCAAGTGCTCAACCTACACGTGCATGCGCACACATCAGGCCCTGACAGACACATACACAACCAGGTGATTCCCGCGCACGGGTTGGAGCCTTGTCGTGCCTGCGTAAATTTGTGTTTATCTGACCTTTTGCCTATGTGAGCTGACAGGTGGGACCCACAACGAACATGGTCAATTTAACTAGTCAACATGGCGCCACACAGACTATTTGGCCGGTCAACAGAGTGCAATCCGATGCTGAGCTGTGAGCAAGTGACCATATAATCACCGCAAAACGTATATAGTGACCGTAATCAGCTTATTCTGAAGTTCGGTGACCGTATTACGTTTTTCTCTCTGTAGGCCCTCCAAAACTACATCTCTACATGTTCTCGCATGTTACATCTAACAACTATGCAATACAGCACTACTACTACACTCTAACACAATAAATCATATGTGTTTTTAGTTTTACTAGATATCATATTGTTACTTATAATTATTCAGTTTGCATACATTAAAATTGCCTTTGAAATGTATGGCCAGTATCATCTACCGCGCGGGAAAAATCCCGCCCTTTCCTGTTTAATCAGGTTTGTATCGATGGATCGTGCAAAACAACAAAACTGTAGTACTATACAGTACAAGTCACAGTTCATTGGGCCGTCGTGTCGTCTACTCCTCCGTCGTAAGAGTGGAGCACTCACTTTCATAAATCTTCTAGTCCCTTTCGCCGACATGTGGGACATCAAGCTACCGGGTCCACGTGCCATACCAGAATACAGTGCAGAGCAGCCGGGGTGAAGCACCCCAGTCATGGCGCCGGCGTAGTAATGAGCAATGAGGCGTCAAATCACAAAGCTGCACCTTTCCCGCAGCTAAATTGGAGGGACGAAGCAACCATCATTTCACTCGTTGCTGAATCCGCTTCTCCCTCGTCTTCTTCAACTTAACCATGTGTTGCTTCTGCCGTTGTTCTGCCTCATGTGGGACGCGGATCGGCTTGGTAAAGCACTGACACGTGGGACCGCATGTTAGCAAACCGCCAGGACAACATCCTCCGAAAATAAGAAGCCTAATCCTAGACTTACAAAGGGCTACGTAGCTGCTACGTATACTTTCCATCTAATCTATATATGCCCCCCTGATTTTCAGGAGGGGTGGGCCTAATCCTCTCCTTTAATCCAATCAAATAGTCCCATATCACATCAGTTCGTAACTTTACGTAAACCATTACGTGGATGTAGTATTGCTCGAATAAGAAACCTCCCCCGCCATCCACGCGGCAAAATCACCTCCTTTTTACTAATCTCGATTCTATAATTTTTTAGATCAATATAATTGAGATTTGTATAGATAGCACACAGGAGCAAAACCAAGTGGCACGGTTAAGGGCATCCACAATGTGTAGCCAAATGTGAAAATAGCTTTTGGCATCATGGGAACCATTGTGGACGGTGTTGCCAAAGCCAAAAAGATGGAACCGAAGCTCCCTGATTGATTGATTGAAGGAATAGAAAAATGCAACGTCTCTCCTCTTTCTCCGATGCTTGGACGCATGTAGTACAGTATAGAGCACGGAGTCTACTCTCCTGTCCCTTCTATCACAAATCACAAAGCAGTGAGGCGTCAAATCACAAAAGCATGGACGAAGCAACCATCATTTCACTCTTCAGCGACTCCGCTTCTCCATCGTCTTCTTCGAGAAGCCATCTCACTGCATTAGTTACTCCTAGTAGTACTAGTAAAGGACTTCCTGGATGCAAATAAGGAGGTTGTCTCGGCTTGCAGGCGGCACTTGCGAACGACTTACCGTGGTCTCCCTCAATGGTGTTCTTCGTCGAACACACTTCGCCACACCACCAAAAATAATATCGTCGATGTCACCGCAATGGGGAAGGAAGTCAAATATAGTTACTACCTCCATTTTTTGTAGACAAGGCCAGTATATCAAAATTAGAATTTGCAAAGGGCCACTAACACTAATCGAGGCAAAATTGATGGGGTTAGCAACCAAGGACATTAATATCCCCTGCATGCATGCGGAAGTGAGAAGGTTGGTTTGCATGGCACTGCATTAATCAAGCGATGAGGAGTGAGATGGTTAGCTCTTTGGTCATTGGAGAAAAAAATATGCATTAATTGACACGTGAAACGAGGATTTGTATCATTTAAATCCCGCGAAGGAAAACCCAGCCTTTCTTTTTTAACACTAGTACTCCTAGTACGTACGTACTTATCCTATTTGGGTCTAGGCCTTGCATTGCCAAACTTCGCCACACATTTTTGCCAAGATTGCCTAAAGTTTTCAACATGAGAATGAGGTCCACTTGCGCACGGCTATCACGGTCGCACCGCACCCTCACACGGTCTCTCCTGCACGCCGCGGTCGCACCGCACCCTCACACAGTCGCTCCTGCACGCTGCAAACCCAACCAAGGGAACGCACCCTCACTGACACATAATTTTTGTTTCATAGAGTATGTTTATCCAACCGCATGTTGGGGAGTATTCGTACGACCCGTGTGGAGGTCTGTTGGGGAAGAAGAAGAGGTGAGGAAGAAGGAAAGAAGGGTTAGGAGACGTCGGATATTCATCCAACCGCCTGAAATGGTAGACTGACCCAAGTCAGGCGGCTTGCATAACAAATATATGTTTTTACACAGCAAAAGATCCATAAAAACAACAACATAAAGAAAAACTATCACTGCTCGCGGAAAGAGACGACCTTGTCGTCTTTGGCTGCCGGTGCGAACCAGCCATCGCTGCCGACGTGTGTCTCCGCACCGTGGTTGTCCTCGGCCTCCAGCTACTCGTTCAAGCAGAGCGTGCGAGTGCTCTGCACGGACGAGAGCACAACCCGGTTCAAGTCGAGGACGTCCGGTTCCGCCTGCAGGAGGGCCTCGATGGCAGCGGTATCCACGCGCTCCGCGTTGAGTCGAGCCCCCGCCGCCCGGTTCAAGTCCAGGACGTCCGGTTCCGCCTGCAGGAGGGCGTCGATGAGAGCGGCATCCGCGCGCTCTGCGTCGAGTCGAGCCTCTGCTGCCCGGTTCAAGTCCAGGACGTCCGGTTCCGCCTGTAGGAGGGCCTCAATGGCAGCAGCATCCGCGTGCTCCACCTCAAGTTGAGCCTCCGTCGCCCGGTTCACATCCACGACATCCGGTTCCGCCTGCAGGAGAGCCTCGATGGCAGTGACATGCGCGCGCTCCACGTCGAGTTGAGCCTCTGCCTCCCGGTCCTCCTTTAATATCGCCATGTTGAACCGCTGGTCCACCTGCACCATGGGGGACTCGGACGCCGGCACGAAGTCGACGTCCATCGTCTCATACCCATCAGGGGCCTTCTGCACCGCGGCCTCCGCCATGAACATTGGATCAGCTTTCTCCTCCTCGTAGCTTGGCTCCAGAGAACTCGGGGATTGGCCTGCCGCAAAGCGAGCTTGGGAACGGAGGTCTGCGGTGCCGACCGCCGCCGTGATTTATGCGCGGCGCTCCGGCGTCAGCATCTTGTAGTAAGTGATCTTGCGGCGCACCATGGCTTTCCGGTGAACTAGGGGACGCTTGATGCGGGCTAGGGGATCGAAAGGTGGTGGAATGGGCTGGAGATTTGGTGTGGTTTTAGGGCAGTGGCTGGCGTAGGCCGAGCAGTGAAGGTTCTGGTGTGAATAGTGGTTCCCGTGACGACCGGTCAATCGGTTTTGACTGTACATCGCTCTTGTCGCGTTGGCGTTGCAGCCCAGCACGCTGGACCCTCCACTTGCGTTTTCGCTCGCTTGTGGGACCGCAGTTGAGAGCAAACCAACGTCCCTCCCCCTCCCCCGCCCGCATCATTTATTATACCACCACTCCCTCCGTTTTATGTGGAGTAAATAAAAACAGAGGGAGTATACTACGGATGAGGATCCCCTAACGTGGCCGAACCCATTGAGTAACTGACATACGGGGCCTAGTGTAACACCCCGGATGTAACTTTCCCAATTTGTACTCTAACTCTTGCCGTTTCCGGCGTTAAGTTAATTTATTTCCTCGGGTTCGGGTTTTTGTCTCCGTGTGTTGTTGTCGTTGTCATGCATCTCATATCATGTCATCATGTGCATTGCATTTGCATACGTATTCATCTCATGCATTCGAGCTTTTTCCCCGTTGTCCGTTTTGCATTCCGGCGTTTCGTTCTCCTCCGGTGGTCATTTCTACCTTTCTTTCGTGTGCGGGGATTAAACATTTCCGGATTGGACCGAGACTTGCCCAGCGGCCTTGGTTTACTACCGGTAGACCGCCTGTCAAGTTTCGTATCATTTGGACTTCGTTTGATACTCCAACGGTTAACCGAGGGACCGAAAAGGCCTCGTGTGTGTTGCAGCCCAACACCCCTCCAATTTGGCCCAAAACCCACCTAAGCCTTCTCCATCATCTAGATTGTTCGATCATGATCGCATGGCCGAAAACCGCACCTCATTTGGACTCTCCTAGCTCCCTCTATGCCTATAAATAGGTCCTCGAAAATCTCGGATCCACCTCCCCGAAACCCTAAAAATCATCTCTCTCCGCGCCGGACGTGTCCGTCCGCCGCCGGACACGCCGCGCCGCCACCCGCGGCCACTGGCAGAGCGCCACATGGCGCGCCGCCACCTCCTCCCGTCGAAGCCC
>NC_041386.1:502757375-502814418 GCF_002162155.2 Triticum dicoccoides | reverse complement strand
CGGCCCGCGCCCCGACGCCGCCGCCTCGCCCGACCAACGGCCTCACCCCGCCGCCTCCCCGCCGTCAACGCCGGCTCTGGCGAGCTCCTTCCCCGCCGGTGAACAGTGCCCGGGCCATCCTCGTTTTTCGTGTCGCCCGATCCAGATCTAGAAAACCCTAGCCGGTTGATTTTTTGCCCGTCTTAGTTATTTTTTTGCAATATTCATAGCCTCTTAACTTTGCATCCGTAGCTCCGATTCATGCATATAGCATATCAAAATGTTCATCTCAGAGAGTACATCATTTCATTCCATTGCATCATTTTCATTTGAGTTCATCTTGATGCCCGAAATGCCGTTAGAAGAGGGCTACTTGAGATAATTGTCAGATCTGCTACTCCATTTAGGTTTTTGTCATTTTTGCCATGATTAATGTGTGGATGCTATGCCCTGATGCTCTACATGTGTTTTGTTAAGGGTTTTGTCATCTTTTCAGAGGTGCAACCCATGTATTTTTGTGATGTGTGTGGTGACTAGTGCAAGCTTGCAAAGTGGTGCACTTAGTAATTCTGTTTTCAGGGACTTAGTGCTAAGTCCATGAGCTGTTTATCTCATGTTGTCATATGTTCATGTTGTTTCCCAGTGATTCGTGCCTCTTTTGAAGATGATCAGTAAGGATGTTTTGTTAATCTTGTAGTGCTCTATCCATCCATGTCTTTGTTTGCAATTATGGAGCACCCTAGCTTGAGTCAATCGAGCTCTATTTTTGCTACTTTGTGAATCTGGGCATATTGTCAACTTGTTTGCAATTTTGCCGATGATGTTGTAGTTGATCCGTGCATGCTACGCGATTGTTATTTCCATGTCTAGCTTGAATTTTGTGCCGTCTTGATGGATGTATGCTTGTCTTGCCATGACTTGCACCGTAGTGAGTGCATCGAGCTTGTAAACATGCCTACTTGAGTTATGTTTCAGCATGCTCCAGTTTTTCACTAAGTCTGAAAACTGATTATGTTTTTGCTATGTTCACGTGCTTGTTAGTATATTTTCTGATCCCTTTTGGCTCAAGGTCACTAAGGGACTTTTGTTAAGCTCTTTGAGTAGCTCCATGCCATGCTTTACTTTGCCATGTTCAGATCCTGTAGCATGTAG
The DNA here is from genome assembly GCF_002162155.2 of Triticum dicoccoides. Taxonomy (NCBI): domain Eukaryota; kingdom Viridiplantae; phylum Streptophyta; class Magnoliopsida; order Poales; family Poaceae; genus Triticum; species Triticum dicoccoides. Next base: position 502,813,287 of record NC_041386.1, on the reverse strand, counting down.
TTTTGTTGCTCCGAAGGGTGCTACCTGATCTGAAATTCCAGACAAGTGTTAATTTCACTAAGTCTGAGATCTGTTTGTCATTTGCATTTTTGCCATGCTTGTTTGAACCTGTTAATGGATGAATTGGCCGTAGCTCAGTGCTAGAATTTTGTTAAGCATCTTGTATGCATCCCTGCCATGTATTTTATTGTCATGTTTGGGTGCTTTAGAATGTTCATCTTATTGCATTTAGATGCCTACTTGCTGTAAATCGCAGACCGGTGTCATTTTTGAATCGCTTGCCATTTCCAAACCGTAACTCCGATTCCGGCGTTCTTTATATCGTTTTCAAGAGATTTCATCTCATCTTTCCAGTGGCACACTTGGTTTCCCAAGTTGAGGCCAGGTTCATGCATTTCCTGTCATATCTTGCATTTTGCATCCCGCATCGCATCCCGCGTAGCATATCATCATTGCATCATATTGCTTGGTCCTTGCACGTGGTTGATTGTGTCCTTGTTGCTTGTTTGTCTTGTTTGGGTAGAGCCGGGAGACGAGTTCGCTAATGAGGAGCCCGTTGAGTTTGCTTTCGAGGATCCAGTCAACTCTGACAACTGTGCAGGCAAGATGATCATACCCTTGAAATCACTACTATCTTTGCTATGCTAGATTGCTCGCTCTTTTGCTATGCCAATGCTACGATGCCTACCATTTGCTTTCAAGCCTCCCAAATTGCCATGTCAAACCTCTAACCCACCTTGTCCTAGCAAACCGTTGATTGGCTATGTTACCGCTTTGCTCAGCCCCTGTTATAGCGTTGCTAGTTGCAGGTGAAGATTGGAGGCCGTTCCTTGTTGAACATTTATTTACTTGTTGGGATATCATTATATTATCTTGTTATCTTAATGCACCTATATACTTGGTAAAGGGTGGAAGGCTCGGCCTCTCGCCTAGTGTTTAGTTCCACTCTTGCCACCCTAGTTTCCGTCATATCGGTGTTATGTTCCCGGATTTTGCGTTCCTTACGCGGTTGGGTTATAATGGGAACCCCTTGATAGTTCGCCTTGATTAAAGCTTTTCCAGCAATGCCCAACCTTGGTTTTACCATTTGCCACCTAGCCTTTTCTTTCCCTTGGGTTCTGCAGACTCAAGGGTCATCTTATTTAAACCCCCCCGGGCCAGTGCTCCTCTGAGTGTTGGTCCAACCTAGAGCCCCTTGCAGCGCCACCTCGGGGAAACTCGAGGGCTGGTTTTAGTTGTATGGATTGCTTATCCGAGTGTGCCCTGAGAAAGAGATATGTGCAGCTCCTATCGAGATTTGTCGGCACATTCGGGTGGTGTTGCTGGTCTTGTTTTAACCTGTCGAAGTGTATTGAAGAACCAAGATACTGAGTCTGATGGGAACATCTTGGGAGGAGGTATATTCCTTCATTGACCACGAGAGCTTGTCATGGGCTAAGTTGGGACTCCCCTGCAGGGATTTGAACTTTAGAAAGCCGTGCCCGCGGTTATGGGGAAATGGGAATTTGTTAATGTCCGGTTGTAGATAACTTGAACCTTAATTAATTAAAATGAATCAACTGAGTGTGTTACTGTGATGGCCTCTTCTCGGGGGAGTCCGGGAAGTGGACACGGTGTTGGAGTAATGTTTGCGCAGGTTGTTCTCTAGTTTCTCGCTCATGCTTTGCCTCCTCTTCTCGCTCTCTTTTGCGAATAAGTTAGCCACCATATTTGCTAGTCGCTTGCTGCATCTCCACATATATTTACCTTGCCTTACCTATAAGCTTAAATAGTCTTGATCGTGAGGGTGCGAGATTGCTGACTCCCTGTGGCTCACAGATTACTATTACACCAGATGCAGGGCCTGATGATTCCGCTCCAGGAGACACGCTTGAGCTCAAGTGGGAGTTCGACGAACACTCTCAACGTTACTATGTTTCCTTTCCTGATGATCAGTAGTGGTGCCCAGTTGGGGGTGATTGGGACCGTGTCGCATGTTGGGTTTTCTTTTATTTTGGCGCCGTAGTCGGGCCATGAGTGTTTGGATGATGTAATGTTATTTATGTACTTGATTGACGTGGCGAGTGTAAGCCAACTATGTTATCTCCCCTTTATTATTTACATTACATGGGATGTTGTGAAGATTGCCTAACTTGCGACATATGCCTTCAATGCGATTATGTCTCTAAGTCGGTCCTCGACACGTGGGAGCTATAGTCGCATCGAGGGTGTTACAAGTTGGTAATCAGAGCCTTCCCCGACCTTAGGAGCCCCATTGCTTGATCGTTTTTAGCAGCCGAGTTGTGTCTAGAAAAATGTTTTGAGTCATTTAAGAATTATATATCGGAGAGTTTAGGAATTCTTTTTACTTCCCAGTCTCCTCATCGCTCTGGTAAGGCATCCTGACGTAGAGTTTTGACTCTTCTCTTCTCAAATTTCACTAAAAAAAAATTTAGGATCACGCGGGTATCTTGGAATCGTTCCGATGGTTTTATGATGAGAACACTGTCTTGGTGCCTCCTGTCTGGGGTTTAGTGGAAGTGTCCCGGGGAGTTGAGCTCTGAGGTGTTGTCATCATAATTTTATCGTTGCAGTTCTGGAATACCTGAGTTTAGTACGCCAACATCGAAAATCTCTTTTGTGCAGTTCGTTGGTGAGATAACCTCGACGCCACCCAGTACTGGGGCAGGAGTTCGGGAGTATCGCCATAACTTGTATAACGGATGCTTTTCGAAGGTTGAGGTAGATGGTTTCCAAAGGTTTCTTGGTTATGTGTTGAAGGATGGATACATCTGGATGTAGGAATTGCTAGTTTGGGTGAGATATTATGCTTCCCCTGTATCCCCAACACCTGATTGCATAACCGGAAACGTTCGGGAGTTTCATAGGTGGGAATTCTAGTAGCTCTAGTTCTTCTTCCACGGATATTGGTTTGAGATTGGGATTTCTTACCAATTATTCGTTCTTGATCCGTACCTTGTTGAATTATTTCTCTACCTTAATTCTACGTGGCTTCTCAATTTATGGATATGTGACCATTTCAAGAGGAATGCATTCGTTCATTTTGTTCGGATGTGAAGACTATATGTTGCAATTTTTCATCCCGTTGGATTCAGCTTCAATATTTGTCTATCATTGTGCTAATGGTGGTCAACCTCTTCAGGATGGCTCCTCCAACGCGCACGACTCCGAATCCTGATCCGCCACCACCTCCACCTCCTCCGGAGGCATGGCAAGCTATGATGGCCGCAACCAATGCAAACACACAGTTGATCATGCAACTTATTCAAGAGCGCAATCAAGGCAACCAAGGGAATCAAGGCAACAATCAGAATCACTTTGCTACACTCAACCAGTTCCTTGCTAACGGGCCAAAGACTTTCAACAATTGTGTTGAGGCAACTGATGCTGACGATTGGCTTGTGGATCTGTGCAAGCATTTCGAGTGCAGTAACGTCAGGCCTGAGGACTTTGTTAAGTTCACTTCCTTCCAACTCAAAGATCAAGCTGCAGAATGGTTCCAGCAGTACAAGGACTCCGGAGGTGGACGTGTTATCACTTGGGATGATTTCCGTCGAGACTTCCGAGCTCATCATATTCCCCAGAGCGTGGTTGAAAGCAAGCGTGAGGAATTCCACAATCTGAAGCAAGGCTCTTTGTCTGTCTATGACTACAACAAGTTGTTCCAGAAGCTCGCCCGCTTTGCCAAACAGGACGTCCCTGATGAGAAGAGCATGATATACCAGTTCAGGGGTGGTCTCAGAGAAGAAATTCAGCTAGCTCTTGTTCTCTTTGAGCCCTTGAGATACGATGCGTTCTACAACATGGCACTGAAGCAAGAGGCTGCTCGGTTGAGGTGTGATGCTTCCAAGAAGCGAGTCAGAGATGTTACTCCTTCTTCCTCCACTCAAGTGGCCAAGCAGCAGAAGTATTGGCTTCCTCCTCCTCCGTTCCGTCAGCCGTATCAGCACAAGAGCGAAGATGGCAGTGGTTCTTCCCACCCACCCAACCCTGGCTTTCAGAACAAGACTTCGTCTCAAGCTCCAAGATCGAGTGCTCCATATCACCGTCTGCTTTCAGAGGTCACGTGCAACAAGTGCCAACAGAAGGGTCACTATGCCAACAAGTGTTTCAACCAGAGGCGTCTTCCTCCTCCTCCTCCTGTCAGATCGGCAAGTACAGCTGTGGTCAAGCATAACCCCAAGTACGCCAAGGTCAATATGGTGAATGCAGCTCAGGCAGAGGACTCGTCAGATGTGATTATGGGTAACCTTCCTGTTAATGATGTTCCTGCAAAAGTTCTTTTTGACACGGGTGCATCGCATTGTTTCATCTCGAGACCTTTTGCATCTAAGCATGATTTTGTTACTCAAGTGTTGCCGAAACCGTTGGCTATTGTCTCTCCGGCCCGTCAAATGACATCTCGAGTATGCGTTCCGGATGTTACAATCACTTTGGGTGACTATAAGTTCTTGTCCTCTCCAAATGTTCTTGGTGACTCGGATATTGATCTTATTCTCGGGATGGATTGGCTTTCTAAGCACAAGGCACATCTTGATTGTGCAGCCAGGCAGATTCAATTGACTCGTTCGTCTGAGGATGTAATTGTCTTTGCCGCTCGTGATGATACCATCCGTCTATTTTCTCTCAATGAGAAGGGTGAATTGGATGCTATCTCTCAAATTCCAGTCGTTCGCGAATACCAAGACGTCTTTCCAGAAGAACTTCCAGGAATGCCTCCGCACCGGCCAGTTGAATTTGTTATTGATCTTGAGCCTGGCACGGAACCTGTGTGCAAACGTCCTTACAAGCTCGGACCTGAAGAGTTGAAGGAGCTGAAGAAGCAACTCGATATTCAAGAGAAAATGGGTCTCATCCGGCCTAGTTCTTCTTCGTGGGGTTGTGGTGTTATTTTTGTGAAGAAGAAGGATGGAACGGACCGACTTTGTGTTGATTACCGTCCAGTGAACAAGAAGACCATCAAGAACAAGTATCCACTTCCCAACATCAATGAGCTGTTCGAACAACTCAAAGGTGCCCAAGTATTCTCCAAGCTTGATCTCCGTATGGGTTATCATCAGATTCGTATCCGTGAGCAAGATATTCCCAAGACGGCTTTCAGGACAAGCTTTGGTTCATATGAATACACTGTCATGTCTTTTGGCCTCGTCAACGCTCCTCCGACGTTCTCTCGCATGATGAACTTCATCTTCAACGCCTACACCAATGACTTTGTTTTGGTCTATCTCGACGACATTCTGGTTTTCTCGAAGAATAAGGAAGATCATGCCAAGCACTTGCGTTTGGTTCTCGATAAGCTAAGGGAACATCAGTTCTACGCCAAGTTCTCCAAGTGTGAATTTTGGCTCGATGAGGTTCTTTATCTTGGTCATATCATCTCTGCCAAGGGCATTGCCGTGAATCCTGAGAAGGTGTCTGCAATTGTGAATTGGGAACCTCCTCAGAACGTGAAGCAACTCCGCAGTTTTCTCGGTCTCGCAAGCTATTGCCGATGATTCGTTGAAAACTTATCTAAGATTGTGAAGCCTCTCTCAAATCTTCTCCAGAAGCACGTCAAGTACGTTTGGTCTCCGGAGTGTGATATTGCTTTCAACACTTTGAAAGAGAAATTGATCACTGCTCCAGTTCTCACTCCGCCTGATGAATCCAAGCCGTACGAGGTCTTTTGTGATGCCTCTCTCCAAGGTCTTGGCGCAGTATTGATGCAAGAGAAGAAAGTTGTTGCTTATACATCTCGCCAGTTGAAGCCTAATGATAAGAACTACCCCACTCATGATCTCGAGTTGGCGGCAGTTGTGCATGCTCTTTTGACTTGGAGACATCTTCTATTGGGAAGAAAAGTGGATATTTTCACTGATCACAAGAGTCTCAAGTACATCTTCACTCAGCCTAATCTCAACCTCAGGCAAACTCCATGGGTTGAAATGATTCAAGAGTATAATCCAAGTATCGAGTACACTCCAGGCAAGGCCAATGTGATTGCTGACGCATTGAGCAGAAAGGCTTACTGCAACAGTCTGATTCTCAAGCCTTATCAACCCGAGCTTTGTGAAGCCTTCCGCAAACTTAATCTGCAAATTGTTCCTCAAGGTTTCCTCGCCAACCTTCTAGTCTCTCCTACCTTAGAAGACCAGATTTGCCAAGCCCAGCTTCTTGATGCTATGGTGAAAAAGGTGAAGATTGGGATTGCCAAGAGCCAGTCCAAGTACAAGTGCTACCACCTTGATGACAAGGACACTCTCTTCTTTGAGGATCGTATTGTTGTACCCAAAGGTGAACTTCGTAAAGTGATCATGAACGAGGCTCACAATTCTCTCCTCTCCATCCACCCTGGGAGCACGAAGATGTATCAAGACCATAAGAAAGCTTATTGGTGGACTCGAATGAAGCGCGAGATTGCTCAATTCGTGAATGAATGTGATGTCTGCAGAAGAGTGAAGGCAGAACACCAAAGGCTAGCTGGTCTCCTCCAACCTCTTGCCATTCCAGAATTGAAGTTTGACCACATTGAAATGGACTTCGTGACTGGGTTTCCAAAGTCCAAGCGTGGCAATGATGCTATATTCGTTGTCATCGACAAACTCACCAAAGTGGCTCACTTTCTGCCTATCAAAGAGTCGATCACTGCAGCTCAATTGGCGGAACTCTATACCTCTCGTATTGTTTCTCTACACGGTATTCCACAAGTGATCTCTTCAGACCGTGGCAGCATCTTTACCTCAAAGTTTTGGGATTCTTTTCAGAAGGCCATGGGCACCATCATCCGCTTCAGCACAGCTTTCCATCCTCAAACTAGCGGTCAAGTCGAGCGTCTCAACCAGATTCTTGAAGATATGCTCAGGGCTTGTGTGATCTCCTTCGGCATGAAGTGGGAGGATTGTCTTCCTTATGCTGAATTCTCCTACAACAACAGTTTTGAAGCAAGTTCGGGCAAGGCCCCATTTGAAATTCTGTATGGCAGGAAGTGCCGTACCCCTCTCAACTGGTCTGAAACCGGTGAACGTCAGCTTTTGGGTAATGACTTAATCACAGAGGCAGAAGAAATGTGCAAAGTCATTCGTGATAACCTCAAAGCAGCCCAATCCCGCCAGAAGAGCTAATATAATAGTAAGCACCGTGATTTGGCTTTCGAGATCGGAGATCATGTTTACCTCCGTGTCTCTCCTATGAAAGGTATTCGTCGCTTCGATATCAAAGGGAAGCTTGCCCCCAGATACGTGGGACCTTTCAAGATTGTCAGCAAGAGAGGCGACCTCGCCTATCAACTCGAGCTTCCTTCAAACTTTGCAAATGTTCATGACGTGTTCCATGTCTCTCAGCTTCGAAAGTGCTTCAAGACTCCTGACCGCATCGTCAACTTTGAGGACATTGAGCTCCAAGAAGATCTCTCCTATCGTGAGCACCCAGTTGCTATTCTTGAAGAGACTGAGCGCAAGACTCGCAACAAGTCAATCAAATTTCTCAAAGTCAAGTGGTCACACCATTCCGACCATGAAGCTACCTGGGAACGCGAGGATCACCTCCGTTCTGAGCACCCGGCGTTCTTTCAGTCCTAGATCTCGGGACGAGATCCTTTCGTAGTGGTGGAGTGTTGTAACACCGCGGATGTAACTTTCCCAATTTGTACTCTAACTCTTGCCATTTCCGGCGTTAAGTTATTTTATTTCCTTAGGTTCGGGTTTTTGTCTCCATGTGTTGTTGTCGTTGTCATGCATCTCATATCATGTCATCATGTGCATTGCATTTGCATACGTGTTCATCTCATGCATTCGAGCTTTTTCCCCATTGTCCATTTTGCATTCCGGCATTTCGTTCTCCTCCGGTGGTTATTTCTACCTTTCTTTCGTGTGTGGGGATTAAACATTTCCGGATTGGACCGAGACTTGCCATGCAGCCTTGGTTTACTACCGGTAGACCTCCTATCAAGTTTCGTATCATTTGGACTTCGTTTGATACTCCAACGGTTAACCGAGAGACCGAAAAGGCCTCGTGTGTGTTGCAGCCCAACACCCCTCCAATTTGGCCCAAAACCCACCTAAGCCTTCTCCATCATCTTTATCGTTCGATCACGATCGCGTGGCCGAAAACCGCACCTCATTTGGACTCTCCTAGCTCCCTCTATGCCTATAAATAGGTCCTCGAAAATCTCGGATCCCCCTCCCCTAAACCCTAAAAATCATCTCTCTCCGCGCCGGACGTGTCCGTCCGCCGCCGGACACGCCGCGCCGCCACCCGCGGCCACTGGCAGAGCGCCATGTAGTGCGCCGCCACCTCCTCCCGCCGAAGCCCGCTCGGCCCGGGGCCGGCTCCCGCGGCCCATAGCCGCCCGCCGCCTCGCGCCGCGCCCCGCGCCGCCGCCTCGCCCAGCTGCCGCCGACGCCGCCGCCTCGCCCGGCCACCGGCCTCGCCTCGCCGCCTCCCCGCCGTCAATGCCGGCTCCGGCGATCTCCTTCCCCGCTGGTGAATAGTGCCCCGGCCATCCTCGTTTTCCGTGTCGCCCGATCCAGATAGGGAAAACCCTAGCCGGTTGACTTTTTGCCTATACTACTTATTTTTTTTGCAATATTCATAGCCTCGTAACTTTGCATATGTAGCTCCGATTCATGCCTATAGTATATCAAAATGTTCATCTTAGAGAGTACATCATTTCATTCCATTGCATCATTTTCATTTGAGTTCATCTTGATGCCCGAAATGCCGTTAGAAGAGGGCTACTTGAGATAATTGTCAGATCTGCTACTCCATTTAGGTTTTTGTCATTTTTGCCATGATTAATGTGTGGATGCTATGCCCTGATGCTCTACATGTGTTTTGTTAAGGGTTTTGTCATCTTTTCAGAGGTGCAACCCATGTATTTTTGTGATGTGTGTGGTGACTAGTGCAAGCTTGCAAAGTGGTGCACTTAGTAATTCTGTTCATGTTGTCATATGTTCATGTTGTTTCCTAGTGATCCGTGCCTCTTTTGAGGATGATCAGTAAGGATGTTTTGTTAATCTTGTAGTGCTCTATCCATCCATGTCTTTGTTTGCAATTATGGAGCACCCTAGCTTGAGTCAATCGAGCTCTATTTTTGCTACTTTGTGAATCTGGGCAGATTGTCAACTTGTTTGCAATTTTGCCGATGATGTTGTACTTGTTCTGTGCATGCTATGCGATTGTTCTTGCCATGTCTAGCTTGAATTTTGTTCCTTCTTGATGGATGTATGCTTGTCTTGCCATGACTTGCACCGTAGTGAGTGCACCGAGCTCGTAAACATGCCTACTTGAGTTATGTTTTAGCATGCTCCAGTTTTTCACTAAGTCTGAAAACTGATTATGTTTTTGCTATGTTCACGTGCTTGTTAGTATATTTTCTGATCCCTTTTGGCTCAAGGTCACTAAGGGACTTTTGTTAAGCTCTTTGAGTATCTCCATGCCATGCTTTACTTTGCCATGTTCAGGTCCTGTAGCATGTAGTTTTGTTGCTCCGAAGGGTGCTACCTGATCTGAAATTCTAGACAAGTGTTAATTTCACTAAGTCTGAGATCTGTTTGTCATTTGCATTTTTGCCATGCTTGTTTGAACCTGTTAATGGATGAATTGGCCGTAGCTCAGTGCTAGACTTTTGTTAAGCATCTTGTATGCATCCCTGCCATGTATTTTGTTATCATGTTTTGGTGCTTTAGAATGTTCATCTCATTGCATTTAGATGCCTACTTGCTATAAATCGCAGACCGGTGTCATTTTTGAATCGCTTGCCATTTCCAAACCGTAACTCCGATTCCGGCGTTCTTTATATCGTTTTCAAGCGATTTCATCTCATCTTTCCAGTGGCACATTTGGTTTCCCAATTTGAGGCCAGGTTCATGCATTTCCTGTCATATCTTGCATTTTGCATCCCGCATCGCATCCCGCGTAGCATATCATCATTGCATCATATTGCTTGGTCCTTGCACGTGGTTGATTGTGTCCTTGTTGCTTGTTTGTCTTGTTTGGGTAGAGCCGGGAGATGAGTTCGCTAATGAGGAGCCCGTTGAGTTTGCTTAGGATCTAGTCAACTCTGACAACTGTGCAGGCAAGATGATCATACCCTCGAAATCACTACTATCTTTGCTATGCTAGATTGCTCGCTCTTTTGCTATGCCAATGCTACGATGCCTACCATTTGATTTCAAGCCTCCCAAATTGCCATGTCAAACCTCTAACCCACCTTGTCCTAGCAAACCGTTGATTGGCTATGTTACCGCTTTGCTCAGCCCCTCTTATAGCATTGCTAGTTGCAGGTGAAGATTGGAGGCCGTTCCTTGTTGAACATTTATTTACTTGTTGGGATATCATTATATTATCTTGTTATCTTAATGCACCTATATACTTGGTAAAGGGTGGAAGGCTCGGCCTCTCGCCTAGTGTTTTGTTCCACTCTTGCCGCCCTAGTTTCCGTCATATCGGTGTTATGTTCCCGGATTTTGCGTTCCTTACGCGGTTGGGTTATAATGGGAACCCCTTGATAGTTCGCCTTGATTAAAGCTTTTCCAGCAATGCCCAACCTTGGTTTTACCATTTGCCACCTAGCCTTTTCTTTCCCTTGGGTTCTGCAGACTCAAGGGTCATCTTATTTAAACCCCCCCGGGCCAGTGCTCCTCTGAGTGTTGGTCCAACCTAGAGCCCCTTGCAGCGCCACCTCGGGGAAACTCGAGGGCTGGTTTTAGTTGTACGGATTGCTTATCCGAGTGTGCCCTGAGAAAGAGATATGTGCAGCTCCTATCGAGATTTGTCGGCACATTCGAGTGGTGTTGCTGGTCTTGTTTTAACCTGTCGAAGTGTCTTGAAGAACCAAGATACTGAGTCTGATCGGAACATCTTGGGAGGAGGTATATTCCTTCGTTGACCATGAGAGCTTGTCATGGGCTAAGTTGGGACTCCCCTGCAGGGATTTGAACTTTCGAAAGCCGTGCCCGCGGTTATGGGGAAATGGGAATTTGTTAATGTCCGGTTGTAGATAACTTGAACCTTAATTAATTAAAATGAATCAACTGAGTGTGTTATTGTGATGGCCTCTTCTCGGCGGAGTCCGGGAAGTGGACACGGTGTTGGAGTAATGTTTGCGCAGGTTGTTCTCTAGTTTCTCGCTCATGCTTTGCCTCCTCTTCTCGCTCTCTTTTGCGAATAAGTTAGCCACCATATTTGCTAGTCGCTTGCTGCAGCTCCACATATATTTACCTTGCCTTACCTATAAGCTTAAATAGTCTTGATCGTGAGGGTGCGAGATTGCTGACTCCCTGTGGCTCACAGATTACTATTACACCAGATGCAGGGCCTGATGATTCCGCTCCAGGAGACACGCTTGAGCTCAAGTGGGAGTTCGACGAACACTCTCAACGTTACTATGTTTCCTTTCCTGATGATCAGTAGTGGTGCCCAGTTGGGGGTGATTGGGACCGTGTCGCATGTTGGGTTTTCTTTTATTTTGGCGCCGTAGTCGGGCCATGAGTGTTTGGATGATGTAATGTTATTTATGTACTTGATTGACGTGGCGAGTGTAAGCCAACTATGTTATCTCCCCTTTATTATTTACATTACATGGGATGTTGTGAAGATTGCCTAACTTGCGACATATGCCTTCAATGCGATTATGTCTCTAAGTCGTGCCTCGACACGTGGGAGCTATAGTCGCATCGAGGGTGTTACACCTAGCAAGCATGGGGTCCACCAGTAAGTGACCGAAAGGGAGGGTAAGGCAGGGATACTTATGTTAGAGGATCCACTTCCACTATACTACTTTGACCAAATGTTAGAGTAATAATATATGACATGCAACTTACACAAAGCATACAGGGTCTAATGCGTTTTTCGAGGCTAACTTTGACCAATGTTAGAGTAATAATATATGACATGCAACTTACACAAAGCATATGGTCAAATTCGTATGTGAAAGGAGTTTCCAATGATACAATTTTCACATTAAACATCTCATGTACTATTAATCTTGTCAATAGTCAAATTGGAATCCATCTCGAGTACAAATCTAGGAGTACATACGAATCTAACAATAGTGATTGGGCGTTGTTGAATGTTGATACCTTTTTGATCAAAGTAGATATACATTAACTACACATAAAACTTATATGTAAACTAGAAAGGATAGGAGGGAGCATATTGTATGTTCAAAAATTAAACGAACATTGAATACCCTTTATATATGATTTGCGGATGCTATGATCACCGGTTCAAAATTTTGAATCCGCCTTAGGTATCACGTGCCCCCACTCGTTCCCTCTCGATTTCATCTCGGAGTCCGGAGATCTATTGAAAGAGGACTAGGGTGGGTACATGCGAATGATACTCGGCGGAATGTTCAAATGAGGCATGCAGGAGGATGGACTCGACTGGAGGGCGACATGATCGATGGAGAAGAGGGTTGGAGAGGAATGAGAAATAAGCAAATGCCACATGATTATACTTGAATGGCTCAAATAAACAACAAGTTGTCTCGCTTGGCCTACATAGTGAAAGGCCTAATGCACAATGCGGAGCACCGACGCTCGAATATGGCCGGGAAAACAGGGAAACATACATGTGGGGCACACCCGTCGGGACGATGTAGCGCAGACTAGTCCAATGGAGGAGCTAGCCCACGACCTCCTCGCCATCGACAACCGTTCATGTGGGTCGTTGGGGCCAACAATGGGGCGCAGCTCCAGCACCGCCTCTGGACACGGCGACCGCGGTGAGCGACACACTCGTATCATCGCTAGACACGGTCGTTTCAGTTTGCCGAGGGTGGCGTTAGTGCTGTGGCACGACCAACAGTATGTTTGGTTTGTGCCCAAGGTTGCCCCATCAAAGCATTGGGTAGCCAAAATTTTGGTTAAGGTATTGGTTGCCCATGATTTGGCCGACATTGGCAAGAAAAATGAACTTGAGTTGGCTAGAGTTCATTGGCATGCCAAAGAAATGGCAACCATCCAAACAAAGACCAATTTTTGGGTCATGACCAAAATTTTGGTTGAGGTATTGGTTGCCCATGATTTGGCCGGCATTGGCAAGAAAAATGAACTAGAGTTGGCTAGAGTTCATTGGCATGCCAAAAAATGGCAACCATCCAAACAAAGACCAATCTTTTGGTCATGACCAAAATTTTGGCAAGGTGCACTTTGGCCACAATCCAAACACACCCCAACACCCAGCTCGTCGAGGATGCACGGGGCACCGCGACGCGTCCGTGGAGTGGTGTAGCGCGGCCAACTGCTTCCTATGGACCTGAGACCATGTCGGGTCGTCTTGCTTTTACAATGACATGCGGGGATCGCATGTGAGCAAAGGGTATCTCCAACGTTGCCACGACCATAGCTGACTACCCTGGCACACCAAAACCCTCGTCCCTCGCGCCGTCGCGCGGTGCATTCCCAGCTGGCGCCCGCTGCCCGCATTCATGCCGTCCGTTCGTATGTCGTCATTAAGAGGCTCGGTGCCCGCGGAACCATCTCCGGCGACTTAATGACGCACCCGGACGCTTGGCCTCATCGGAATGCGCTACTTAAAGCGGCAACGCCCAGCTAACCTCCACACCATAGCGGATCGTCCTCCTACCTGGAAACACATCCGCCATGACCGCAAGTGCGAACGCTCTGCGGGAGAGCTTGTCTTCGTGGATGGAGCTCGAGGTCGCCACCCTCTCTCAAGTCGCCGCACAAGTGGTGGCCACGCTGGCGGCCGACGACGGGAGCATCGTCAGCCATGCATCCTACTTGCCGCCATCTAATGTCCGTCACCGACGAGGTCGGGGACTCCTCCGAGGATGAGTACGGCATGGGAGGCGGCAGGGCATGGTGTGCCAACTGGCCGGTCCATCTCCCGTGTTCTACTTTTCCTCGTCGGAGACCGCACCTTCACTTCACGGGTCTTGAACCCCGCCCTCGTAATTGTAGATCACAGATGGAGGACATCGGTCGCCGCCATAGAATAGGTTTAGGGTCGGGTTTCTTTTATTTTTTTGTCCTATAAAAGTTCGAAATGTAATGAAAATCTGCCGTGTTTGCATTAATCTCGGCCGGTGTATATGAACTTTCACAATAATATACATATTGTAGGAGTACTAGCAAGATGCCCGTGCGTTGCACGGAAGATCAAGATCTTGTGGGAGAAAAGGATGAACGAGGGAAAGCCTTATCTGCAAATGTGGAGAGGAGTGCGGCTAAATTGTCATAGTTTCCTTCCTATCTATTAGATATAGATAGGACGGCCTATATTGCAGGATCAGACAAATTTTTCTACATCTACGGGAACCTACGAAAGGGTTAATGTAAATTGCCTCTCTCTCTCCTCCCCTGATTTTCATAGTGGTGGGCCCCTCCCCCCAAATCTACAATCAACAGCTCACACATTTCACATTACGTTAATTATGTAACTGGGATTACGTAGGTGCAGCATTACTTTGAAGGAAATATGCCCTAGAGGCAATAATAAAGTTATTATTTATTTCCTTATATCATGATAAATGTTTATTATTCATGCTAGAATTGTATTAACCGGAAACATAATACATGTGTGAATACATAGACAAACAGAGTGTCACTAGTATGCCTCTACTTGACTAGCTCGTTAATCAAAGATGGTTATGTTTCCTAACCATAGACAAAAGAGTTGTTATTTGAGTAACGAGGTCACATCATTAGTAGAATGATCTGATTGACATGACCCATTCCATTAGCTTAGCACCCGATCGTTTAGTATGTTGCTATTGCTTTCTTCATAACTTATACATGTTCCTATGACTATCAGATTATGCAACTCCCGTTTACCGGAGGAACACTTTGGGTACTACCAAACGTCACAACGTAACTGGGTGATTATAAAGGAGTACTACAGGTGTCTCCAATGGTCGATGTTGGGTTGGCGTATTTCGAGATTAGGATTTGTCACTCCGATTGTCGGAGAGGTATCTCTGGGCCCTCTCGGTAATGCACATCACATAAGCCTTGCAAGCACTGCGACTAATATGTTAGTTGTGAGATGATGTATTACGGAACGAGTAAAGAGACTTGCCAGTAACGAGATTGAACTAGGTATTGGATACCGACGATCGAATCTCGGGCAAGTAACATACCGATGACAAAGGGAACAACGTATGTTGTTATGCGGTCTGACCGATAAAGATCTTTGTAGAATATGTAGGAGCCAATATGGGCATCCAGGTCCCGCTATTGGTTATTGACCGGAGACGTGTCTCGGTCATGTCTACATTGTTCTCGAACCCGTAGGGTCCGCACGCTTAAGGTTACGATGACAGTTATATTATGAGTTTACATGTTTTTATGTACCGAAGGAGTTCGGAGTCCCGGATGAGATTGGGGACATGACGAGGAGTCTCGAAATGGTCGAGACGTAAAGATTCATATATTGGATGATATGGTTAGGCCAAGGGGTCAAGCCCATGAGGCTTTAGATCGGTGCAAAAGGAGTTTTACGGAGGCCAGGGGGCCAAACGCCGGAGACCCTGGCGTCTGGCCCTGGGCCAGACGCCGAGGCCCATGGCGTCTGGGCCAGGCGCCAAGGATTGTGGCGTTTGGTCCTGGAGTCCGAGTGGGACTCTTGCCTTTCGGGAAAAACCGACTTTGAGGAGGCTTTTGCTCCAAGTTTCGACCCCGGGGCTCAACATATAAATAGAGGGGCAGGGCTAGCACCAAAGACACAACAATTGATCCCTTGGATCTCTTAGCCGTGTGCGGTGCCCCCCTCCACCATAGTCCACCTCGATAATATCGTAGCGGTGCTTAGGCGAAGCCCTGCGACGGTAGAACATCAAGATCGTCACCATGCCGTCGTGCTGACGGAACTCTCCCTCGACACTCGGCTGGATCGGAGTTTGAGGGACGTCATCGAGCTGAACGTGTGCTAGAACTCGGAGGTGCCGTAGTTTCGGTGCTTGATCGGTCGGGCCGTGAAGACGTACGACTACATCAACCGCGTTGTGTTAACGCTTCCGCTTACGGTCTACAAGGGTATGTAGACAACACTCTCCCCTCTCGTTGCTATACATCACCATGATCTTGCGTGTGCGTAGGAAATTTTTGAAATTACTATGAAACCCAACAGTGGTATCCGAGCTAGATTATTTATGTTGATGTTATATGCACGAGTAGAACACAAGTGAGTTGTGGACGATACAAGTCATACTGCCTACCAGCATGTCATACTTTGGTTCGGCGGTATTGTTGGACGAGACGACCCGGACCAACCTTACGCGAGACCGGTTCCCTCGACGTGCTTTGCACAGAGATGGCTTGCGGGCGACTGCCTCTCCAACTTTAGTTGAACCAAGTATGGCTACGCCCGGTCCTTGCGAAGGTTAAAATGGAGTCTATTTGACAAACTATCGTTGTGGTTTTGATGCGTAGGTGAGATTGGTTCTTACTTAAGCCCGTAGCAGCCACGTAAAACATGCAACAACAAAGTAGAGGACGTCTAACTTGTTTTTGCAGGGCATGTTGTGATGTGATATGGTCAAGGCATGATGCTGAATTTTATTGTATGAGATGATCATGTTTTGTAACCAAGTTATCGGCAACTGGCAGGAGCCATATGGTTGTCGCTTTATTGTATGCAATGCAATCGCGATGTAATGCTTTACTTTATTACTAAACGGTAGTGATAGTCGTGGAAGCATAAGATTGGCGAGACGACAACGATGCTACGATGGAGATCAAGGTGTCGCGCCGGTGACGATGGTGATCATGACGGTGCTTCGGAGATGGAGATCACAAGCACAAGATGATGATGGCCATATCATATCACTTATATTGATTGCATGTGATGTTTATCTTTTTATGCATCTTATCTTGCTTTGATTGACGGTAGCATTATAAGATGATCTCTCACTAAATTATCAAGAAATGTTCTCCCTGAGTATGCACCGTTGCGAAAGTTCTTCGTGCTGAGACACCACGTGATGATCGGGTGTGATAGGATCTACGTTCAAATACAACGGGTGCAAAACAGTTGCGCACGCAGAATACTCAGGTTATACTTGACGAGCCTAGCATATACAGATATGGCCTCGGAACACGGAGACCGAAAGGTCGAGCGTGAATCATATAGTAGATATGATCAACATAGTGATGTTCACCATTGAAACTACTCCATCTCACGTGATGATCGGACATGGTTTAGTTGATTTGGATCATGTAATCACTTAGAGGATTAGAGGGATGTCTATCTAAGTGGGAGTTCTTAAATAATATGATTAATTGAACTTTAATTTATCATGAACTTAGTCCTGGTAGTATTTTGCAAATTATGTTGTAGATCAATAGCTCGCGTTGTTGCTTCCCTGTGTTTATTTTGATATGTTCCTCGAGAAAATCATGTTGAAAAATGTTAGTAGCAATGATGCGGATTGGATCCGTGATCTGAGGTTTATCCTCATTACTGCACAGAAGAATTATGTCCTTGATGCACCGCTAGGTGACAGACCTATTGCAGGAGCAGATGCAGACGTTATGAACGTTTAGCTAGCTCAATATGATGACTACTTGATAGTTTAAGTGCACCATGCTTAACGGCTTAGAATCAGGACTTCAAAGACGTTTTGAACGTCATGGACCATATGAGATGTTCCAGGAGTTGAAGTTAATATTTCAAGCAAATACCCGAGTTGAGAGATATGTAGTCTCCAACAAGTTCTATAGCTAAAAGATGGAGGAGAATCGCTCAACTAGTGAGCATGTGCCTGATTGTCTGAGTACAACAATCGCTTGAATCAAGTGGGAGTTAATCTTCCAGATAAGATAGTGATTGACAGAATTCTCTAGTCACCATCACCAAGTTAGTAGAACTTCGTGATGAACTATAATATGCAAGGGATAACGGAAACAATTCCCAAGCTCTTCGTAATGCGGAAATTGACGAAGGTAGAAATCGAGAAAAACATCAAGTGTTGATGGTAGACAAGACCACTAGTTTCAAGAAAAGGGCAGAGGGAAGAAGGGGAACTTCAAATAGAATGGCAAGCAAGTTGCTGCTCAAGTGAAGAAGCCCAAGTCTGGTCCTAAGCCTGAGACTAAGTGCTTCTACTGCAAAGGGACTGGTCACCGGAAACGGAATCACCCCAAGTGATTGGCGGATAAGAAGGATGGCAAAGTGAACATAAGTATATTTGATATACATGTTATTGATGTGTACTTTACTAGTGTTTATAGCAAACCCTAAGTATTTGATACTAGTTCAGTTGCTAAGATTAGTAACTCGAAACGGGAGTTGCAGAATAAACAGAGACTAGTTAAGGGTGAAGTGACGATGTGTGTTGGAAGTGGTTCCAAGATTGATATGATCATCATCGCACACTCCCTATAATTACGGGATTAGTGTTGAAACTAAATAAGTGTTATTTGGTGTTTGCGTTGAGCATGAATATGATTTGATCATGTTTATTGTAATACAGTTATTCATTTAAGTAAGAGAATAAATTGTTGTTCTGTTTACATGAATAAAACCTTATATGGTTACACACCCAATGAAATTAGTTCGTTGGATCTCGATCGTAGTGATACACATAATCATAATATTGAAACCAAAAGATGCAAAGTTAATAATGATAGTGCAACTTATTTGTAGCACTGCCGTTTAGGTCATATTGGTGTAAAGCGCATGAAGAAACTCCATGCTGATGGGATTTTGGAATCACTTGATTATGAATCACTTAATGCTTGCGAACCATGCCTTTTGGGCAAGATGACTAAAACGCCGTTCTCCGGAACAATGAAGCAAGCAACAGATTTGTTGGAGATCATACATACTGATGTATGTGGTCTGGTGAATATTAAAGCTTGCAGCAAGTATCATTATTTTCTGACCTTCACAGATGATTTGAGCAGATATGGGGATATCTACTTGATGAAACATAAGTTTGAAACATTTGAACAGTTCAAAGAATTTCAGAGTGAAGTGGAAAATCATCGTGACAAGAAAATAAAGTTTCTACGATCTGATCGCGGAGACAAATATTTGAGTTACGAGTTTGGTCTTCAATTAAAACAATGTGGAATAGTTTCACAAACTCATGCCACATGGAACACCACAGCATAATGGTGTGTCCGAACGTCATAACCGTACTTTATTAGATATATAGTGCAATCTATGATGTCTCTTACGGATCTACCACTATCATTTTGGGGTTATGCATTAAAGACAGCTACATTCACATTAAATAGGGCACCATCTAAATCCGTTGAGGCGACACCATATAAACTATGGTTTGGCAAGAAACCTAAGCTGTCGTTTCTTAAAGTTTGGGGTTGCAATGCTTATATGAAAAAATTTCATCCTGATAAGCTCAAACTCAAATCGGAGAAGTGCGTCTTCATAGGATATCCAGAGGAAACTATTGGATACACCTTCTACCACAGATCCGAAGGCAAGATTTTTTTTGCTAAATTCGGAAACTTTCTGGAGAAGGGGTTTCTCTTGAAAGAAGTGAGTGGGAGGAAAGTAGAACTTGACGAGGTAACTGTACCTGCTCCCTTATTGGAAAGTAGTACATCACAGAAAACTGTTTTTGTGACACCTACACCAGTTAGTGAGGAAGCTAATGATGATGATCATGAAACTTCAGAACAAGATACTACTGAACCTCGTAGATCAACCAGAGTAAGATCCGCGCCAGAGTGGTACGGTAATCCTGTTCTGAAAGTCATGCTACTAGATCATGATGAAACCTACGAACTATGAAGAAGCGATGATGAGCCCAGATTCCGCAAAGTGGCTTGAAGCCATGAAATCTGAGATGGGATCCATATATGAGAACAAAGTATGGACTTTGGTTGACTTGCCCGATGATCGGCAAGCAATTGAGAATAAATGGATCTTTAAGAAGAAGACTGACGCTGATGGTAATGTTACTGTCTACAAAGCTCGACTTGTCGCAAAAGGTTTTCGGCAAGTTCAAGGGATTGACTACGATGAGACCTTCTCACCCGTAGCGATGCTTAAGTCCGTCCGAATCATGTTAGCAATTGCCGCATTTGATGATTATGAAATTTGGCAGATGGATGTCGAAACTGCATTCCTGAATGGATTTCTGGAAGAAGAGTTGTATATGATGCAACCGGAAGGTTTTGTCGATCCAAAGGGAGCTAACAAAGTGTGCAAGCTCCAGCGATCCATTTATGGACTGGTGCAAGCCTCTCGGAGTTGGAATAAACGTTTTGATAGTGTGATCAAAGCATTTGGTTTTATACAGACTTTCGGAGAAGCCTGTATTTACAAGAAAGTGAGTGGGAGCTCTACAACATTTCTGATAAGTATATGTGAATGACATATTGTTGATCGGAAATAATGTAGAATTATTCTGTAAAGCATAAAAGGAGTGTTTGAAAGGAGTATTTCAAAGAAAGACTTCGGTGAAGCTGCTTACATATTGAGTTTCAAGATCTATAGAGATAGATCAAGACGCTTGATAAGTTTTTTCAATGAGTACATACCTTGACAAGATTTTGAAGTAGTTCAAAATGGAACAGTCAAAGAAAGAGTTCTTGCCTGTGTTACAAGGTGTGAAGTTGAGTAAGACTCAAAGCCCGACCACGGCAAAAATAGAAAGAGAATGAAAGTCATTTCCTATGCCTCAGTCATAGGTTCTATAAAGTATGCCATGCTGTGTACCAGATCTATTGTATACCCTGCACTGAGTTTGGCAAGGGAGTACAATGGTGATCTAGGAGTAGATCACTGGACAACGGTCAAAATTGTCCTTAGTGGAATAAGGATATGTTTCTCTATTATGGAAGTGAAAAAAGGTTCGTCGTAAAGGGTTACGCCGATGCAAGTTTGACACTAATCTAGATGACTCTAAGTCTCGATCTAGATACATATTGAAAGTGGGAGCAATTAGCTAGAGTAGCTCCATGCAGAGCATTGTTGACATAGAAATTTGCAAAATACATGAGGATCTGAATGTGGCAGACCCGTTGACTAAGATTCTCTCACAAGCAAAACATGATCACACCTTAGTACTCCTTGGGTGTTAATCACATAGCGATGTGAACTATATTACTGAATCTAGTAAACCCTTTGGGTGTTGGTCACATAGCGATGTGAACTATGGGTGTTAATCACATGGTGATGTGAACTATTGCTGTTAAATCACATGGCGATGTGAACTAGATTATTGACTCTAGTGCAAGTGGGAGACTGAAGGAAATATGCCCTAGAGGCAATAATAAAGTTATTATTTATTTCCTTATATCATGATAAATGTTTATTATTCATGCTAGAATTGTATTAACCGGAAACATAATACATGTGTGAATACATAGACAAACAGAGTGTCACTAGTATGCCTCTACTTGACTAGCTCGTTAATCAAAGATGGTTATGTTTCCTAACCATAGACAAAAGAGTTGTTATTTGAGTAACGAGGTCACATCATTAGTAGAATGATCTGATTGACATGACCCATTCCATTAGCTTAGCACCCGATCGTTTAGTATGTTGCTATTGCTTTCTTCATAACTTATACATGTTCCTATGACTATGAGATTATGCAACTCCCATTTACCGGAGGAACACTTTGGGTACTACCAAACGTCACAACGTAACTGGGTGATTATAAAGGAGTACTACAGGTGTCTCCAATGGTCGATGTTGGGTTGGCGTATTTCGAGATTAGGATTTGTCACTCCGATTGTCGGAGAGGTATCTCTGGGCCCTCTCGGTAATGCACATCACATAAGCCTTGCAAGCACTGCAACTAATATGTTAGTTGTGAGATGACGTATTACGGAACGAGTAAAGAGACTTGCCAGTAACGAGATTGAACTAGGTATTGGATACCGACGATCGAATCTCGGGCAAGTAACATACTGATGACAAAGGGAACAACGTATGTTGTTATGCGGTCTGACCGATAAAGATCTTCGTAGAATATGTAGGAGCCAATATGGGCATCCAGGTCCCGCTATTGGTTATTGACCGGAGACGTGTCTCGGTCATGTCTACATTGTTCTCGAACCCGTAGGGTCCGCACGCTTAAGGTTACGATGACAGTTATATTATGAGTTTACATGTTTTGATGTACCGAAGGAGTTCGGAGTCCCGGATGAGATTGGGGACATGACGAGGAGTCTCGAAATGGTCGAGACGTAAAGATTCATATATTGGATGATATGGTTAGGCCAAGGGGTCAAGCCCATGAGGCTTTAGATCGGTGCAAAAGGAGTTTTACGGAGGCCAGGGGGCCAAACGCCGGAGACCCTGGCGTCTGGCCCTGGGCCAGACGCCGAGGCCCATGGCGTCTGGGCCAGACGCCAAGGATTGTGGCGTTTGGTCCTGGAGTCCGAGTGGGACTCTTGCCTTTCGGGAAAAACCGACTTTGAGGAGGCTTTTGCTCCAAGTTTCGACCCCGGGGCTCAACATATAAATAGAGGGGCAGGGCTAGCACCAAAGACACAACAATTGATCCCTTGGATCTCTTAGCCGTGTGCGGTGCCCCCCTCCACCATAGTCCACCTCGATAATATCGTAGCGGTGCTTAGGCGAAGCCCTGCGACGGTAGAACATCAAGATCGTCACCACGCCGTCGTGCTGACGGAACTCTCCCTCGACACTCGGCTGGATCAGAGTTCGAGGGACGTCATCGAGCTGAACGTGTGCTAGAACTCGGAGGTGCCGTAGTTTCGGTGCTTGATCGGTCGGGCCGTGAAGACGTACGACTACATCAACCGCGTTGTGTTAACGCTTCCGCTTACGGTCTACAAGGGTATGTAGACAACACTCTCCCCTCTCGTTGCTATACATCACCATGATCTTGCGTGTGCGTAGGAAATTTTTGAAATTACTACGAAACCCAACATACTTATCCTAAAAAACCCAACTAAGCCAACGTCCCAGCATATCACGCGGGAAAAGACCCGGCCGCGCCATTTTAGTCGGGATTACCGGATTACTAGTAGTAGTGTCGATGGATCGCGCGAAGCAACAGTTTTTTTTTGAGAGGGCGAAGAACCTAGTTTAAAAGGAAAAAATGTGGTACACTCAGAACACTCATGTCGCGGTCGCATTGCAACCCACACACGTTCGGTCCTGCAAACGGCTCACGCAAACGGAACGCGCTTCGGCTTGCCTCTTCACTGACACATGGGACTGCACTTGGAGAAACCGACCATGCGCCAAACTCCCCCGGCCCACCGCGCCAAAATCCTCCCCCCCCCACACCCAAAAATTCCCCCCAAATCCGATTCAACCGCCCTTCGGCCAACTAGCAAATAATATTCCCCAAACCCCCCTCCCCCTGTCCCCCTCCACTCCATTCGCTCCGCCAAAGCCGCCCTCCCGCCGCGCTGATACGTCGGCGCCGCTGTTCGGCGATCCTCTCGCTCCCAAAGTACGCTCTCGTAGACTGCCGTCCTCTAGCCGCGCCGCCACCTCTGGCTACGTTCTTGTGGAGGCGCACGGCGGTCAGCGCCGTCACCGCTGGCGACGTTCGTGTGGAGACGCACGGCGGTCAGCTTCTCCCACGGTACACGTATGTTTTCGATTATTCTGTTCGAGTTACAGGGAAGAATCGACAAGAGGACAAACCTAAAGATTTGGACAAAATGGTTTGGTATGTGTTGAATAACTGTCCTGAGATACTACCTTATATCAAGTAAGTGCAGTACTGTAGCTTATACATCGTAATCTACTAAACTTGCAGCACATTCTTATATATTTAGATGTTCGACGCGATCACTATGTTGTGCAGCATCTACAAAGAGGAGTTACTGCCGCAAAATCCAAGAAACATTGACAAACTGGTTCTGGCAGGATTTGCGAAATGGTTCAAGAACCATGTAAGCTTTTGAAGTGCATTGTTAGTTTTTTAATATATTGAGTACATAAGATGGTCAGCTTGTCTATTTTCTAACCATAGCTTAAGAAGATGCGGGAGGATGGGCAGGCAGTTGATGATACCCTTTACTCACTAGCAATGGGTCCTAATACTCGGGTAAGACATTATGAATCTTGCGTTGTTGGAGATGTGCGCTACAACACCCTTGCACGAGACGAAGGCATGAAGACACAAAACAGTGCCATCATGAGCACGGATATGTATGACAAAGAGACAACTGAAATGTATGCTAACATAACAAACATTATTCATTTGCAGTATATCTCCAGTTTCGAGGATCATCGGTGTGTGGTTCTGTTGTGTTGTCGTTGGTATAACCTGTTTTCCAGGATCGCAAAACCCAGAGTTGATGAAAATTTCAAATCCATCAATGTCAAGGCAGCGTACCAGACCAACGAGCCTTTCATTTTGGCAAATCAAGCAACACAGATATTTTTCTTGGAAGACACATTTGCACATAGCGATGACTGGAGAGTATTGCAAAGGTTTGAGCAGAGGAATTCGTTTAATGAAGTTGCACAACAAGATGATGCTTACATTGCTCCTGATGTACAAGATAACACAGATGTTCCTAATATCTTAGAGAACCATCACGTCAATGACGCCGGCGAAAAGATTGCCTGTCGTGCTGTGGACATACAAGAGTTGATCAAGAAGAAGCCAACGTTTGAGGACGTTGAGGACGAAGAAGAAGATGACACCGCAGGGAATTACGATTTAGACTGATACACATGGCAAAGATGTTAACGCTGCTGCCGCGGATGATGATTACATTGCTTTTGTCGTATTTGCCTCCCTGAAGACGTTTTTTATCTACTATGTGAAATTGTGTTTGCTATGACAACTGAAACCTGATGAACATGTTGTTTAGTATTTTGCTATGAGAACATCACTTGTTATGTATGCTGATTTGTGTTTGGTGATTGTATGACAACTAAACCATGATGACATTGTTGTTTAGTTGTACTCATATTTGGCTGTGAAACTTGAATTTGATGACATAGTTTGCCGTTGGACTGCAATTTGCTCGACGTCTTCGAATGAGAATAAAGCTAACCCGACAGGGCCTTTGCTATTTATTTATTTATATGAGCAAAAGGGGATACCCCCTGATTTCCGTTATAGAAATCATTAGATGTTCACAACACTATGCCCAGCCTGCTACACAGGTTTCATTCATTACTAATTTCAGCAAAGTGCTCATGTCGTAGCCACTGAATACATCACGAGTGCTACATACACTTCAAATAAAGAGACAATCATCCTACAGAGCACATCGATTTTACCCATTATCTTCACAAGCTCTTTCATCTCCTCATTGCTATCAAGGCCGTTCAGCAGCTGTTGCTTGGCCATGATCAGAGGAACTGCATCTTTAACCTTCTGCTCTGCATCTTCCTCTTCTGTCGTTCCTTCAGTTACTTGTCCAACACCCCAACCTGCTGGTATTGGGATTCCTCGGCTAACCAAATAATCAGCGTAGTTGCATTCCCCCACATCAGCAACTTCGCAAAAATACAAATCACACGAATCTTCCCTTTTCTGCACGAATCAAATTGGTAGATCATCAACCAAACTATTAAAAAAATCAGCAACTGAAAGCAATAGAACAACACTTAAACATATTATTACCCCATGATTCGAGCATTTGTAGAAGACTCGGCCAGGGTTGCGGACTGTGGTTGAGACGCGACGGATGACTCTGTGTGATTTGCAGCAGTGGCACCACACCAACGGCAGCAGGTTGGAATGAGCAATCGGCTGCGGTACGCGTGCTGGTGAGGGTGTGATGAGACCCACAGGCGATGGTACAAGTTGCGACTTGGCGCATATGTGGTTGTTGCCTGCTGAAGAGCAGGTAGACGAGCAGCCAGCGGACATGGTTGCTGCAGCCAGAGCTTCTGATGCTAGGCAGAGTAAGTAGAGAAGAGGAGAAGCGAACGTTGGATATGTCAGTTTCATTACATGCAGAATAGCATAGCACCATATATAGTCATAGTCTAGGTTTGGATTCGAACCAGCTACAGGAGCACGTATTTCTTTTTTCTAAAACTCGGCAACGTCTCTTTACTGGTACACTAGCTTGTTCTGTATGCCTTCCCAAGTCTTTGATTTTCTTTCCCTTTTTTGCGAGGAAGGAAGGAGGACAAAATTGAGAGTTCCTGGGACTCGAAACCAAGACCTCTCAGTTGAAAACCAAGGGTGCTAGTCACTTATGTGGCGAACGTTCCCTGTGAGGATGACGGCAGACGAACGCATTTTCCTCGCAGTTTTCTTCCTATATATAAAAAAGTATGCTACTTGGTGTCCGCTTAGTCAACAAACGATTGTGCCAACCTTGACCATTGGATTGACATTCAACGTCTGTCGCGTTTCTTCAGTCTCTTCTTCCTCGAGCCGCCAAAGCCAAACCAGCACCAGCGGGACCGCCTGCTCCCGCCTCCCATGGCTGGCTGTGATCTACCCCGGCTCCTGTTTGTTCCCGTCCGAGGCCTCACCATCGTCCTCCGCCTTGGTTCGCTCGCCGCGGCGCCGCCCTCCGGTGTTGTCAACATGGTCAACAACCGAGAGGAATAAGGAGATGACTATACATGGTGAGGATGACAGTAGGGACCCAGCAGCGCGCGTAGTAATTTTGTTTTTTTGGGACGGAGAAGAGTATCAACTGGGTTGTGCGGGACCCGTGGCCCGTCTAGCCCAAGCTTTTATTTCATATGTTTAGCACATGACCAGTCCAGTTTGTTTGTTTCCTTTCTGAAAATTGCTAGCCAGCTATTTTGTTTTTTGCAAAATAACCAAATAGGCCTACTTGCTTTTCTACGCCCTGCTGGGCCGGAAATCTTTCAAGACGAGGAGGGATGCATTTTGCCCAGAAAATGGGCTATAAGTTATAAGAAATGGGCTATAAGTAATAATAAATGGGCTGTAAAATGAAAAAATACAGCAAACAAACAATTAGTCCAAAATATTGTTTTCTTTCAGATTTTGATAATTTAAATTTCATTGTTTTTGTGCGGATAAAATTTCATTGAATTTAAATTAAGGTATATTTAGATTTAAAATTAATTTGAATCTGGCTAGAAATTTCGGGCTGTATGCTGTTTGGGACAGATTTGGAGGCTAACTTGTGGGTCTACTAGGTTGACGTGTACTTTGGCTTTGTAAACTTAGTCCACAAACAATTCTAGCAGCAGTGACTGTTGGATGTTAATCCAACGGCCGTGCTGCTTCTTCAATATCTGATCTTCTTGCTCTTGCCGCCCAAACCAGCTCTGGTGGGACTGCCTGCTCCCGCCTCCCGTGGCCGGCTGTGCTGCCGCACAGGCCGCACCGCCCCACCCTACTTCATTGCTGGCCAGGCCATTCCTCTACTCACCCACACCTCCTGTTATTTTCCGGCGACGGCAGCCGGACCAGTAAACCCTCGTACTCCCCACCGCGTGGGAAACCATTGCCGAGTCTTCCCCGGCTCCGTGTCGTTCCCTTCCTAGGCCTCGCCGTCGTCCACCACCATGGTGCTCTCGGCGCGGCCTGGACAACTTGGTCAACGAACGACATCCATCGGCCGTGGATTGTACGCGCAAAATAATGATTCCTCCACCTGACAGCTGGGACCCACCGGAAGGGCCTCTGTATTTCGCGAAAAAAACGTTCCCCCCGCTGACATGTCAGACCCACCAGCTATATCTCCGCATGCAAGGAAGTGCCTCCTTATTACGCACAAAATAATGAATACCCCCTGCTAGCTGGGACCCACCATAGTGGGAGGATTACTTGTGGGCCAACAAAGTTGACGGGGGCGGAGGGCTTTGTCAACTTAGTCAATATGAACGATTCTAGCTCCAGTGACTGTATGATGTCCATCCAACGGCCGTAGTGCTTCTTCAACCTCTGGTCTTCTTGCTCCAGCCGCCCAAAGCAGCACCGGTCGTGCCGCATGCTCCTGCCTCCCATGGCCGGCTGTGCTGTCGCGGAGGCCTCACCACCCCCTACTATTCCCACCGCTGGCCAAGCCCTACGGTGACGGCAGCCTCACACCGCAGCCAAACCAGTGAACCCTCGTACTCCTCTCCGCGCGGGCTTCCGCTGCCGCATCTTCCCTGGCTCCGCGTCGTCCCCTTCCTAGGCCTCGCCGTCGTCCACCGCCGTGGTGCTCTCCGTGCGGCATGGTCAACGTGGTCAAGGAACGACTTCCATCGAAAGAGTACTGTATGTGGAGAGGCTGACAGCTGGGTCCATGGCCACAGCCCAGTTTTTTTGTGATTTTCCAAGTAAGTCGCTTTGTCAGGCCTATTGGGCTACAAATCTTTCAAGACAAGGAGAGCTTTCATTCGGCTGACCGAGAAAATGGCCCATCAATAATGAGAAATGGGTTGTACATTTTTAAAACACATCAAACCGACAATTAGTTTCAAATATCTTTTTTTCATTTCAAGATTTTAAATTACATTAATTTTTATGCGTGGAGAATTTTTTGGATTTTATATTGATATACATTTATTTTTAAAATCAGTTTGAATGTGAGTCGAAATTTCGGGATTAAAAACAGTTCGGACCGCACCGAAATATGCAAAATTTCGTATAATTTTTTAACCATGCCCCCAATTTGGGCTGTAATGCTAACAAAAAGAATATGGGCTCCAAGAAAACCTTAAGAATTAGCAAATGTGCTGGAAATTATTAGAAATAATGGCAGATGGGTTGTATGCTGTTTTCCACAGATTTGAGGCTTTCCTAAAAAAAGGTTGACGCACAAGCAGTGACTGTTGGATGTCCATCCAACAGCCGTCGTGCTTCTTCAATCTCTGCTCTTCCTGCTCCAGCCGCTCAAACAAGCACCGGCGGGACTGCCTGCTCCCTCCTCCCCGCGGCCGGCTGTGCTGCCGCGCAGGCCTCACCGCCCCACCGTACTCCCATCGCTGGCCTAGCCATCCCTCTACTCACCCACACATGTTGTTATTCTCCGGTGATGGCAGACGAACCAGTAAACCCTCGTACAGTCGTACTCCCCTCCACGTGGAAAACAACTGCCGAGTCTTCCCTGCCTCTGTGTCGTTCCCTTCCTAGGCCTCGCCGTCGTCCACCGCCCTGGTGCTCTCGGCGCGGCCTGGTCAACGCGGCAACGACCACATGCATCTGAAGTGGACTGTACGTGGAGAGGCCGACAGCTGGGTCCACGGCCGCACACAAGGAAATGCCTCCTTATTACACGCAAAATAATGATTCCTCCACCTGACATCAGGGACCCACTGAAAGGGCCTCTTTATTTCGCGAAGAAATGTTACCGCCGCTGACAGCTCGGAGCCACCAGCTATATCTTCGCACGCAAGGAAGTGCCTCCTTATTACGCACAAAAAAATGAATACTCCCCCTGTTAGCTGGGACCCAGTATAGTGGCAGGCTGACTTGTCGGCCTACTAAGTTGACGGGGATGGAGGGCTTTGTCAACTTAGTCAATATGCATGATTCTAGCTCCAGTGACCATACGATGTCCATCCAACGGCCGTAGTGCTTCTTCAACCTCTGGTCTTCTTGCTCCAGCCGCCCAAACCAGCACTGGTTGTGCCTTGTGGTCCTGCCTCTCGTGTCCGGCTGTGATGCGGCGGAGGCCTCACCGCCCCCTACTACTCCTACTGCTGGACAGGCCATCCCTCTACTCACCCACAACCCTTGTTACTCTGCGGCGACGGCAGCCTCACACCGCAGCGAACCAGTGCCCTCGTACTCTTCTACATGTGGGCATCCACTGCCGCGTCTTCCCCGGCTCCGCGTCGTCCCCTTCCTAGGCCTCGCCGTCGTCTACCGCCCTGGTGCTCTCAGCGCGGCATGGTCAACGTGGTCAAGGAACGGCTTCCATCGGACGTGGACTGTACGTGGAGAGGCTGACAGCTGGGTCCATAGCCGCAGCAAGGAAGTGCCTCCTGATTACATGCAAAATAATTACTCGTCCACTTGACAGCGCGGACCCACCGGACGGGCCACTATATTTCGCCCCCCTGACTGTTGGGACCCACTAGCTACATCTTCACACGCAAGGAAGTGCCTGACAGTCGGGACCCACCTGGTCGAAGCATACGTAGCGTTGTCATTTTGGTTGTGAACGTGTATGTACATATATACTGGTGGATGTAGAGGCGCGCACGTGTCGTAGTAGAGGCATCTAGGGTGCAAGAAAGAAAATACGGCCACATATGTGTACATACGGGCGGGGCCTCGAACGCCTACTCGCGCATACGTACGGCGAGGGCTCGTTGACATGGCTAGGTCGGAACGGAGAAATAGCGTTGTCGTCGTGTTCATGGGGAGGCAACAGAATGCGTCGTGTTCATGGGGAGGCAATGGAATGCGTCGTGTTCATCGGGAGGCAACGGAACGCGTGGGAGCCAACCGGCTGGGTCGGAACGGAATGCGTGGTCGTGTTCATCGGGAGGGCTTGGATGGAACAGGCGATGGAAACGAGGCCTGGCGTATCGCACAACGGAGGAAACAGACCTCCTACGTTCGGAACGGGGTCCTGTTGATCGGGAGGGGTCTGGCGTACCGCAAAACGAAGGAAACGGACCTCCTACGGTCGAAACGGGGGTCCTGTTCATCGGGAGGGGTGTGGCATACCGCAAAACGGACGAAACGGACCTCCTATGGTCGAAACGGGGGTCCTGTTCATCGGGAGGGGTGTGGCATGCCGCAAAACGAGACTCCACGGGATACTGTTCATCTCCACCGTCGACCCCCTCCAGCCTCCACGAGCTACTGTTCATCCACCGTCCACCTCCTCCAGCCTCCTCCTGCAACTGTTCATCCACGGGCTCCTGTTCATCCAGCCTCCACCGCGCGCTACTCCACCGGCTACTGTTCAACCAGCTCTCTCCACGGTCTCCTGTTCAACCACCCCTCCACAGGCTAATGTTCATCCTACCCTCCACCGTCTGATGTTCATCCTGCCCTCCTTGGGGTGGTCCTGTTCATCCAGCCCTCCACGGGGTCCTGTTCATCCAGCCCCAACCGACTCGATCGATCGGGGTCCTGTTTATCTAGAGGCAACACCACGGTGTCCTGTTCATCCACCCCCACCAGGAACTGTTCATTCAAACCCCCCAGCAACACTCACTGTTCATCTAGAGGCAACATCGATCGGCTTCAGTTAGCAGCAGTAGTGAAGGAATCGCTCGATCGGGTTCAGTTAACAGCCATCGATCGATCGCTCGGGTTCAGTAATGTGTAGCCTGCAGTGCAATCGCTTAGGTTCAGTTAGAGCCCAACGCCTCGCTCGGGTTTAGTTAGAGCCAACGCCTCGCACACACGCGCGTACGTGTACAAGAGAAAAGGCAACATCGATCGGCTTCAGTTAGCAGCAGTAGTGAAGGAATCGCTCGATCGGGTTCAGTTAACGGCCATCAATCGATCGCTCGGGTTCAGTAATGTGTAGCCTGTAGTGAAATCGCTCAGGTTTAGTTAGAGCCCAACGCCTCGCTCGGGTTTAGTTAGAGCCAACGCCTCGCACACACGCGCGTACGTGTACAAGAGAAACGTGCATCGCTCGGCCCCCGACCTCCCACCGTAACCGGGAACTCCCCGAAAGTTTCCTCGCCATCGCTTCTACCACGGGTTTTTCCGTTATGGACGGCCCAAAGAATGTCATGCAGCTGCGTCTCCAGCCCGCCCAGGACGAAAAGCCCATTTTCTGTCATGATTTTTTGTCATAGAAGTAGGAGCCGACCACATCTATGATGATACCAGGTTTTGTCACAATTAACGTCATAGAAGTGTCATATGTATGATAGAAAAAAATTTCGTTCGGCCCAAAATGTCACGGATGTGTCTTTTTTTTGTAGTGCATGTTATTGATGATGCCACTTCTGTTATGCATGATACTTATGATGAAGCTGCTTCTATGCTTGATACTACTATGACACTTGGTGAATTTCTTGATGAACAACTTGCTAGGGTTAGAGAGAATGAAATTATTCAAACTGATAATATTGATGAAAGTGATGATGAGTACTCCCCCCCTTAATAAATATGAATTGCCTGTTGTTCCTGAGGGTTATGTTGTGGATGAAGAAGCTACTAGATCTATTTTAGCTTGCAATGATAGATATGATCTAAAGAGGTTACTAGCTAAATGGAAGCAGCAATCCCTTAATGCTAGAATGAAACCTGACCCTGCTTTTGCTACTTCACCTATCTATGTTACTGATAAGGATTATGAATTCTCTGTTGATCCTGATATAATTAGTTTGGTTGAATCTGATCCTTTTTACGGCTAAGAATCTGAAACTGTTGTGGCACATCTTACTAAATTAAATGATATAGCCACCCTGTTCACTAAGGATGAGAGAATTCGCTACTTTTATATCCTTAAAATATTTCCATTCTCATTAAAGGGTGATGCTAAGATATGGTTTAATTCTCTTGATCCTGGTTGTGTGCGTAGTCCCCATGATATGATTTATTACTTCTCTGCTAAATATTTCCCTGCTCATAAGAAACAAGCTCCCTTAAGGGATATATATAATTTTGTGCAAATTGCAGAAGAGAGTCTCCCACAAGATTGGGGGAGGCTTCTCCGATTACTTAATGCTTTGCCTGATCATCCTCTTAAGAAAAATGAAATACTTGATATCTTTTATAATGGACTAACCGATGCTTCCAGAGATTACCTGGATAGTTGTGCTGGTTCTGTTTTCAGGGAAAGAACACCGGGTGAAGCTGAAATTATATTAAATAATATGTTGACTAATGAAAATAATTGGACACTTCCTGAGCCTATTCCTAAACCAACTCCGAATAATAGAGGTGTTCTATTTCTCAGTCCTGAAGATATGCAAGAGGCAAAGAAATCCATGAAAGAAAAGGGTATTAAAGCTGAAGATGTTAAGAATTTACCTCCTATTGAAGAAATACATGGTCTTAATTTACCACCTGTTGAAGAAATGCATAATTTTAACCCATCTCCTATTGAAGAAATACATGCTCTTGATAACCCGACACATGTAGTAAAGGTAAATTCTCTCTATAGATATGATAAAGCTGAAATCCCATTTACTAAGTTTGCTAGCCCATGCTTAGATGAGTTTGATAAATTTATGGTTAAGCAAGAAGACTTCAATGCTTATTTTGGTAGAGAATTAAAACGCAGTGCTGATATGCTTGAACACTTGGGTGATTATATGGCTAATGTCAAAGGTGAACTTAAACTTATTAGTAAACATGCTTCTATGGTTACCACTCAAGTAGAACAAGTACTTAAAGCTCAAACTGATTTGCTCAATGAATTGAATAGTAAGAATAATGATTATACTATTAGAGTGGCTACTAGAACTGGTAGAATGACTCAGGAACCTTTGTATCCTGAAGGCCACCCTAAGAGAATTGAGCAAGATTCTCAGAGAAATAATATAGATGCACTTAGTCCTTCAAAAAGGAAGAAAAAGAAAAATGATAGGACTTTGCATGCTTCTAGTGAACCTATTACTGAAACACCTGAGAATCCAAATGATATTTCTATTTCAGATGTTGAAACACAATCTTGTAATGAACCTGAAACTAGTGATAATGTTAATGATAATGTTCATGTTGATGCTCAACCTAGAAATGATAATGATATAGAAATTGGACCTGTTGTTGATCTTGATAACCCACAATCAAAGAATCAGCGTTATGATAAGAGAGACTTTGTTGCTAGGAAACATGGTAAAGAAAGAGAACCATGGGTTCAGACACTCATGCCTGTCGGTTTCCTGGGAACGGGGGTCCCCAGACTTGCCTGCCTGCGGCCCGCGGCGTGGCTGAGCCAGCAGGCCGTACGACCCATCTTCACCAACAAAGCACCCAAGACCCTCACGAGGGGCCAAGCCTCACGAGGCGGACGACGCAAGACCTCCTCTGGAGTGGCCTAGCTAGGCAGGCTCACGAGGAGCGGAGATATCAAGGCGAGGCGAACCTCACCAGGATCTCATGACGTGAGCCGTGACGATCGACACTAGGAGGGCGCCAGCGCGCACAACATCCTTGTTTCCTCTTTGGTGCAAAGGGGGCAAGCGCAGCCGCGGAGTACCGAGGCATCAGGCAAAGGTTTCCATTTCGGTGCAACAAGACCAAGACCAAGGACTGCAAGACAGAGGTCATCGTGGAGCCCAGAACAGCGTCACCACCAGAACTTTGTGCAGGCGAAGACTACTTTTGTCAGGATAGCTTGTACTAGTTGTCCCCCTTCAAATTAGCCCACCATTGTTGGCTCCCTTCCCGCTCGATATTTGGGAAGAGGACCAGGGCCTCTATAAATAGGACTAGCCACCATAGTGGAGGGAGGATCTGATCGGAGCTAAAGAGAGACCCCCTCACACACAAGCTCACCAAGCACAAGAACACCTTAACCTCAGGAGGCCGTTCTACCCTTGTATTGTTCATAATCAGCCCAAGAGGCAATCCACCACCACCACACTGGAGTAGGGTATTACACCACAATGGTGGCCTGAACCAGTATAAACCCTGTGTCCTTCTGTGTTGTGAGTTCGTCCGAAAGATCCTAGCAAGCTAGAGCATAGATCGGTTGGAGGGAAAGACTTCACGCGCACCCCAGTGTTTGAACCTTAAGAGTTTGTCGGGACCCCAACCCCGACATTTGGCGCACCAGGTAGGGATGCGCCGGAGCTTTTCTCCATCAACCAGCGCCCCGTACCGCCGCACCGTGCTCCCATGACAGGTACCTCGCCACTGACCTCCTCGGCCGGTGCCAGCAGCAGGGAGTCTGGGTACCGAGCCCTAGCCCCCGCTCTCCAGCGGATGCAGTGGCCGGTCAAGTTCAGGCCGGAGATACCGCCGTGTTACGACGGTGCGGCAGACTCAGCGCTCTTCCTGCTAGCGTACGAGGAGGCCGTCCTCAAAGCCGGGGGTGATGACAAGATCATGGCAAACTTGTTCCCCCTGGCCCTCGTTGGCGAGTCGTGCGCCTGGCTGCTTGGCCTCCCAGGATCCATGGTGACGTCCTGGGGGGGACTCCGCGACCTCTTCACTACACGCTACGCAGCACCGGCACACCACGCAGTCGCGGCACTGCTGGGCGGCTCCCAAGCACCTCCTTCTGATCGCCACGTCAAGCCTTTCTTCCACCAGATTGGGGCCGCCTGCAAGCGCCCGGGGGCTCCACCGGGTTGGGCCGCGCCAGAAGCTGACCTCACCTTCGACTCGGAAGACCACCCCGGCTCCATCGCCGGCTCAGGCATACTTCCGATGCTCTGCACGCCCACCATCTGCAACGTGGTCGTCACTAAGACCCTCATCGACGGGGCGCTGGTCTCAACCTGCTCTCTGTGGAAGCTTTCAGCCTTCTTCATGTGCCGCTCGAACGGCTCGGCCTCAGCAAGCCCTTCACAGGGGTGGGCGGTGGAGCTGCTCACCCCTTGGGGCAGATCCGCCTCAATGTCACCTTTGGCACGCGGGATAACTATCGCACCGAGCTGGTGGACTTCGACATCGCCCGCATCGGTCTCCCGTACAATGCCATCCTCGGGTACCCGGCCCTCGCTCAGTTCATGGCGGGAACTCACCCGGCCTACAACCTCATGAAGATGTCAGGGAGCAAGGGCGTCCTCACCATCCAAGGGGATGCTAAGGAGGCCGTGATGGCGCTCTGACTCGCCTTCAAGACCGCGGCAGCAGCACAGCCAGCCGGCGCCGGTGCGCCGGAGGCCAAGGAGGTTGCACCCACCAAGAAAAAGCAGTTGTTCACCCAAGACAAGGCAGAGACCAAGCAGGTGCCGGTCAACGAGGATGGGTCTTCAGGAGCCACCTTCACCATAGGAACCGGCCTTAACCCAGGGCAAGAAGAGGCTTTGGTGAGGTTCTTGCGCGCGAACAAGGAGATATTCGCGTGGGAGCCTGGTCAACTGGTAGGGGTCCCGAGAGAGGTAATCCAGCATCATCTAAAGGTGTGCCCCAACATACGCCTCGTGAAGTAGCAAGCAAGATGGCAGTCCACTGAGACGCAGGCCTTCATCGTCCAAGAGACACGCAAGCTGGAGGCGGCAGGTATAATCAGGGAAGTTCGATACCCCGAATGGCTGGCGAACCCCGTTGTAGTGCCTAAGAAAGGCGGGAAGGAACGGATGTGCGTTGACTTCACCAACCTAAACAAAGCCTGCCCCCAAGACCCGTTCCCCCTTCCGCGCATTGATCAAATCATCGACTCCACCGCTGTGTGCGACCTGCTGTGTTTCTTGGATGCATTCTCTGGATACCATAAGATCAAGATGGCAGTGGAGGATGTGGAGAAGATGGCCTTCTTGACACCATGTGGGGTGTACTGCTACACCTGCATGCCTTTCGGCCTTCGCAATGCGGGTGCAACCTTTCAGCGGCTGATGCACATCACCTTGGGGCGGTAGCTCGGCAGGAACACAGAGGCCTACGTTGATGACATAGTGGTTAAATCTCGCGAGGCGAGGATGTTGATTCAAGACATGGAGGTGACCTTCGAGAGCTTGCGCCAAGTGAACTTGAGGCTTAACCCGAAAAAGTGTGTTTGGCATCCCATCCGGCAAGTTTGTAGGGTTCCTCGTATCCCACAGAGGGATCGAGGCGAACCCGGAAAAGATCAAGGCCATCGAAGACATGAGCCCACCACAGACCCTCAAGGAGATGCAGAAACTGGCAGGAGGGGTGACTGCGTTAGGGTGTTTCATCTCTAAGCTAGGCAAGTGCGCCTTGCCCTTCTTTAAGCTCATGAAGAAGAAAGGCCCCTTCGAGTGGACCCCGGAGGCCGACCAAGCCTTCCGAGCCCTCAAGAAATACCTCACCAGCCCCCCGGTGATGGTGGCACCGCGGCCTCTCGAGCCTCTCTTGCTCTACCTTGCCACCACCCCGTACTCTGCCAGCGCGGCATTGGTGCGGTTCGGGAAGAGCGTTAAGATAAGGGTAGAACTGATACAGCACCGGGCCGGAGAGGTGCAGCGAAGCCATCAGCGGTGGAAGATCTAGCTCAGCAGAGCAACATCGCGAAGGCTCCCGAGGGCGGTTAGGTCTCAGGAGACCCATCACCTCAGGATATGCCGCAATCTACGCGGGACCCGAGACCCAACGGTGTACTAGCCCTTGTCGAGCACCCATTGTACTTCGTCAGCACTGTACTGCGGGACGCAAGGGCGCGCTACCCCATGCCGCAGAAGCTCCTGCTCGCACTTTTGGTGGCCTCGTGCAAGCTGCGGCACTACTTCCAGGGGCACCCCATTAAGGTCGTCTCGTCTTACCCGTTGGAGAGGATACTCAGGAGCCCAAACTTAGTCGGAAGGGTCGCTGAATGGAATATCGAGCTGCAAGCGTTTCAGCTGGAGTTTAGCACCACCAGGGTCATCAAGGGAGCCGCGCTTGCCGATTTTGTGGCAGAATGGACAAATGCCCCGGCTCTTGAGGAAGGAGAAGACCGGTCCACTTCCCCAGGAAGCGAGGCGCCAGACGGCTAGGTCATGTATTTTGATGGCGCCTTTGCACACCAGGGCGCGGGGGCTGGAGCAGTGCTCATCTCGCCCACTCAAGACAAGCTTCGCTACGCCATGCAACTCTGCTTTCAGCACGGCAAGAAGGTCTCTAACAATATCGCAGAATACGAGGGCCTCATAGCCGGCCTGAAGGCTGCGGCGGCTATGGGAGTGAGGCGCCTTACCGTCAAGGGCGACTCGCAGATCCTCGTCAACTTCTCCAACAAAGTGTACGAGCCAAAGGACGAGCACATGGAGGCCTACCTTGATGAGGTGCATAAAATGGAAAAGCAGTTCGCAGGCTTGGAGCTGCAGCACGTGCCCCGGGGCACCAACAAGGAAGCCGACGACATCGCCAAGAGAGCATCCAAGCGGCAACAGCAGGAGCCCGGTGTCTTCGAAGAGCGGCTCTTCAAGCCATGAGCTACGCCGCCTCTTTCAAGCACGACTCAGCCTCGGGAGGAGCTCCCTCAGCCCCCGGCCTCGGGAGCCCCAGATTGCTGCCCAACCTCAGGAGTTCGGCTGCTCTTGGCGCTCGAGCCCCAGGAGGAGTGCTGGACCAAGGAGTTCAGGGAGTACCTGATGCACGGGACACTACTGGAGAAAGAAGAGGATGTGGAGCGCGTGTCCCGACAGGCCACGGCATACTACATTCAAGACGGCGAGTTGTACAGGAAACGACCGAACGACGCAACGCTGTGCTGCATCTCCAGTGATCAAGGGAGGGAGCTGCTGACTGACATACACGGCGGGGACTATGGACATCACTTGTCATCACGGACCCTCGTCAGCAAGGCCTTCTGCAGCGGATTCTATTGGCCTACAACACTTACCGATGCAGCCAAGCTGGTGAAGTCCTGCGTAGCTTGCCAATTCCACGCCAAGCAAATCCATCAGCCTGCTCAAGGCCTCCAAACCATCCCGCTCACATGGCCGTTCGCGGTCTGGGGGCTGGACATCCTAGGCCCGTTCCCACGAGCGCCAGGGGGCTACCGCTATCTCTACATCGCCGTCCATAAGTTCACTAAGTGGGCAGAGGTGGAAGCCGTCCGCACCATTCCAGCCGGTTTTGCCGTGAAGTTCATCAAGGGCCTCGTGAGCCGCTTCGGGGGTCCCCAACCGCATCATCACAGATAACGGATTGTAGTTCACGAGTAACCTCTTTAAAACCTACTGTGCTAACCTTGGAACACAGATCTGCTACGCTTCGGTAGCCCACCCCAGGAGCAATGGTCAGGCCGAGCGCGCCAACGCTGAGGTGCTGAGGGGCCTCAAGATCAGGTCCTTCAAGAAGAAGCTGGAGGCCTGCGGCACGGGCTGGCACGATGAGCTCCAGTCCGTGTTGTGGTCCATCCGCACCACCGCTACCAAGCCAACGGGCGAGACTCCATTCTTCCTCGTCTACGGAGCTGAAGCGGTCCTCCCTCACGAGGTCAGGCATCGCTCCGCACAGGTCCTGGCGTTTGACGAAATGCAGCAGGACGCCATGCGGGGGCTGGATCTTGTGCTGGGGGAGGAATGACGCCGTGAAGCTGCATTAAGGGTGGCAAGGTACCAGCAAGCGCTGCGGCGCTACCACTGCCGCAACATTCGCTCCAGGACGCTCGAGACGGGTGACCTGGTCCTGAGGCGGGTCCTCTCTAGGGAAGGATTGCACAAGCTCTCACCCATGTGGGAGGGACCGTTCAGGGTCGTTCACATCGCCATGCCTGGCGTCGTGCGCTTGGAGAAGCAAGAGGGGACACCCATCCAAAACGCTGGAACATCCAGCACCTCCGGAAGTTCTACCCATGAAGCAAGGCCCAGAGCCTAAGAAGCAAGGCCCAGAGCCTGAGAAGCAAGGCCCAAAGCCTGAGAAGCAAGGCCCAGAGCCTGTGAAGCAAGGCCCAGTTCCTATGAAGCAAGGCCCAGAGCCTGTGAAGCAAGGCTCGGTGCCTGTGAAGAATCACCGCCCGTGACACTCTCACGTAATAATGAGTTGGGGATGTACACGCCCCGGAGTCTCAAGAGCGCCGGCCTCGGGCCCTGGGGCTCCCTCCCACGCCTAGTGGACAGCACTTAGCTCCGCACTGGTCAGAAGACTCAAAGACTAGATTAGGTGCCGGACGCGGCTTTTCATTTGCTTTCCATAGTTGGCTTGCTTTTCCTTAATCGAGTTTGCCTTTGGCGTTCCTGGCTGATTTGGTTCCTTCGCCTTTTTCCGTGTTTTTCGGCTCTGGTTTACCCATGTTCTCTCTCTCACATACCTCGCGAGGGGGCTAGGCAGGTGCCCTCGCGAGCTTTTCCTTCTCTCTGCCTTCTCGCGAGTCACCCTCGTTCGAGCCTGGAAGCTGGCACAACTCTCCTAAATCCGTGCCCCTCGGGTACTACGATGCAAAGCGCCAAGTCAAGCTTCGGGTGAATGGCAAAATCCTCTAGCACACCCCCTAACAAATTCTTGCGGTTCCTGAGCAAACGCAGATATCTCGTGAAGGAAGGGGCGTCCCAAACACGCCAAGTTAGGTTATCTCTGTGCAAAATAACAGCATGGCATGGGAATAACTCGCACGTTGCATTGACAAAGAACCATAGTTTGATACACGCCCCTGTGGGCCCATACTAGTTTCATTTTCTAGTGCAGGGAAAGAAAGGAAAAAACCAAACAAAGCGGCGTTTCAACAATCTGCAGGGGTAGGCCCTTAGCAACGTCCAAGCCTAGCCAGACCCCTCCTCAAGCTTCACGGAGGCGCGTCGACGAGATGACCCGCTGCCTCCTTCAAAGCGAGCGCGGCGGCGCAGCGGCTGATCGTAGCCACTGCTGCTGGAGCTGTCACAGGAGGGAGAGCCGCCGTAGCTGGAGGAGATGCGGCTGCCGCTGAGGGCAGGCTCGCCCTCACCCTCACCACGACCGTCGCTAAGGCCGAGAACCTCCTCACCGTCATTCGTCTCGGGGCAGCATCCGGCACGGCGGCCATCTTCCCCGAATACCCTCACAAAGAGGGTCGACCCGCCGTCATACTTGAAGTGGAGTGTGCACCACCTGCCCAGGCCGCGCGCGCAGGCGAACGTCTGCCAGCCGCGGGCCAGGGCTATGTTGCTCACGGCAGAAGTCTCGACCACGACCCAGGAGGCCTTGCTGCAGCTACCATCCGCCTGCAACCAGAGCCCCCCTAGACCAGAGGCCGGCAGCTTAGCGACAAAGAAGCGTGGAAGCTGGAGCCAGTTGCCGGCAGGGTTTTCTGACCAAACAACGAACTCCGGCGACGCCTTCGCTGAATGGAAGCACGGGCGGGGAGGCCTCGCCACCATCGCGCACCTCCCCCCGTCGACTGGACCGCCACGGTTGGGACGGCCCCCTCCGCGTGCCGTGGCGCTGCCTCGACGGTGGGCCACAACAGGGGTCGCAGCGTGCTTGCACGGGCGGCCGCGGCCGCGCTTGGGCGCCGGGGAACCAGGGCACTCGCGAGGGGCTTTACCCTTCTCGGCTGCAGAGAACTTCCTCTGAGGTGCCATCGGAGGCACTGCAAGCAATGGAGCAAGAAGGAGCAAGCAAGCAAGGAAGAGATGGGCAACGGGGGCTCCGCCCCCTCCCCATTTATAGCCAGAGAAGGCCAACCGGCGTCCCCCACGATCGCAGGTAATGAAGGTTTCCCTTGCATGTCGCAAGGACTTGTCAAGTCGTGCAGTCGTCAAGGTAGCGTGGGGAAGCGGAGACGCCCACGTCCAATCAACCGCCATGCATCAACCGAGGTCGCGGGCTTTTCGGGCCCGCTGCGCTTCGAGCTTGACCCTTGGCTTCGCCGCAAAGCCAAACCTGTGTGCACCTTGGCCCCGGGGGCTACTGTCGGCGTCCTAGGAACGGGGGTCCCTAGACTTGCCTGCCTGCGGCCCATGGCGTGGCTGAGCTAGCAGGCCGTACGGCCCATCTTCACCAACAAAGCACCCAAGACCCTCGCGAGGGGCCAAGCCTCACGAGGCGGACGACGCAAGACCTCCTCTAGAGTGGCCTAGCTAGGCAGGCTCACGAGGAGCAGAGATATCAAGGCGAGGTGAACCTCACGAGGTTCTCGTGACGTGAGCTGTGACGATCGACACCAGGCAGGCGCCAGGCGGGCGCCAGCGTGCACAGTGTCCTTGTTTCCTCTTTGGTGCAAAGGGGGCAAGCACAGCCGCGGAGTACCGAGGCATCAGGCAAAGGTTGTCATTTTGGTGCAACAAGACCAAGACCAAGGACTGCAAGACGAAGGTCATTGTGGAACCCAGAACAGCGTCACCACTAGAACTTTGTGCAGGCGAAGACTACTTTTGTCAGGATAGCTTGTACTAGCTGTCCCCCTTCAAATTAGCCCGCCATTGTTGGCTCCCTTCCCGCTCGATATTTGGGAAGAGGACTAGGGCCTCTATAAATAGGACTATCCACCATAGTGGAGAGAGGATCTGATCGGAGCTAAAGAGAGACCCCCTCACACACAAGCTCACCAAGCACAAGAACGCCTTAACCTCAGGAGGCCGTTCTACCCTTGTATTGTTCATCATCAGCCCAAGAGGCAATC
Source organism: Triticum dicoccoides (assembly GCF_002162155.2). Lineage (NCBI taxonomy): Eukaryota > Viridiplantae > Streptophyta > Magnoliopsida > Poales > Poaceae > Triticum > Triticum dicoccoides. The sequence continues at coordinate 502,771,420 of NC_041386.1, read as the reverse complement.
CGCCACCACCACACTGGAGTAGGGTATTACACCACAATGGTGGCCTGAACCAGTATAAACCCTGTGTCCTTCTGTGTTGTGAGTTTGTCGAGTTCGTCCGCAAGATCCTAGCAAGCTAGAGCGTAGATCGGTTGGAGGGAAAGACTTTGCGCGCACCCCAGTGTTCAAACCTTAAGGGTTTGCCGGGACCCCTACGCCGACAATGCCTTTTCCTTCCAAATCATCCAAGAAAAAAGATGATGAGGATTTTGAGCACTTTGTTGAAATGATTAGACCTATCTTTTTGCGTATGTGATTAATTGATATGCTTAAAATGAATCCCTAGGCTTAAGTACATGAAAGAAATTGTTACTAATAAAAGAAAGATACCGGAAGCTGAAATTTCCACTATGGTTGCTAATTATAATTTTAAGGGTGGAATACCAAAGAAACTTGGAGATCCAGGAGTACCCACTATACCATGCTCCATTAAAAGAAACTATGTTAAAACTGCTTTATGTGATCTTGGAGCTGGTGTTAGTGTTATGCCTCTCTCTTTATATCGTAAACTTGATTTGAATAAGTTGACACCTACTAAAATATCTTTCCAAATGGCTGATAAATCAAATTCTATACCCGTCGGTAATTGTGAGGATGTGCCTGTTGTGGTTGCAACGTTACTATTTTAACGAACTTTGTTATTCTTGATATTCCCGAGGAGGATAGTATGTCCACTATTCTTGGAAGACCATTTTTGAATACTGCAGGGGCTATCATTGATTGCAACAAAGGCAATATCACTTTTCATGTTAATGGTAATGAGCATACGGTACACTTTCCGAGGAAACAACCTCAAGTCCACAGTATCAATTCTATTGGAAAAATTCCATCCATTATTTTTGGAGGTTTTGAATTTCCTCTTCCTACTGTCAAGAAGAAATATGATATTCTTATTATTGGGGATGTGCATATCCCCGTTGAGGTAACCTAGTTTTATTCGAAAATTCTCCGGTTCCATGTTATTCGGAAAGAGTTTGTTAACAAGACCTGATCAACCTTGTTAGTGGATTCCTTTTGATGATCATGAGATGGATGAATTTAGAAAACACAACTCTCTGTACCCTCCTTTTACTTTCTGTTATTTATATTAAATAAAATAAAAATAGTATTTTCTGTCTGTTATCTGAATTATCTGTGCAATATAAAAATACCCCGAAAATAAAAGTTCTCCAAATGCCCTGAAATTTAAATATGTTTTTTTCTGGAATATTTGAGAATAGTTGGCACTGAGAACACAGCAGGGGGGCATCCACCTGTCCACGAGGGTGGAGGGCGCGTCCTACCCCCTAGGCGCCCCCTGCCTCGTGGGCCCACGGTGGCCCTCCTCCACTTATTCCTGCACCCACACACTCCTTCTTCCTCCCACAAACACGATTATCCAGTTCAAACCCGTGTCCAAGCTCATTTTGCTGCCATTTTTGATGTACTTGCTCAAAGCACCTCTCACAAAACTGCTTGGGGTATTGTTCCTTGATATGTGACTCCTCCATTGGTCCAATTAGTTTTTGTTCTAGTGCTTTATTCTCTGCAAATTTATGCTGCCTAGTTGTCCCTGTTCTTGAGCTTGCATGTCAAATTTATATGGTTCCAAGTAGTTTTGATGCATGATATAGGATCTAGGCACTTGTAGGAGTAGTTGCTATCAATATTGTTGAGTTTGGTTCACTTTTATTTTAAGTTACTAAAAATTTCAGACATTTTTCAGAGGAAGAAATATGTTTAGGAAAATGTACCAAGGTGGCTCTTCAAGGAAAGAAGAACCCAGGCTTGCAATGCGTGATGCTGATGATGAGCCACCAAGGGACGCTCCAGTGCAGCCCTGTGAATGGCCTTCAGAGGACTTTATGAATCAAGCGGAAATCAAGGAAGAATTTAACGCATATCTGCGTAACGTTGATCTTGTGAGCTTCGAGGAGGCAAAGTGCCGCCAGTACCACTATCTCACTAGTTCCTTTGTGAGGAGGTTTGAATTTTCATCTTCACGCAATTCTCCAACTGTCCTGTTTGATCTTTATGAAAAATCTTATATGATGGACTTAGAGGATTTTACCACTGCTTGCAAACTTCCACAATGGGGTAGTGTTAGGCAACCTCGCAAATCTGAATTTAGAGATTTCCTTGCTAGTATAACTGTGGGGGATTTTTGTAACGCCCCTAGACCGGAGCTTCAGTTGCCTTCCAGGGTTTCCTGGTTTCGTCGTGTGATTTGTTTGGTTCATCGCTTTCATCTTTGCATCATGTCATCATGCCATCATGTCATTTCTTTTCTTAACTCAACTAAATAAATTGCATGGATCTTCGGTCCATTTAAATCGAGGGATATTCACTATGGTGATTACTTTAAAACATATTCCCCCAATATTTTAGGGAGCTATATAAATTATATTCCAATAATTTGGAATCACCCATAACACACGTGCAGATAATCCCATGCCTTTCTGCTTCCAGTTGATCTCCAAACCTTGCCGAAAATTCTTTCTTCTTTTTTTAGGCTCCTCCAAAAGTCTCAACATTTTTGGACCTTCCAAACGTCACTTCCTATTCAAATCATTTGAATTAATTTCAAATGAGTTTGAATTCAACTTCAACCGCGTGCCCACTTCTATTTTGCGGGATCAAGCTCATTTTTGCAAGTTCGGGGAAATTATCCCTATGCGCAAAATCCTTCCCTAACCCTCTTCTTCTTTTCCCTCTCTCGATTTTCTTTTCTGCTAAAGGATATAAAAGAAGAGAGAGAGAGAGAGAGAGAGAGAGAGAGAGAGAAGTCCAGCAGGCCGGCCTCTAGGGCCCATCCCTAGGCCCAGGCCGGCCAACCAGTCTCCACCGCGCTGGCCCATTTGGCCAAGGCCTCCCGCAGCCCAGCCACATAACCCTAGCACAACCCCATCCCGATCGATACCTCCCCCCTCTCGCTCCCACCAGCGCCGCCAGGAGCCGAGACCATCTCCCTCGCGCAGCAACCCCCGATCCCATCGCTCCCTCACGCATCGCCAGGGAGGGGAGTTCCCCAGCACGCGCGAGCCTCGTCGCCCCGCCTACTTTTTCCTCACAGCGCCGCGGCGACGACCGAGCTTTCCCCCAGCGAATCCCCTTCTTCTCCTCCACCTCTCTGCACCTCCTCGTCGCGCCGCTACCTGCCTCTGCGCGTGCGTCGCCCGCCTCAGCGCCGCCGTCCTCCATGGCTGCAGCCAGCCGAGCTCGAAGCTCCCGCCGCCACCAGCTCGTCCCCGCACTATAGGGCGTCGCCTCCGGCCGAATCCAGCCGCCCGTGGCCTCTCCTCGAGCAGTGGCCGCCCACAGCTCGCCGGAGAGACTCCTCCTGGCCGCCACGTTGTGCACCAAAGGTCTGGGCGCCATGAACGAGTTCCCCCGCGACCAGCGCCGCCATGGTTGTTCCCTCGCCTTCATCCTCTGTGCCTCCTGCCCGCCGGCAGGGCCTCGTCCCTACCTTCGGTGCACCAAGTTCGTCGTCATCCTCCACCTTGCTGTTGCTGCTCCTCGTAGGTCTTCCTGGTGCCCTTGTCTCTGCTCGCAGGAGGACGAGTCCGACCGCTGCTTCGATCTGCAATGCGCGAGACCCCTTGGCCTTGTTGTGATCTGGATACGTCGATACCACCGTTGCCACGTTGATTCCTCTGCCCCGGAGTACCTCATGTTCGTCTACACGAGGCCTCTACGCACGGATATCGCCAAGTACCACGATAATACGAGAACAACTACCGTCGACATGCATTTTGCCAAGTTCCATGACGCCGTAAAAGTTTCTTCCTGAACATGTACGACTACAACGTGAACGACCCTCGAAGAGCTCGGATCCGTCAAGTTCCACTACCGCCGACTAGTACGACTACCGTCACAAAAACGAGACCGTCAAGACCGGACCAACAAGTACCCCAACGTCATGTGTACAACGACCGTCGCCGAAGACCCGGGTAGCAAAAAACGTCAAGTACCTATGACCGAAGAATGCCAAGTACCTCTCTGAAAAAATGAACATGTACCACTATGTCCGGAGGCATTGGATCCGTCAAGTCCAACAACGAATGTGTACAACTGGCGGCGACCCCGAACAACTACGAAACGAGAACAACTACTTTGACTACCGTCGCGGAACGTCTACTTCCCCTACACCGCATCAATCTCGAACCCCTCCGATAACGCACGCTTCGAAGGTATAACCCCGAGACGACCGTTCGAGAACGTTCGCATGTGTTGTATGAGATGCACCCGTTGTCTGCACCGTGCCCGAGTTGTCACTTGCTCGGTCCTCCTCTTTTGCCGCTAACCCGTGAGGACCCGATATCCGGGAGCACCCCACCATCCTTGCATGACACACCCCTGTCACTTTTCCTTTTGCACCGGCATCTCAATCGAGTTACCGGAACCGGAATTTTGCTGTGGCAGCATTTCCCTTGTCGTTGCCGTGACACCCCTTTCGTTTCCACCACAATGACAAATGACTCATATCTTATCATGTCAACGTTTTCATAAAAACTTGCATAAACTTGTCCATGTCATACACATCATGATAACAACAATTAAAATGCTTAAATTGTTGTTTGCATTTAGATTACTAATGCATATGGGGTTTTACCGGGTTTGTTGTTTGTTATATCCGGCCCCATTTAAATTGTTTAGATGGTATAGTTTTTGTTATGCTTCACCTCTTGCCATGTTAACCAACCTTTAATATTGTTGAGTACCTAACCGGGAGTGAACTAAATAATTGATGTGGTGTTCCGTCAATATGCAACTCGTTGCATATTGCACTACTAGAAAAACCGCTACTAATGGCGCACCTAATTAGGCCATTAATGGCGCATCACTGGTGCGTCATTACTAGCACGCCATTAGTAATTTTTACTAATGGCGCACCAGTGGTGCGCCATTAGTATCTGGTATACTAATGGCGCACCACTGGTGCGCCATTAGTATAGGCTACGGTGCGCCATTAGTATGCCTCCCAGGGGCCATGTATACCCAGGTGCTTTGGCATACTAATGGCGCACAACCATGGGATGCGCCATTAGTAACCGCGGCATACTAATGGCGCACTGACCAGTGATGCGCCATTATTATGCTTTGTCATACTAATGGCGCACTGTCATGTGATGCGCCATTAGTATGAATATTAGTTTTTTTTATTTTTTTATTTTCTGTTTTTTGCACAGGTTACAAAATGTATAATTTGACAAAATATAGACAGCACACATCAACAACAGATTCATCGAATACAATAGAAGATTAGTCTTTGAATACAATTCATCATATTAGTCTCCGAATACGATAGACTAACACAGTTTCAACTTCCAGAATACACAGATGACAACGATTACCATTCCGCGGAACCTAGTAGTATCAGTATCTGTGAAAAACACGGGCTGCTCCACCTCCATATCCACCGCGTTCTCTGGCAGTGTTACTGCTTCATACCTGCAAGAAGCAGCACTTTCAGATAAAAATGACACACTGTTTTCTTAATCTTAAGACATATCATTCTCCATAAAACCCTTTTCTCAATGGCAATGACACAGTAGCAAGAGGTTAAATATCTCATTTGGAGTACTAACAAACTTCCAAAGGCAAGCGACAAGAGTCCGCGCTCTGAACATGACAGAATATTAAGATATGTTAACAGTTTTCCAAGGTGATAAAGATCCCCTCTGAACATAGCATTATTTCTCAAGTACCATTACAACCCCCAGATCTGCTATAATTAGACCATCCAGTCTCAAGAGATTGACTGATATTGAATAAGAAACCAATACCAAAATAATAAGTCAGCACTGAACAACCCAAAATCAACTGATATCAGTCAATCCCTTGCACCTGGAGCTGATTAAAATTGACTAACCCAGACATAACAATCAGCAACATACAAAGACATAAATACCTGCATGAACCCTTGCATCAACAGCTATAACACCCAAACGACCCCCCTTAGGCAAAGTTGCAACCCATGAATTTAATCAAGCAATGAGAATATCAAGACAGGAGACACAAAATCATATGAAGGTCTATATGAATAGCTGCTGCCCCACAAACACAAGAACAGAGTCAAGTTACAGCAGGATCACACAGCGAGGGCCCATGGCTAGGGCTGTGTGTCCCAGTTACATTTCACAGCATGGACCCATGGCTAGGACTGCATGCCAGTTACATTTCACGCAATCAGTGATATGGCATCATCAATAAAATTCTAGAAACATCTGAAAACACCACAAAGTAGTGCCGTTGGTCATTGTAAAATCAGTAGTGCACAATGGAGCACACAGCAATAGTTACCAAGCAAGCTGACAGACTGACAGTGTTGTTAGGCATCTTAAGAAATTTCATAAACACAGAAAGTTCAGTTGCTCATACAGCCACTTTGGCACCTTGCAACAGCCTCCAATCTAAACCATCAGACTAACACCACACGGTCTAAAGACACAAAGAAAATTCCATTTCCACAGAGAAATGGACACCAACTCTCCATCATCACCACGCAAACACATTCAGAAACTTCTACTAGAAACATCTGAAAACATCGCAAATCACATATCATCGTAAACTCAATACTATACAATGCAGAACACACCAATTGGTAACAAGCAAGCTGACAGAGGCTGCATTGCTATCGAGCCTCTCAGAAATTTCATAAACAGACAAAGTTAAGCTGTCCATACATACAACCACCTTGGTACCCTGCAAACCATCAGGCTAATACCACGAGGTCCAAACACACAAAGAAAACCCCATTCCAGAGAGAAATGGACGCCGGCTCCGCATTATCAGGACACAAGCACATTCAGAAACTTGTAGAAGGGCATGGAGACGGAGAGCGCACTCACTTGGCTTGAGCCTTGCCCTTGGGGAGGACGGTGTGGTCCACGGCCGGCCTGATCTTCCATGCCTCGTTGATCTCAATCTGCGGAAGAAATCAACGCAAGCGTAAACCCAACCACCAAATTACCAAGCAGGATGAACTGGGCAAGACTGGAAGTCGAAGTTTACCAGAAGACGGGACACATCATCTGCGAGGAACAGTTGGAAACGATGAGAATCTGAACATTTCGACAACAAAAAAGTGCAGCAAGCAGATGGACTGACCGTAGAGAAGCTTCACCTTCCTCTCGTACACGATCACCACGCCGCCTGCTCATCATGCGCACAGGCAACAACAGCAACAAACACGCGTCACATCCCCGGGGGAGAACAGGAACGAATCCGGCGAGGGAAAAAAAGGAGCGAAATGACCCGGAGGGACGGCTCACCCATGAGGATCCCGGAGAGCCTGAGCGCCATGGGCACCGACGGGTTCAGGATCTCCTCGCTGCAGCAGCGTCAGACACAGCGCAGCACACGCGGATTAGAATCGGGGCGGACCGCGGGCTCAAAGCAGAGAGAAACTGGCGGGATCGGGTCGGGGGCTCACCAAATTTTGATGATGTCGAGCTTGTCGAGGCGCTTGCGGTTGATCTTGGCGTGGAGCGTGGCGGCCATCCTGCGACGGGGACAGGGGAGCAGAGGAGCGTCAGAGGAGATCGAGGCGACGGGGAACCCGCCGCATTGGGAGCGGATCGGTCAGGTGCGTCCAGAAACGCCCCGGACCGAGCGGGAAAACGCGGGACGGGCGCAATCGGCGGCCGGCGGCCGCGACCGAGGGGGGCGAGAGGCGGCGGCCGGCGAGGGAGGGAGGGAGAGAGGGGAGGGGACGCACCATATCTGGCCGAGCGGCGCCTTCCGCGCGAGGAGCTGGTGCGAGTAGAACATCTTGGATACTAATGGCGCACCCACTACCTGGTGCGCCATTAGTAGTTACAACTACTGATGGCGCACTTAAGCAGGACGCGCCATTAGTATGTTTGGACAGGCGCACTAGTTCAAAAAAAAATTTGATACTAATGGCGCACCCTTTGCATGGTGCGCCATTAGTAGTTTCAACTCTAATGGCGCATCAGAAGGTGGTGCGCCATTAGTATATACTAATGGTGCATCAACTTTCTGGTGCGCCATTAGTGTCAATCCCATCTATATCCCTTTTTCTAGTAGTGTTGAGCTCCACTTAACTTGTAGTTTTGTTTGTGCCCTTTGCCATGCCATGCCTAATTAAACCAGACATGCATCATACTTGATTGTGCATCATGCCATGATTATGTGGTGGTTGTTTACTATGTTGCTTGCTTCTTTCCGGGTTGCCTCTCATGTTAGCTTCGGTTTTGTTCCGAAGTTGTGAGGATCCGTTCGACTATGTCTGTTTGTCTTCTTCATGGACTCGTTCTTCTTCCTTGCGGGATCTCAGGCAAGATGACCGTACCCTCGAAATCACTTCTATCTTTGCTTGCTAGTTGCTCGCTCTTTTGCTATGCCTATGCCGCGATACCTACCACTTGCTTATCATGCCTCCCATATTGTTGAGCCAAGCCTCTAACCCACCTTGTCCTAGCAAACCGTTGTTTGGCTATGTTACCGCTTTGCTCAGCCCCTCTTATAGAGTTGTTAGTTGCAGGTGAAGATTGGAGTTTGTTCCTTGTTGGAACTTGGATATTTTGTTGGGATATCACAATATCTCTTATTTAATTAATGCATCTATATACTTGGTAAAGGGTGGAAGGCTCGGCCTTAAGCCTAGTGTTTTGTTCCACTCTTGCCGCCTTAGTTTCCGTCATATCGATGTTATATTCCTTGATTTTGCGTTCCTTACACGGTTGGGTTATAATGGGAACCCCTTGACAGTTCGCTTTGAATAAAACTCCTCCAGCAAGGCCCAACCTTGGTTTTACCATTCGCCACCTAGCCTTTTTCCCTTGGGAGTCGCGCATCCTGAGGGTCATCTTTATTTTAACCCCCCGAGCCAGTGCTTGTCTAAGTGTTGGTCCGAACCAGAGCCACTTGCGGCGCCACCTCGGGGAAACTTGAGGGCTGGTTTTATCTGTACCGGTGTTGCCCTGAGAACGAGATATGAGCAGCTCCTATCGGGATGTCGGCGCATCGGGCGGTCTTGTTGCACTTGTTTTACCATTGTCGAGGATGTCTTGTAACCGGGATGCCGAGTCTGATCGGATTGTCTTGGGAGAAGGAATATCCTTCGTTGACCATGAGATCTTGTGATGGGCTAAGTTGGGACACCCCTGCAGGGATTTGAACTTTCGAAAGTTGTGCCCGCGGTTATGGGCAGATGGGAATTTGTTAATGTCCGGTTGTAGAAAACCTAAAGTTGATCTTGATTAAAATACATCAACCGTGTGTGTAACCGTGATGGTCTCTTCTCGGTGGAGTCCGGGAAGTGAACACGGTGTTGGAGTTATGCTTGATGTAGGTTGTTCTAGGATCACTTCTTGATCATAGATTCTCGACCATGCTTTGCCTTCTCTTCTCGCTCTCATTTGCGTATGTTAGCCACCATATATGCTAGTGCTTGCTGTAGCTCCACCTCATACCTTTTACCCTTCCTATAAGCTTAAATAGTCTTGATCGCGAGGGTGTGAGATTGTTGAGTCCCCGTGACTCACAGATACTTCCAAACCCGCTTGCAGGTGCGGATGATACCAAGCAAGTGACGCAACCAAGCTCAAGGAGGAGCTCGATGAAGATCTTGTCTTTTGTCTTGTTTCGTTCTAGTTGTTCAGTAGTGGAGCCCAGTTGGGGTCGATCGGGGATCTGTGTAGCTTTTGGGGTAGTCTTCTTTTATTTTGGTTCCGTAGTCGGACCTTGATTGTATCTGGATGATGTAATGCTTTATTCATGTATTGTGTGAAGTGGCGATTGTAAGCCAACTATGTATCTCTTTCCCTTATTTATTACATGGGTTGTTGTGAAGATTACCTCACTTGTGACCTTGCTTTCAATGCGGTTATGCCTCTAAATCGTGCTTCAACACGTGGGATATATAGCCGCATCGAGGGTGTGACAAATTTAGAGATATAACACAAGCTACCATAGGGAGCATTCACTTTCCTGCTATACATTATTTTGCTCTCTTGATAGGTAGATGCATCAATGGTAAAGATGAAGCATGTCACATGTGTGTCCCTGACCTCAGTATTCTTAGGAGTGCAATGTTAGGAGATAAATCTTATAATTTGGGAGCCATTGTTGCATGTAGGTTGCATCTTAATAGATTTAATGGAGATTTCTTTGGTGGAATTTATGCAACCCGTATAGCTAATTTTCTTGGTATAACCATACATGATGATATTGAGTTGCCCCCTGCTTATTTGGATTATGAGGCTGTGGTTCGTCATCAGTTTGTTGAGAGGAACGATCAGTTCCTCCAGTACCGACTAATCTTTGAAAGACGACGCACCTATCACATCGCTCTCCCTGCTTCTACTTTCTTTGACCTTCAGGAAAAAGGATATATTTTATAACCAGAGAGGAGGAGGAAGTGTATAAGAGGAGAGCTGAGATAGCTCGCCTCCAAGCTGCAGCCCACGATGCAATGACTGTTGCATCGCAGTACGACCCCAGTTACAACTTTGGATATCTGCCAGGCCAGCCGTGGCCATAGACTAACTTAGGCCAAAAGCCTAAGCCTGGGGCAGTATGTATTTCTCACCGACATTACATTTATGTTCACACACTCATTGTTAGATGTCGGTGCTCATACTTTTTCATTGTATCACCCATGCTAGTTTATTTCCTTTTTATGCTTTCTTCTTGTGTGTTTAAAAAAAGAGTTGTAGCTTTTAGCTAGTTTTAATTTCCATGCTTGTAGTAGTAATTAAAAAGAAAACCCAAAAAGATTTCATGTTCTTCTTTTTGCTTGTTGGGAGCTTTCTCATGTAAATAGTTTTATTTCTTTTATTTTCTTTTTGGGTCGATAGGAGAAGACCATAATTAAATTGTTGAAGTGGCTCTTATATGCATTATTGTTGATCTGATAAAAGAGCCCATATTGCCTTGTCTCCTCCTGTTTATTGAATGCTTGCAGATTCCAGCTTAGTCCAATGCATGCGCACTATTATTATTATCCACATCGTTCGGTCGTGCAAGTGAAAGGCAATTATGACGATATATGATGGACTGATTGAGATGAGAAAAGCTGGTATGAACTCGACCTCTCTTGTTTTTGTAAATATGATTAGTTCATCGTTCCTGATTCAGCCTATTATGAATAAACATGTTTGCAATGATAATTAGAGATCATAGTTTCTTGTGCCATTCTTAATTAGCTAGGAGCTTATAATGGTTTACCTTGCGTGCCAACATGCTATTAAAATGGTTGTGATGTGGTATGATAGGGTGGTATCCTCCTCTGAATGATTTAAGTGACTTGACTTGGCACATGTTCACGCATGTAGTTGAAACAAAATCAACATAGCCTTCACTATATTTATGTTCATGGTGCATTATATCCTACTTATGCTTACATTCGGTGTTGATTAATTTTAATGCATGTTCATGACTTTTGTCGCTCTCTAGCTGGTCGCTTCCCAGTCTTTTTCTAGCCTTCACCTGTACTAAGCGGGAATACTGCTTGTGCATCCAATTCCATAAACCCCAAAGTTGTTCCATATGAGTCCACCATACCTACCTATATACGGTATCTACCTGCCATTCCAAGTAAATTTGTATGTGCCAAACTCCAAACCTTCAAATAAATATCCTGTTTTGTATGCTTGAATAGCTCATGTATCAACTAGGGCTGTCCGTATCTTCCATGTTAGGCGGGTTATTCTCAAGAGGAGTGGAATCCGCTCCTCACTCACGAGAAAGTGGCTGGTCACCGGGATGCCCAGTCCCATGCTTTATGCAAACTAAGTCAAAATAATTGCAAACAAAACTCCCCCGGGACTCTTGTTAGTTGGAGGCACTCATTGTTTCGAGCAAGCCATGGATTGATGCTTGTTGGTGGAGGGGGAGTATAAACTTTACTATTCTGTTTGGGAACCGCCTATAATGTGTGTAGCATGGAAGATATCGTCATCAATTGGTTGTTATGTTGACAACGAAAGTATACCGCTCAAAATATTATTCACCTCTATTTCAAAACCGAGCTCTGGCACCTCTACAAATCCCTGCTTCCCTCTGCGAAGGGCCCATCTACTTACTTTTATGTTGAGTCATCATCCTCTTATTAAAAAGATCCAGTTGGAGAGCACCACTGTCATTTGCATTCATTACTGTTAGTTTACATTGAGTATGACTTGACTGGATCTCTTTTACCATGAATTACAATGTCTAGTCAGTCCTTGATCTTTAAAGGTGCTCTGCATTTATGTTTTGCGGTCTCAGAAAGGGCTAGCGAGATACCGTCTTGTTATATCATATTATGATTGTTTTGAGAAAGTGTTGTCATCCGAGATTTATTATTATTGCTCGCTAGTTGATTATGCCATTGATATGAGTAAACATGAGACCTAAGCATTATTGTGAATATGGTTAGTTTATAATCTTTGCTGAAAACTTGAATGCTGGCTTTACATATTTACAACAACAAGAGCAAACAGAGTTTGTAAAAGTTCTTCTTTATCACTTTTAGTTTGTCAACTGAATTGCTTGAGGACAAGCAAAGGTTTAAACTTGGGGGATTTGATACGTCTCCGTCATATCTACTTTTCCAAACACTTTTGCCCTTGTTTTGGACTATAACTTGCATGATTTGAATGGAACTAACCCGGACTGACGCTGTTTTCAGCAGAATTGCCATGGTGTTATTTATGTGCTGAAACAAAAGTTCTCGGAATAACCTGAAACTTCACGGAACGTCTTTTTGGAAATAATAAAAAATCCTTGCAAAAGATGAAGACCAGGGGGCCCACACCCTAGCCACGAGGGTGGGGGCGCGCCTGCCCCCCTGGGCGCGACCCCCTACCTCGTGGGCCCCCTGGAACTCCTCCGACCTCAACTCCAACTCTATATATTTGCTTTCGGGGATAAAAAAATAGAGGAGAAGGATTCATCGTGTTTTATGATACAGAGTCGTCGCCAAGCCCTAAAACCTCTCGGGAGGGCTGATCTAGAGTCCGTTCGGGGCTCCGGAGAGGGGAATCCATCGCCGTCGTCATCATCAACCATCCTCCATCACCAATTTCATGATGCTCACCGCCGTGCGTGAGTAATTCCATCGTAGGCTTGCTGGACGGTGATGGGTTGGATGAGATTTATCATGTAATCGAGTTAGTTTTGTTAGGGTATGATCCCTAGTATCCACTATGTTCTGAGATTGATGTTGCTATGACTTTGCTATGCTTAATGCTTTTCACTAGGGCCCGAGTGCCATGATTTCAGATCTGAACCTATTATGTTTTCATGAATATATGAGAGTTCTTGATCCTATCTTGCAAGTCTATAGTCACCTACTATGTGTTATGATCTGGCAACCCCAAAGTGACAATAATCGGGACCACTCCCGATGATGACCGTAGTTTGAGGAGTTCGTGTATTCACTATGTGTTAATGCTTTGGTCCGGTACTCTATTAAAAGGAGGCCTTAATATCCCTTAGTTTCCACTAGGACCCCGCTGCCATGGGAGGGTAGGACAAAAGATGTCATGCAAGTTTTTTTCCATAAGCACGGATAACTATATTCGGAATACATGCCTACATTACATTGATGAATTGGAGCTAGTTCTGTGTCACCCTAGGTTATGACTGTTACATGATGAACCGCATCCGGCATAATTCTCTATCACCGATCCATTGCCTACGAGCTTTCCATATATTTTTCTCCGCTTATTTACTTTTCCATTGCTATTGTTACAATCACTACAAAATACCAAAAACATTACTGTTGTTATCATTACCTTTTGCTACCGTTACCACTACTATCATATTACTTTGCTACTAAATACTTTGTTGCAGATATTAAGTTTCCGGGTGTGGTTGAATTGACAACTCAGCTGCTGATACTTGACAATATTCTTTGGCTCCCCTTGTGTCGAATCAATAAATTTGGGTTGAATACTCTACCCTCGAAAACCGTTGCGATCCCCTATACTTGTGGGTTATCAGTGGGTCCCAACTAGCAGGGGGAGTATTCATTTTTTTGTGCATAATAAGGAGGCACCTCCGGTGGGTCC
>NC_041386.1:502703143-502756955 GCF_002162155.2 Triticum dicoccoides | reverse complement strand
AAATACGTTGGCCCGTCCGGTGGGTCCCTGCTGTCAGGTGGAGGAATAATTATTTTCCGCGTAATAAGGCGGCACTTCCTTGTGGCTGCCGTGGACCCAGCTGTCAGCCTCTCCACATACAGTACTCTTCTGATGGAAGTCGTTCCTTGACCACATTGACCACACCACGCCGAGAGCACCAGGGCGGTGGACGACGATGATGCCTAGGAAGGAGACGACACGGAGCCGGGGAAGACGCGGCAGTGGTTGCCCACGCGGAGAGGAGTACGAGGGTTCACTGGTTCGGATGCGGTGTGAGGCTACCGTTGCCGCAGAATAACAAGGGGTGTGGGTGAGTGGAGGGATGCCCTGGCCAGCGGTGGGAGTAGTAGGGGGCGGTGAGGCCTGTGCGGCAGCACAGCCGGCCACGGAGGCAGGAGCAGGCGGCACGACCGGTACTGCTTTGGGCGGCTAGAGCAAGAAGACCAGACAACGGCCGTTGTATGGACATCATACGGTCACTGCAGCTAGAATCGTTTATATTGACTAAGTTGACAAAGCCCTTGGTACGCGTCAACTTAGTAGGCCCACGTGTCATCTTCCGAAACGGTGCACCCCAGGTGTCAGGGGGAGGAATCAGTTTTTGGGCGGGTGAAGCTAGAATATTCGAGATTGAAGAAGAAGCTTGGCATCCGTTGGATGGACATCCAACGGCCACTGCTGCTAGAACCGTGTGTTGACTATAAGTTGACAAAGCCTTGCATACGCGTCAACTCTTTTTTTGAGGGGACGCGTCAACTTAGTAAGGCCACAAGTGTGTGGCAGAGAACTTATATCCCATTTGAGATTTGTAAGAATGTGCAGCCAATTTCTGAATTCTAATGGAATTTACTACAACCCATTTACAGTTTGCTAAAAGTACATCCCATTTCAACCAACCGTTCAAAACAGAATTCAATAAAATTTCCCACATTTTGATGTGATCCGAAAAAATTTTATCCCAAAATTTCTAGTCAGATTAAATACACTTTCAATATAAATTTATATTACGTAAAATCCAATGAAACATTGCGCTCACAACAATTAATGAAATTAAAATTTTCAATATCCAAAAATAATATTTTATAAAGTAATTACGTGTTTGGTGCATTTTTTATAGTCACTGCCCAGTTTTTATAATTACATCCCATTTATTATTTCTTAAAGCCCATTTTCTTGTTAAGCCTAATGCATCCCTCCACGGAAAGATTTGCAGCCCAGCGGGGCGGAGAATAACAACTTGACCTTGCCTGGGTATTCCTAAAAAAAGTATAGCTGGGCTACCATTTTCAGCTTGAAAAAAATTAAGGTCTGGGCTGGATATCTGGCCTGCGCTAGACGGGCCACAGCCCGCCCAGTTAATAGCTGCAGCGATGTTTTCGTTGTTGTTCAGAGGAGAAAAATTAATATCTGGGCTAAACATCGCTCAAGAAAAACTCTATAGTGCTCACACCTCAAAAACACAAATACTGCTCGAGCTGCTTGGTCCTAGCTGTCGGCTGCTTCTTGTGCAATTCTCTTGTTTATTGACTACATAGGTTGACAATCGTGTGGGACCGTGATGTCAGAAAACCAGGAGGAAGCAAAAAAATTATAATTTTATATACTAATAAGGAGGCACTTTGCGTATGTGCGGCTATGGCCCTGGTGGGTCCCCACCGTCATCCTCTCCAAGTAAAGTTATCTCCTCATCCTCATGTCCATTGACCATGTTGACAACACGAGACAGCGGCGCCACGGCGAGCGCAACAACTCAAAGGACGACGGAGAGGGCCTCACGGGCCCTATGGATGGTCCGATACAGCGCCCGCTGCTCATTCGGGAAGCCAGGATCATAGGGCCACATGTCCGCGACGGCATTGTCATTCGCTTGTTCACCAGTGCTCGTTGAGGAGACAGAGGTTGCAGCACAGGTCCTCCTGCGCTGGTAGCTCTTCCGCCATTAGGGCGTCGAAGTGCGGCCGCACCTGCTCTATGGTGAACAAGGCATGAACCGGCTTGGACAGTGGCGCCGGCTCCTGGTTAGAAGCTAAGTCCATTGTCTGATTGTCATCGCTCAGCTCGGCGAGGTAGCTGGCGAGCCAGCATGTTCGGCCGCTGGATTGACCCGCTGCCAAGCATGAGTCTGACTGCCCTGGCCCACCCAGACCGCCTCTGATGGTGTCCTGGACTAGGGGGTACTCACCACGTCGTCTCCCGATCTATTAGATTGGGCCAAGGCCCCCATGGCCGTATACTCATGGGCCAGTTCGGACAGCTGCCGCATACAAGGAAGATTCCACAAAGACTTGGCGATCAAGACAAGGACTTCTCCCATGGGCGTATTCGGCTAGGACTCTTGTTAACCTAGGCCTCTAGTGCATTATATAAACCGAGGCCAGGCTAGTCGATAGAATATATACATACAATCATACCATAGGCTAGCTTCTAGGGTTTAGCCTCTACGATCTCGTGGTAGATCAACTCTTGTACTACCCATATCATCAATATTAATCAAGCAGGACGTAGGGTTTTACCTCCCTCAAGAGGGCCCGAACCTGGGTAAAACTTCGTGTCCCCTTCCTCCTGTTACCATCGATCCAAGACGCATAGTCCTGAAGGAGATCCGTCGGTTTTGACACTGACATTGGTGCTTTCATTGAGAGTTCCGCTGTGTGATCGACAAAAGGATCGATCGCTCGCCTGCAGATCAACTGCGACTTCGGCATCTTCGTCACCAGCTCGACTGGTCACCTTGGTTCGACCAAGAATTGCGCCCCGTGTTCGGATTACCATGTTCGGACGAGGGCCTTCATCAAACATCAACTCCGATCTCTATCAAGATCACGGAGGAATCATCCATAGAGCTCGGGGGCTCAACGTCCACATTGCCCTCAAGCGATCGTGCTGTTTTTCTGGACAGCGAACTCGTATCTGCTGCCACCACCTCCTCGAGTATCACTTTGATGATCGCTTTGGTGGAATTGTGCGGAATTGAGTCTACAACAACCCTGGAAAATTTCGTCGAGTTCCGATGGAGGAATCTCTGGCAATCCATGATATACCGGAGCCCTGTTAAATCTGGACGGGAATTTGGATGTGTTTAGGGCGTGGTGTCCAGCTTCTAGCTTGGACGTCCTTTGGAAGATCCAACCATTGATCGGCTGCGGAATTCCTGTATCTACCACCTCTCAAAATTTCAGCTCGATCCGACCGTCCAAACTTCGGGAACCTTCCGATTAGTGCATCACTTTTCGGATATGTTTTCTGTGCGAAAACGAATCCGACCCGAGTTCATCTTTTCTATGAACGGGGTTTCGGACATCCTTTTTGAAGGAAGTTTTGTATGGGATATTGTGTTTTGTTCCCGAACACATCCCACTAACTTTAAGATCTTTTGAACATGATCTTCAACATCATGCTGGTGTCAAACCAGTCCGGCAATATTACTCCACGGCTGCCGATCTGCGCTAGACACGTTGTCACTTTATTGAGCCGAGCTCAATTTCTTCGGATCATCATCTCGGCAAGCCGAACAAGAGTTCGGCATCGCGAAGGATAAATCATCACCAACATCGCCGCCCCACGGATTACACGGAGCGGGCACACGGGCATCGCCGCACGGTCACTTCATCAAGCCGGCATTGACCACGTCACGACCTGCATCGGCAGGGCCGCACTATTGCTTCTTCATGCTGGTGTCCATCATGCCGACCTACTTCGACTCATCGGCTGACATCGAGGCTTCAACATCTCGGCTGGACCGGGGGCTTTGCCATCTCTTCATCAACCTACTCCGGACACTTCGGCGTCACTAGCCGACCAGCTCCATCACGTTAGCTGGGCCAAGGGCTTTGCCTCGGCGAGTCAACCTTTACCAGCATTGCCATGCTGTTGTTTTATCGCCCATCAGGCAATGGGTGTGCGGAGTGGGTCCTAATTTTAGGAATCACCTTCCTTCGGATTGCTACAACAAATAAACCAGGTGCTATTAATCCCAGTATTTTTTGCTTGTTTGGGTTCATTTTTCCCAAGGAATTGTTACTCTGGTTTGTCCGTCATATGTACACAAGTCTATCAAATGGTGGCCGCATTAGCGACAGTCGCATGGTGGTTCGGTTAGTTTCCGTACATAGTCCGGCGAACGCCGCACTCGGAGCTCGGACCGACCTGCGAATTCAGGCTTTGCCACACCTTTACCGCATCACGCCGATGCCCTGCATCGACATTGACTTCGGCGCCAGGCCATATTTCTTTTATTAATCACTTTGCATAAATTATTTATTATGCAACAATTTTTGTTATCATTATTACTATTATCTCTGGTTTGCACTATTTTCTGTGCACAGGAAAATGATCCGGGGACTTCGGCGTCACTCTGCCGGTCTGCATTGATCGTGCTATGTCACCACTTCGGCGTGTCAAGCTCTCCGCTCCGCCACCTTGGGACCGGCTTGAGGGATGGAACCTTGCCCCGCATCAAGCTCGGACCGCGTCATCAATACCGAACACATTAACCAGCTAAGTCGCTTTCATGCTCAAAGCTTTAATTTCTAACTTGCGTTCGATTCGACCAAGCATTATACTTTTTTGGAAAAAAGTTGCTTCTAAAAAATTTCCTTGTCCAATCATTGTTTGTGACGCATAAATTCAAATACCCCGTTTACTTGGGGGCTTCCTTTATGAAGCTTTTCCTGTTGCATATGATTATACTTGTACGGCTTCGTTCCTTGTTCGTGTATTACGCCACAATATGCACCATATTGATTTAAGTGATTTGCAAGCTAGGTTGCCTCGCTCCTGTGTTTACCCCTACGTTCCCGATTGTTCGGCTAGGGAGTAAAGGGAGCACCTCCGCGATTGTCACGATCGGGTCACCCGAGCCGGACCTCAGACTGGGTGAAGCCGAAAGCTAGCGCTCTTATAGTTATTCAATGATGGTCGGCACACAACGGAACTCATGAGTACAAAAAATCTATTGCACAAGTCTCATAATAACAATGAGCACCGAAGAAAGGTATCGGTGGGGGTACTATTTTCTTCGAAGATGCTTCTTACACTTCACGGTAATATAGCATAAGTTCCCTGAGCGCGCTTTGTCTGTTACAGCCTTATGGCCTGATTGCCTGGTTATTGGAAACACCGTCGATATTCTCGACCGATGGAGTACATAACACTTTTTGGTCCTCGACCGAAAAGGGAGAAGCTGACGGTCGGTTAAGACGCTTTTAAAGTTCGTTTGAACATAGATATGATATAAGTACTTCGGTACATGCAATCATTCTTCTACCCAAGTCACTTGGGGGCTCTTAAGTTTATTTGAGCCATTTTATAATAAGTGTTCTTCTTCTTAGTCGTTGCAAAGTTTTATTATTATTTATCACTCCTTTTTCGACACGAGTGGGCGGTCACTAGCCGGGGAGCCTAATTTCTCTCTCAAAGCCGCTAGAGTTTAGTTTGCTAAACTGGCCTGATGAGAAGTACTCCGCCCTCGGGATAGGAGGTTGAAGCCGTAGGCTGACCCGCTCGAAGTCTTGAGATAGGATGTATCATGTTAAAGCACGACAGAAGCACTTCCTTTTTCTAAGACCAACTTTCGGATTGGCACCGAACACTTGATATTGTTCGGACGTCATGTTTTTACTGACGTTTCTTGGTTTTCCAAGCTTTTTGGCACTTTTAAACTATTTGTGCTTTTCCAGCATTAGTCTCGCAGTGCAACGCCGGACACCTTTAGGGATTCGGCAAAATCATTCTCAGATATTGCTATATATGCATCGGTTTCGAATTGTGTCTTCGGTCAATAGTTGGGTTGCCCGGCTCCTGCACTTGCTTCCTACATTCCGTTTTGTTTGGCTAGGCGTGCAAAGGGAGAACCACTGCGATTGCGCTTCCAGCTCACATGGTTAAGCACCTTAGTGGAGAAAGCCGAAAACTGACTGTCACAATAAGCGTAAACTGGTCAGCGATCTGATGACTATGACGGGCCATTCATAACATTGGCCGAAGTGTTTACGGCTTGACCTCGACTGTCGCCGAACACTACCGGGGGCTATTAACTGGCCTCCCAAACTAAATCTTCAATATTTTGCTCTTACATTAGAGCCGAGGTTTAATGATCATGCTTAGCATGACAACCCAAAGAAAGGAACCGATAGCGGGACTATTTTCTTTGGAAGACATTTCTTCTGTTAAATAGTAATATAGCTCTCTGCGTACCTTTGTTTATAAAACCGTATGGCCAGATTGCCTTGTTTGTTGTAAATCTTTGCCCTCATAAAGGCTTTATCAAGTAGGACAAACACTCCTCGGCTACTGGCCGAGGAGGTGGAAGCCGATGGTCGGTTAATAAAGTTTTGTACAATGTGGATCCGAGCATTAATGACGTAAAGTACTTGGATACATAGAGTCATTACACATAATTTGTGATTTTTACTATGGACATTGATCCTTAATTCGGCCACCCGTGCCCGCATTAAGGCTCGGGGGCTACTGGGCTTCAGGCTTATTATTTACAAATATTAAAGGAGCACATTGATCCCCTGACCTGGTGTTACCACCCGACCAGTGTCTCGGGGGCTATTGCATTGCTTGTCCAATGCAGAAAATTTTATGTGCAATACAGTTTCCGAGGAGATTTTGATCCTTAGGTTGGTCGGCCGCACCCAACCTGAGTCGCGAGGACTGAGCACGCCGCTTTTAGTGTCCCAAAGTATTCTGCCGAGCTTGGACTTGATCCTCAGGCCGATTTTGCAAATCAACCTGAGTCTCAGCGGCTACTAGGATCAGCGGTCTTACGTCATCCTTCAGGTGCATCTCGGGTTTTAGACCGATACACACCTTGAGGGCTACTGGCTATATATCTCGGCAGAGAATAAATTGCACCAATAAAAAATATTCACAAAAATCAGCCCACATTCGGGGTGGTGCACCACCTCGGAAGCAGCCCGACATAAAGCTCGGGCGCTAGTGGCTGGCTCCATAGAGGGCATTTCCGGTGTTAAGCTCGGCTAAAATCCTTCAAACTTTTTTGAACCAAGGTGATATGACACCTCGGATATAGTTCGGCGTTGGAGCTCGAATACATAGTCCGGCGTTGGAGCTCGGATACATTCCGGCGTTAGAGCTGGGAAGCGGTCCGGCATTGGTGTTCGGCTGCAAAAGATACCTCGAATATAGTCCGGCGTTAGAGCTCGGACGCAAGAGGACACTGCCTCCCGGGAACAACTTCAAACCCGAGGTGTGGCATAAAATAATAAGGCATTGATAAAGGCCGGAAACTTAAGGGGGCTCCTCGGATACCCGACGTGTAAACTCGTCAAATGCATTTCAGCGATCCTCAAGATTGAAGATAAAGAAGATTTGTTGAACCAGTTTTCAAGACCGACGACCGAAGATTAAGAACAGTTCGGAAGAATCGAGGAGCGTCCCTAACTTGAATACCGGTTCAAGGGGCTACTGACGGTGTCCTGGACTAGGGGGTACTCACCACGTCGTCTCCCGATCTATTAGATTGGGCCGAGGCCCCCATGGTCGTATACTCATGGGCCAGTTCGGACAGCTGCCGCATACAAGGAAGATTCCACAAAGACTTGGCAATCAAGACAAGGACTTCTCCCCACCGGCGTATTCGACTAGGACTCTTGTTAACCTAGGCCTCTGGTGCATTATATAAACCGAGGCCAGGCTAGTCGACAGAATATATACATACAATCATACCATAGGCTAGCTTCTAGGGTTTAGCCTCTACGATCTCGTGGTAGATCAAATCTTGTACTACCCATATCATCAATATTAATCAAGCAGGACGTAGGGTTTTACCTCCCTCAAGAGGGCCCGAACCTGGGTAAAACTTCATGTCCCCTGCCTCCTGTTACCATCGATCCAAGACGCACAGTCCTGAAGGAGATCCGCCGGTTTTGACACCGACAGCCTCCCTCGCCTACGCGCGCTTTCCGCCCAAAACGGTCAGCGCCGCCCACCCCGCTTCCCGGTGCATGCGGTTGCTCCGCCTTCAAACGACACAAGTGTCATCCACCCATCCTTATGCAACCCACATTAATGATATGCGGTTGCCGAGATGGTTACTCCGGCGCCACATGTCCGTCCCTCCGCCGCCTACCATTGCTATACAAACTGTTGCGCCGGCCATAGCCGCAGTCATCAGCATCCGTTCCTATTCTCCTGTCCACACCACTACTGCCCACCATGGCTTCCTCGTGCTCTAGCGCTCTTCGGGACGGGCGGACGATAGACCACAAGGAGATGGCAGCAATTGCTGCCGACTGGCTGGTCGGCAGGCAGCTAAAGGATGATGACGTCCCAATGGAGAACATGGTAGTCGACGATCCGGCGCCAACCCCCTCCTCCGCGCCATCCTCGCCGGTGCATTGCACCATGACCATCGGCGAGGCCCGTGTCCAATATATGGACATGGTGAGGCAGAATCGTGAGGAGCAGTTCCGGGAGGCGCAGGCCGATGCCGCCTACAACCACCATCTCCTCCAGGAGCACCTGCACACGGAGGAGCAGATCGCTACGGAGCAGGCAGAGCAGGAGGCGCTGCTCGACTCGTACCGCTCCTCCCGCGAGGGCCGCCTCGAGCGCTAGCGGTACCGCATGCAAGTGGCGGAGTCTGCGACCGCCTACAAAGAGGGTGATGAAGCGGGCGAGGCGCTATTTGGCGAGACCGAGGACGAGGCAGAGGACAATGCCGGTGCCGACAAGTCCCTACTCCGCTGGCGTCGACGAGGCCCTACTCTGCCGAGGCTTCGTGGCACCAAGGAGGCAGAGGACACCGCAGGCTCCGCCGAGGCCACACCTTGCTGGCAACGAGGGGGAGGATATCCCCCGCTCCGCCGAGGCGCCGCCCGCCGGCAACAAGATAGAGGACATCGCCGGCTCCGCCGAGGCCCCGCCCCGCTGCCAATGAGGCCGCGCCACACAGAAAACGAGGAAGAGTATAACATGGTAGGTCGCCGCCACTCGGGTCCAAGTAAGGCCACCACTGCTACCCTCCGATTGCTGGCACTGAGCTGTACATCATGGAGCAATTCTATGATTACAGGATGATTGAAGAGCGCTCTGTGGTTGAGAAAGCTCATGAGATACAGTCATTTGCTAGAGAACTTGAGCACTTCAGTTGTATGCTACCAGACAAGTATGTTGCCGGAGGTATCATCACTAAGCTTCCTCCTTCAAGGATCTCATTGGCACTCTTGATGTGGAAGAAAATGCAAGAGCAAAGGACACACTTGCTCAAGGAATTGAGGGAGGATCTAGTGCCAATCTGGTACAGAAGAAGAACTTCCAGCCCCACAAGTTCAAGAACAAGGGCAACTTTGATGGTAAAGCAAAGTTTGATGGTAAAGCAAAGTTTGATGGGAAGAACAAGGTTGTGCAACACACGAACTTCAAGAAGAAGAATGACAATAAGAAAGGTCTTTGTCATGTGGGGATCCTGATCATTGGGCTCCTAGTTTCCCTAATCACTATGACAAGCTAGGCGGGTTGACCACGGATGGCCGGTTAGCTTCTTGGCGGCGACGTGGAGTCAGAGAGCTATGTTGGAGAAGGACACTGCTTCTACTTAACTGCTGGTGCAGTTGGCTGACTGACACGTGGGCCCAACAGGCATCTGGGCCACATGTCAGTTACGCAACTGCACCTGTAGTTAAGTCATTGAAGCTTCTGTTCGGCTCAGCAGGACACAGGTGGGTAGCTTCGGTTAATTAATTATACCTCTAGCGCACCCCTTTTTAGTTGAAGAATGTATGAAATGTAATGAAATCCGGCATGTTTATATGAAATCCGACTGTGTATGAATGAATTTATTTCAATTAGTTCGAATTCTTGTATCACTGGCATTGGATGAACATGCAAAACAATACGTACTAGCATTATTCCTAGGGTGATCACCTCGTTTGAAGCAGTTTCACATGTACTCCCTCAGGTCCTTTCTAGTCTGCATACAAGTTTTGTCTGCAGTCAAAGTATCCCTAATTTGACCAATCTTATAGAAAAAAGCATGCACTTTCACAATGTGTGAAGTAAAAAGGAACAGAAGGAGTACAAAGAGTTTGAGCAGCTTTTTAGCGTTCCTGTACATTGGAATCAAACACACAGGCCTGGAAATTCATAGAGAACATTCAAAATAATCGATGATTATGCATCTCAGTGATTCACATGTCAGAGCCAATATTTACTTCACAACTAAAGAATAAAGAAAAAAATGGATCGATGTTGCTGACAGCAAAGGGTGTCCCATTCGAAAATATCAAACGCATGTCTTCTTGCTAAAATCAATGAGAAAAATTTGACAAGGTTTTCCCATTCCAAAATATCCAATGCCTACGATTATGGAATGGGCAGGGTTTTCCATCAGTTGGACATTGACATGGCACCTCGTGCTAAACAAACCAGCTGTTCTTTTTGTGCAGTTCCACCAAAATCAACCAAATTCGCGCGTAGCTTGTATGATTTCGCCCTTATATGTTGTAACGCCTTGAACTTATCAGCACCTCCTTTCTTGTGGTGGAAATGAATGATTCGATGTATTCATGAACATTTTGTGCAGTTCCCATTGAAATCAAGCTGAGCAGCCCTGTTTGCAGAAATACAAAAAAATTGATTAGTATAAAGCAAACTGTACTATGAATTGATAGTTTAAACAGGCACCTACATGGTCCATGTAGAGCACACTTTTAGAAAAATGGAACTCACTGGAAAGAATCCTAGAACAACATTGTACTCGCGCATCACAGCAAGAAAATGGAGATTTGCTAGTCCTTTTGAGCTGAAGTTAGTTTGGTCGTGTGGGGGTAATGTAACCGTCCTTCAACTGCTCCTTCTGATGAGAAGATAAACAAGGCTTCTTCATCCTGGCATAATCGTAACTAGTCACTTCACGTACTCTATATTCTTCTTCAGAGGAGGATGATCCTGTTGTGCAAAGACAAGAGGATAACTAAATTCTGGCATCCCTATTTGCTCGAAAAAAGGAAAGGAAATATTTAAAACAGCGCAGATGAAGCACTTCTCAAGGACAATACCACTTTTGATGATAGTATCTAAACAGTAGCACAACACCAATAGAGATGACAAAGCTCAATCATATGGATGAAATCAGTGGGCGAGTACCAACCTTTGTCAGGAAGCTTATTGTGTAGAGCATACAGATGAAGCACTTCTCAGGAACCATTTGTTGCTATCTACTGTGGTGGCCATGCTTACTATATACTCCTCGATTAGATTAATGTTTCCAACATTTTCTTGTGCAGTTCCACTAAAATATATGGTATCTTCAAAGAAGAACCATGTTTGCACAAGTAGAGATAATTACGTATTACATTAAGAGTGGCATCAAATCAGTGGCAAAACAATTGCTTGTTCCAGCCATAGCAATAAACTAAGATGCAAAACTATATCATTACTTGTATCATCACAGTTCCAGTGCTTCATTACAGCACCAGGAGTTGATTTTTGTTTTTCTTCCGCTTGTTCTTCCACTTCATCACTTGGTTCAATAACAGACAAGCTTCGCCTTCAATGTAAGATTTGGCATGTCAATTAGGTTGCACAAGTATAGAACTAAACAATGACATTAATTTTTTGATGACAGTGGCAAAATACAGGCCAACAGTTGTGAAATATCCTTATCTTACCTCAATGGGATATTGCGGTGCACATACATATTGGAAGTCTTGTCTCCATTTGTGCAGTTCACTAAAATCAAGCAACATTACCGTACAAGTAGCACAACATATGAAAGCACACTGTAGAATCATGTGAAATAAGGCTAGTACTGATCTCTCATGATGCGGAATTCAAACAACTCACAAGAAGAAGATCTGAACCAAATTTGCCAACACGGATAGGAAGTAAGATCTCCTCTTGTGCAATTCCACTAAGATCAAGAAATCAAGCAACATTGTCGGTGTAACACTTTGGTTGAACTGCACAAAACACTCTTAAAACAAAAGTGTTTTGTGCAGTGCAACAAAAGGTCACAATGGCAACGAGGTGAAGTAGATAACCCTGTTTACAAAGAAGTGCAAAGGAAACAACTAGTGGTCAATAACGGTGGATGACACAGAAGCCAACAAAAAGAAGCATCTACCTTATCTAAATGGGAAAGAAAGCAAGATAGTAGCATTTCTCAAATGGTGGCATTGATTAATATTAACAGAGAGATTATATTAACAATAAAATTCCTTAAACATGTAATTTGCTTTTAACTATGGCATTGCATCAATTTTCCAATGGCATTATTAGAGGGTGCTTGTTTACAGGGACATTTTGGTGGAGGAACTAAAAAACTCTGTGTCAGTCCCATCTAAACCAAACAGGAGGGACTTTTAGGGACTAAAAGTGGGCATTTGGGACTAAAGAAAGAAGACCCTGAGGGAGAGTCTTTTGGGGACTTTTTCCAACAGTTTCCCCTACCACGCATCGCACCTTGTCTCTATTAGTTCATTACTAGGGGTAACGTGGTCTTTTAGCATGTCATTTAATAACCTCTAGTCCATGTTTAGTCCTTGGAACCAAGCAGGTAGGGACTAGGGAGTTTTTAACCAAATAGGACCTTAGATTAACAACAGCTAAAGAGTTGCACGGGACAGTGGACGCACCAGCACCATGTGCATCTACTGATGTACTGGGGTGATGCACAGTCTGTTGCAACAAAGAACAAACAACCAAGGAGCATATTTGTGTTGGTCCCAATTTTGTTATCTTTAGACACCTTTCCCTATGTGAGCGCAGCAAATCTAGTCCTGCTCAAACTCTACAGCCTTGTCCCCCAAAACAAAAGATCAGTTCGTTACAGATGTGCGCAGTGCGTTTATCATTGTTTTCCCTTTTCGACCAACGTAGGTGCTGGATAGCTAGTCTGTACTAGTACTTTCCCCACTTCCTTTCCTCTGTGAACCACGTCCTAGATTTATGCTATACAACTTTCCCCACTACTTTCCTCCATTCATGTCCTCTTTGAACCACGTCTTAGATTCATGCGATAGAACTTTCCCCACTACTTTCCCCCTTCCTTTCCTTTTTGAACCACGTCCTAGATTCATGCTATACAACTTTTCCCACTACTTTCCCCCATTCCTTTCCTCTTTGAACCACGTCCTAGATTCATGGTATACAACTTTCCCCACTACTTTCCTGTTTGATCCAACACCTAGATTCGAGTGCAGAAGCGGAAAAAGCCCACATGCAGCTAGAGCAATGCATGTGGAATAAGTAAATTATACCTTAAGGTTCTTGGGGTGTGGTTCGATGGGCGACCGGAGGCCGTTTGACCCACACTATGTACGGCGGCGAAGAAGAAGGGGTCGGAGGCCCTCCCGCGCCACCGCTGGGTGAAAGTGAACAACTGCGCTGGTAGTGGATTCCCTCCCTCGCCGACGGCGACAACGTTAAGCCTCCTTCCCTCCCCGGCGGACATATCATGCCGGCTCTTTGACCAGTAGTGAGGGGAGAGAGAGAGAGGCCAACGAAGTCTTGTTTAGATCTGGAGAGGGTGAGAGAGTGTGCAGAGAGCAACTACAAGAAGACCAGCAGTGAGGGGAGAGAGAGGCCAACAAAGTCTTGTTTAGATCTGAAGAGGGTGAGCGAGTGTGAAGAGAGCCACTACAAGCGCTAAGGCTCCAGCGTGTATATATATACTGGAGAGAGTGTGAAGAGTGCAAACCCTGGAAAACAAGCGCCGAGGCTGCAGCTTATACGTGATGAGGTGATTATACGGTCACTACGAGATCGTATAGCTTCGTATCCATCCATTTTGAACAGTCAAAGAATCCTCCTGGCACGAATTATGCTCAAGTGTAGTTATCGAACCCGAGACCTCAACTTTGATGAGCGAACAGGCTAACCAGCTACAAAACCCTCCCGTTATGTTCAACGAGAGGAAAATAACCTTTTATACATTCCTGCATTCTTGTGACAAGCATGCCGTCTTTTTTTGTGTGTGTGGGAGTCATTGGGATTTAAATCATAGTCGTGTCATGTGGCTTTGGTAGTAAGACTATCCACAGTGGTGCAGAAATAATGCAGCCTTAGTCGCCTTACCTCTCTCCACGTAGTACGTTGGGTCCCACCAGTCAGAGGGTGAAACAAACAAATTAATAAGAAAAATTAAAAGCGCCAGCGGTGTATCTTACCTCACACATCTCGCTACTACTCAGGAACACTGTGCAATTGATCCCTCTGTTCGCTCACGTACTAATTTAAGTGAATCCTTATTATAACATGCACACAATTTTGGGCACTTGTATTCGACCTAAGTCAGTGTGCCACCGTATCTCGTACAACTCCCTCCGTCTAGGTGTAATAAGTCACGTTAGAAGGTGCAGCGGGACCAAGGTGCAAGCAGATTGGAGGAGAAGGAGAAACTTGACCGGTCATTCCTCCAATCAAAGCCCTGATTTCTGTCTCTAAACGCAACAATTAATCCAAACAACTAAGAGATGCCATTTTAGCTACCATGCAGGGCCATGTATTAACTCGCATGCAAGCCGACTTTGATTTCTTGACTGATCAACGTGTAGTTGTGCTCCATGCATTGGGTTTCCGGGGGAGATAACAAGGCAGAGTTAGGAGCGTTTGGTTACATTGCTTAGGCTGGTCCTAGTGGTGAGTAACTTGGACTAGTACAACATGCATATGTTACTAGTCTATGTTACTACTACGCGAAGTTTGCCGTCGGAAGCAAGCCGATCTAGCTCTCCTGAGCTAGCAAGGTTTTTCTAGCCCACCCAAGCTAGATGGCCCACAAAAGCTAACATATTTTAACAGTTCCAAACTCCTTACCTTGCCCGGCTATGCTATAAGTTGTTCTTGCTAAGGATCCAAATGCTCCCTAAGTAACAACGCACGCTAGCAACAAGGCTAGGAGGGGATTGAGATGCGAAGTTAATGGATGACGCCTAAACATTTTGGAAATATCTGATTTCCGTAGGATGACTTAACACCTAGACGGAGGGAGTACTACAACTTAGTCCAGGTTTGATGGGACATTTGTCACCTCTTCTCTTCTTGTACGTACTCCATTTGTATCTCACTTCCTGTGGCTTCGCACTCGCACAATTTTCCTATTCTATGAACCTGTGTGTGCGTGTGCGTGTGCGTGTGTGTGTTTAACAGCATGTGTGTGTTAGAGAGAGCGACAGATCGACCTACTCCTATAAAGAGATGGTGTTAGTGTACGATTTTAGCCGCGAGAGTCGGTGCATCCTCTCGTTTCCGGGCGTCTAGTAGGGACAGACGGACAGCTGCCATGCCCGCCCCAGACTAGCCTAGCCCACCCAAAGCCCCTCCATCGCCCGCGCGCGCTTCCCGCCCGAAACGGTCAGCGCCGCTCCAAAGAATCGGTGCCGCATTCATGCCCGGGCAGAGCGGACGTGACCTCTCACTGGCGCCTGCGTTGAAGGGAGAAGCGGATTCAAGAGTGATGGTTGCTTCGTCCGTCCAACTTACTGTTGGGTCTATGTGATTTGACGGGTCATTGGTCATTATTACTGAGGTGGTAGGACTGCTGGATGTCCCACGCTTTCGACGAAAGGAGGTACTACTAGATTACAATTTTCTCCACTATTACGGCAGAGGAGTGCAAGAGCAGTGAAAACACGCAGGCTCAGTGATTACATGGCCCACCTCACACTACAACTTTATTTATAAATGACGCGGCACCTACTACTCGTTCTCCTATAAACCTTGTGCTTGGCATCTCCAAACTATTAACCTTGCGATTGGCTCTTCGCCTCTTTGGGAAGTTGAGCAATAATGGTACTGCAGTATATGTCGTTCTAGCTATATGAGACCGAATGAATTGCTAGATGTCCACCACGTGGCGAGGGTCGAGGGGCGAGGGAGAGTGCGTACTATTACGTCTGTTTCAATATGGACTACATACGCAGCAAAATGAATGAATCTACACTCTAAAATACGTCTATATACATCAATGTTCGGAGTACGTACTAGTAGTTCATATTGAAATCTAATAAAGGACATATATTCCAAACAATATGATAATCTCTCTAACCAAGGTAGGGATGAGGAGTAAACGGAGGGAGTACTAGTAAAATTTTCTCCTCGTCCTGCGAGCCATCGCACGCGTGGGCGACGGAGCGGGCGTAAGGCATAGTAAGCAAGCTTCACCTCATCCTGCGAGCCACCGTGCCCATGGGCGGGGGAAACAGTGTACAAGCAAGCTTATCCTCGTTTTGCGAATTGACGGGACACATCGAAAGTACTCCAGTGTATAGAGCCTTGCCTCTAAGGTAGGCCACACATGGTTTGCCTCTTTTTTAACATAACACGTCAAGTCGCAATTTGTTTGTTCACTCGTGGTAGACGATCCTCCCTCCATCTAGTGGACAACTAGTACACGTGTCAAATTACCACGTGGGCTGCCTTTTCATACAGAAATGAGCTCCACCATGTATCCGTGTGGGTGTGGTTGGGAAAGAGACGGGAGTACGTGCACCGTGCGTGCACCTCTTCTCTTCATGCACGCCCCCACCTACATGGGTGTGTGTGAGAGATACAAACCTAGACAAATGGCTTGTGCATTTGTGAGTGTTTTTTGTTTTGGGGGCAAGGCTGATTTCATGAATGTATTTGTGGGAATATGTCTCGATGACATCTCAAACAAAATTTTGCATGCAATGTGTGTGAAATGGAGGCCTATCCATATCATATATAGAGGGTCAGGCGATCCACGAGAAGAGATGGAGGGGTCATAGATATCGATAGAGTTGAAGAGAGGATCAAGTGGGTGGGTGCGAGATCGATGAAGAGAGCCATCGAAATTGTGTGTGTGTGCAAATCAAAGATATAGGGCGACTGACCTAGCTACCGGAACGTCAGAGGGCACAGGTCAAGTTTGTGTGTGGTAGGGGGTGGGGGAGGGGTAAGCAGATGCCTAACTATAGAGGTAGAACGACTCGTATATGTGTTGAGAAGGAGAGACCCAGCTATGTCTTGAGGGAGATCGGTCGACATCCATACATAACTGAACGACGGGAAATAGGATGGGACAGAGAGAGAGAGAGAGGAGAGAGAGAGGGAGGTTGTCAGTGTCAAAACCGGCGGATCTCGGGTAGGGGGTCCCGAACTATGCGTCTAAGGCGGATGGTAACAGGAGGCAGGGGACACGATGTTTACCCAGGTTCGGGCCCTCTCGATGGAGGTAAAACCCTACGTCCTGCTTGATTGATCTTGATGATATGAGTATTACAAGAGTTGATCTACCACGAGATCGTAGAGGCTAAACCCTAGAAGCTAGCCTATGGTATGATTGTATGTTGTCCTACGAACTAAACCCTTCGGTTTATATAGACACCGGAGGGGGCTAGGGTTACACAGAGTCGGTTACAAGGGAGGAGATCCACATATCCGTATTGCCAAGCTTGCCTTCCACGCCAAGGAAAGTCCCATCCGGACACGGGACGAAGTCTTCAATCTTGTATCTTCATAGTCCAACAGTCCGACCAAAGGATATAGTCCGGCTGTCCGGAGACCCCCTAATCCATGACTCCCTCAGTAGCCCCTGAACCAGGCTTCAATGATGATGAGTCCGGCGCGCAGATTTGTCTTTGGCATTGCAAGGTGGGTTCTTCCTCCGAATACTCCATGGAAGATTTTGGACACAAGGACCGTGCCCGGCTCTGCAAAACCAGTTCCACATACCACCATAGAGAGAAATAATATTTCCACAAATCTAATCTGCTGACACGCTTGACAGCATGACATCATACTGCGGCCCAGTCATTATTCGAACCGTTTTTCTCAACCAGCACTGCACATATCGAGGCGGTTTTCTTGTCACGTCTTGTCAAAGCAGAGATCACATCCCCTTATCACGGGATTCTCATCAATACGGGTATGGGTAACCCAACCGTGCCATCAATTACAGCGTTCGGGGAATAAGCGATTTTACCAGGTAAGTGAGGAGGCGTATCGCCTCTTACGCCCTTATAAAGGGACAAAGACTCACCCTTTTTTACCCACGTCTTCTTCCTCCTTGCTTATCCATTCTCATGCACTCGAGCTCCAGCGCCCAAGTTCACGTCTTTCTTCTCAAACCACTCCAAGCATGTCCGGAGCGGGAGGCAAGTGGATGGTTTCCTCCGTCACGAAGGAGCACATCGCAAAGCTACGAGAAGCCGGATATCTGGCTGCGGACATCGCGCACCGACTACCAGATCGTCGCTACACCCGCATCCCATGAGAGGGTAGTTTTCCTTACCCACTTTGTCCGCCGACTGGGATTTCCCCTTCACCCGTTTGTCCGCGGGCTCATGTTCTACTACGGGCTGGATTTTCATGATCTAGCCCCCAATTTCATCCTCAACTTCTCGGTGTTTATCATCGTGTGCGAGGCCTTCCTCCGCATCAGGCCCCACTTCGGCCTATGGCTGAAGACCTTCAATGTTAAACCGAAGGTGGTGGTCGGCCAGCAAGCAGAGTGTGGAGGCGCCATGGTGGGCAAAATACCTAACGTCACCTGGCTCGAAGGCTCCTATGTGGAGACCATAAAGGGGTGGCAATCGGGGTGGTTCTACTTCAACGAGCCGCGCGACACCAACTCGGTGGCGGCCCCCGAATTTCAATCTGGAATTCCCACGCGGCTCACCTCCTGGAAAGAGAAGGGCCTGTCCTGGGGTTCCTCGGTAGAGCTGACCGGACTCCAGACCTGCATCAAGAACATGATGAGCAAGAAAATCAAGCTCGTCAACGTGGTCCAGGTCATGCTCTTTCGCCGAATTCTCCCGTGTCAACGATGGGTATTCAATTTGTGGGAGTTCGACCCGGCCGTGCACCAGACGCTGCGAGAGCTCTTCAAGGGGCGCTGAGGTGTTGTTCAAGGGCGCTGAGGTACCTCCTCCCCTTACCAAGGACCGCGGACTCAGCGCAAAGCGCCACGCCAATCCGGTAAGTTTTTGTATCTCACGGGATATTTATTAGCCCCAGTTTAATCGTGTGCTGAATCTAAGCTTCCATGTCGTTAATAGGACTGGGTGGAGAAGGCGGAGCAGATCAATTGCCCAGCCCTCCTGCCTGAAGATCCTGTGGACGCTCTCCTAACGGAGATCCTGGTTCCGGCGCCTTACGAGGTGCCGGCGAAGAAGGCCAATAAGAAGTCCACGGGGACCCGAAAGGGTCTCCGGCGCAAGGTTATATCGGACTCATCATATGATAACTCCGGCGCGCCCTCCTCCCACAAAAATGAGGAGGAGGAAGAGGAAAGTTCTCCCCCCCCAGCCCGGGGAGACAAGAAAAGGAAGGCCGACCCAACCGGGGAGGCCAAAGGGTCCAAGAAGGGAATGACCATCCTTCCAGACAGCTCCACGACGGCCGCCTACACCGGCGACGAGTGGTTACCCAGGGAGAATCCCCTGGCGAAGTCATAAGTATCTGGATACCATAGTAATTCATGGTATGTTTTATTGCACTGCTTCTTCTTACGCCGAATATGATTATGCAGTCCGTCCCGAGCCTGTCTTGACGTATCTTCATTGGACGGTTCTTTGGACTCGTCGGATATGAATAGCGATTCACTTCCGACCGCCTCCACCCCTTGCCCTACGGACAACGTCGAGGTGTTGTCTAAAAAGGCACCAAGCCGAGGGGAGGTAGTCTTGGGGGAGCCTCGAGGCGACTTTCCGGACCCTAGGTGCAAAAGGAGCAAGACTCCCACGGGCTCCAAGTTCGGCCCCCAGCTGAACACTGCGCCGGAACCTTCGGTGGTTCCGGACTCCAGCAGGTGATCCCCCGTTAAAAGGGGCAAGCCGCCCGTGCCGGTGGCCTCTGTCCATCCAGAGGCACCGGACAACTTGCTGGAAGTGCTTTGCGGCGCTTCCATCGAGGAAGAGCACCACACCATAATGAGTGCGGTGATCGAGAAAGTTCAATCCGCCAAAAACAGATTGACGTAAGCTTGCGCCATCCTCTTAACAGGCTTTGAGGTAAGCAATCAAAATATAGGAAAATATTACCGCATAGATAGTAGCCCCTGATGCTAAGTTTGGCATTCGCGAAGAAAGGCCAAATAGAGGATCAAATAATGACTCAGGAGTCTAATCAGAATATGTCTATGTGCATATGCAGGCTTCACTGCTGGCCGCTGCCGCACGTACTACGAGGTCGCTGCACCGAAGCAGGACCTTGAGCGGTCCGAAGACAAGCTCGGACTTACCAAGAGGCAGCTCGAGGAGAGCAAAGGTAAGCAATACCTTGCCTATATATTAAAAATAAATTCGGTTGTAAGTAATAGGATCATTGTGAATTTGTCAGGGGCCACAACCGAGGTGGCGACCCTGAACAAGGCGATGTCCAAGGCCGAAGACAAAGCGTCCAAGGAGCGCATTGAGCAGGAAAAGAAAGAAGCCCGGGTAGGCGAGGTGCAGCAAGAGCTCGAGGCTCTCGCCAAAAAACACGAGTCCTTGGCGCTTGACTCTAAGACGTGAGAGTCCGAGCTTGCGAAGGTGCTCGAAAGCACCTGGAGCGCCAAGGCTGAAGCCCACAAGGCCCTCCATGAGATTGATGCGGTGAAGAAGATAGCAGCGAGTAAGTCATTCATTCTGCAAAGCAAGCATGTGAAGGAAACTTCCCTTTTAGTTACCCGAGTTCAGAGCTCTCTAGGAGCGTTCGCAGATCTTCCCTGCAGTGTACTGGATGCCATGGAGTTTTACCGAGCTGAGGAGGGGAGCTCGACGGAAAAGTTGTTCTGGTCTCAGTATACTGGGACAGAACACCCAATGCCATTGAGCGACCAGCTGAAGCAATTGGTCGAGCTTCACAAGGCGGCTGAATAGGCCATGAAGGGTCTTATAGTCCGGATGTGGCCTGGCGAGCCCCTGCCCGGCAGCTACTTCGGTCTGGTGAGGCGGCTTGTGGAAGCCTGCCCTCGGCTTGAAGTCATAAAGCGGTCCGTCTGCATCGAGGGTGCACGCAGGGCTTTTGCCCGGGCAAAGGTGCACTGGGTGAAGCTGAACACCGTGAAGATGGTGAAGGAGGGGCCGCCGGAGGGCAAGGAGCATCGCGGCCCTGAAATGTATTATGACAGTGTCCTGAAGGGTTCCCGCATTGTGGCGGATGAATGTGCTAAGGATGTAGTTTTTGAATGAACATGCTCATGTGATCCTGTAATGTGAAACGAGTTCATTTGCGCTATGCAATGCTTTTTGAATTTAAAATATTACCTTCTGTGCAGCCGTTTATAAAATCTGAGAGTTGGCCAGTCGTTGGCTTCTGCCCCCATGTAGCTAGTACTGGGGTGTTCGAGATAAACCTGAACACTCTTTATCCCAATGTTGGGTACTTCGAGGGAGGTGTTCAGCACAACGAACTAGGCAATCGGACTATAAGGCTTTATCACTCTCACTTAGCCATAGAAGTCTACAATTTTAAATTTTGGCGAAGCCCCTAGTATTCGGAAGGCCGAATTCGGGGCGCTATATATGCCTAAGCCGGGCAAGGCCGACTCCTCGCCCGAAGCGGAAAAAGTCTTTAAGGACTTGATACCTCTCGAACAACGACCAGCTCTTGCCTTATCATGACAGTTAGTTTTCGGTTTTCTCTACTGAGGTGCTCGTCCGGAAGAACCGGGACACAATCGCAGTAGTTCTCCCAGTGCTACCTTAGCCGATATAGCGGAACGTAAGGTACCAAAACGTGGAAGCTGGGCAAACCCAAATATTGACCCAAGACATGATTCGGAGCTGATGCATATAATGCTATAAGTTCAGGGTGCTGCACTGTCGAAAGTGTTCGGACTTCTCACGCCATATTATGGGGTAAACGAAAGCCCCTAGCGTAGTGACCGTACCAGAATGTACGGATGCAAGTTGTCATAAGTGAACATATATATATATATATATATATATATATATATATATATATATATATATATATATATATATATATATATATATATAAGATGGATAGTGCAATAATAGACTGATGCTATGCATTGTTATTTAAATAATACGTCGAATCGTACTGATACAAGTACTGCAATAAGTAGAAAATAGGACTATTTGACATGTCCTATCTAAGGGCAAGCTGCATATGGATAGTAGAAAGCGGGTATATCGATTATTATTAGAGACCACCTGGGGGTTCCCGTGTACATCTTAGCTTCTTGCCACCTTGGTTGTTCCTTCCCGTAATGTGTCCGGCAATCGTACTGCCGGAAAGGGCTTCCAGAGAGTAAGGTCCTGAAAGAGAAAAATGATAAAGGTATGCAGCCCCTAGGGCAGTTAAGCCGCATTGCTGGACGTGCCCTAATCATGCCCCCGCCTATGCCCATGGTATTTTCATTGCATAATTATGTACGCACGACATGGATTTCGCTGCTTGACTGGGACTGGGACAAGGGCCGAATTGCTAGGCGAGCTTTAAACATGCCAGGCGATCCTCTTGGAGTTTACTCCGGACTCGCTTGAGGGTGTCCGGGGGCTGTATCGCCAAATTGGTGGTTTGCCTTAAGAGGCTGGTTTGTACTTCTGCTGCGAGGGCCACAGTGTGCTCTTCCGTGCGGAGTGAGCGTTATGTGTTTCCATTAACTATTATGACCCCCCTAGGTCCTGGCATCTTGACCTTGAGGTATGCGTAATGTGGTACCACATTGAATTTTGCAAATGCGGTTCGCCCGAGTAGTGCGTGATAGCCACTGCGGAACGGGACGAGATCGAAGATTAACTCCTCGCTTCGGAAGTTGTCCGAAGATCCGAAGACCACTTCCAGTGTGATTGAGCCCGTGCAAGGGGCCTCTACACCTGGGATGACGCCCTTAAAGGTGGTTTTGGTGGGTTTGATCCTCGAGGGGTCTATACCCATTTTGCGCACTGTATCCTGATAGAGCAGGTTTAGGCTACTGCCGCCGTCCATAAGGACTCGAGTGAGGTGAAATCCGTCGATGATGGGGTCTATGACCAGTGCGGCGGATCCGCCATGACGGATACTAGTGGGGTGGGCCCTGTGATCGAAGGTGATCGGACAAGCGGACCATGGGTTGAACTTTGGGGCGATGGGCTCCATCGCATAGACGTCCCTTAGTGCACGCTTCCGTTCCCTCTTGGGAATGTGGGTTGCATATATCATGTTCACCGTCTTCACTTGTGGGGGGAACCTCTTCTGTCCTCCTGTGTTCGGCGGCCGGGGCTCCTCCTCATCATCACTATGCAGCCCCTTGTCCTTGTCTTTGGCATTTAACTTGTCGGCCTGCTTGAACACCCAGCATTCTCTGTTGGTGTGATTGGCTGGCTTGTCGGGGGTGCCGTGGATTTGACACAAGTGATCAAGTATGAGATCCAAACTGGACGGGCCCAGAGTACTTCTTTTGAATAGTTTTTTCCGCTGACCGGATCTAGAGCCTCTGAATCCGGCATTGACTGTTGTAGCATCGGTGTTATCGCCGTTGTTGCGGCGCTTTTGTCTGTTACGACGTGGTCTGCCGTTGGCATCTTTGGTATCCGAAGTGCCCGGATTCCTTAATGTGTTGTTGCTGCGAGCCAGCCAGCTATCCTTGCCCGCGCAAAGGTGGGTCATGAGTGTCGTGAGGGCTGCCATAGACTTCGGCTTCTCCTGGCCGAGGTGTCGGGCGAGCCACTCATCACGGATGTTATGCTTGAACGCCGCTAAGGCCTCTGCATCCGGACAGTCGACAATTTGGTTTTTCTTAGTTAGGAATCATGTCCAGAATTGCCTGGCCGATTCCCCTGGCTGCTAAGTTATATGGCTCAAGTCGTCAGCATCCGGTGGTCGCACATAAGTGCCCTGGAAGTTGCCAAGGAATGCGTCTTCCAGATCCTCCCAACTACCGACGGAGTCTGCCGGCAAGCTATTCTGTCACAACCTAGCTAGTCATGCATTAGATTGCATCATGTTTACTCTTTCATCAGAAACTTGAAATGGGGATGACAGAACCCCCAGTCCCCTCTGAAACCAACTAGGGTTACTAAAATAATTTTTCAATGAACCTGAAATGCCCTTCTAAAATGCCCATCATTTTTGTCTTGGTTCAGAACCTCTGCCAAAAATGGTGCACATTTTCCTAGGCCATCCTAGGGTTTTTGAATTAAATCATAAATATTTGAATTTGGGCATTTAAAATAATATAAAATATTTAAATGCTCAAATATCTCCAAACTAAAATGTTTCATGTTGGAAATAATCCAACTATGGGCCAGGAATAGTTTGGTGATTTTTGAACTTGCCTAGGTATTTTATTTAATTCAACAAAGTTGCAGATATATTAAATAAAACAGAAAACAGAAGAAAATGAAAAAAACTTACTTGGCGCCTGCCCCGGCCCACCTGCCGGCCCAGCCCAGCACCGCTCCAGCGAGCTGCTTGCCGGCCAGGCAGGCAGGCAGGTGCCCGACGGCGACCGCGGCGTGCGCCACGCACCTGCTCGCCGCCTCGCCGCTTCCCTCGCCAGGTGACGTCGAGGATCGGCCTCTCTCTCTCCCCCGAACCCCCCAGACACTCCCTCTCCTCTCCAGCTCCTCCCCCTCGCACGCCCCAGCCATGGCCGACGCCATCGCCGCCACCCCCTCGCCGTAGCCACGCCCTCCGACCACCCCACGCCGTCTCACCGTGTCCAGGAGCTCCGCCGCTGTCCACTTCATCGAGCAGCCGAGCCCCGAGCGCTCGCAACGCCCGAGACCACCGCACCGACCTCGCCCGAGCTCACCGTCGCCGGAGATCCCCTTCAACGCCGTCGTCGCTCCGGTCCATCTCCGGCCGCACCAAGAACTCCGTCGCACTCACTGTGAGCTTAGCCATCTTCCCCTCCCTTCCGTTCTTGCTCCCGAGCCGTGTAGCAACTTCCCGGAGCTCAACCGCACCCACCGCCGTGGATCTCGTCGCCGACGTGCTCCCGGTCATCCTCCGGCCACAAGATGGTGTCCATCTTACTCACCAAGTTCCGCAGCACCTAGCTAGCTACTCCACGAGCCTCACCGAACCCTCTAGCGCCAAGTTCACCTCCGACCGAACCCCGGTGGCCGCCAAAGTCGTCGCCGGCGCCAACTCCGGCCATCCCGACCTCAACGGACTCCGCCAAGAGCTGCGGTTTGTCCTCAGCTTCCCTCCGGTGGTCTCCGCGGCCCATTTGGTGGCCGAAATGGCCAAAACCACTTCCGCCGCCGCGTCGGGCTCGCCGGCGGCTAAACGCCGGTGCAGCCGACCCGGGTTTGACCACGGGTGGGCCCTGGTTGACTCCCCTGAGTCAATGACAGGTGGGGCCCAGCCCTGTTAATTAAACAGGATTAGTTTTAATTAAGTTTTAATTAAAATAATCACCCTGACATGCGGGACCCACTGTCAGGTTTGACCTGGACCAGTTCCGTTGACCTGCTGACGTCACACTGACGTCAGGCTGACGCAGTAATTGATTTTCTGGATTTAATTTAAATCAGGAAATTCCAGAATATTATTTAAACTTCAAAAATTCATAACTTTTATTCTGTAACTCCAAATTGGACAAATTATATATGAAAAATGATCAGAAAAATCCAATCTATCCATCTGTACTATTTTCATGCATGATTAAACAAGTTAAATTGATGTTTTAAGCAGAACAAGGAAAAGCACTTTAAAAGACCATATTTGAATTTGAAATTTGAATCCTTGATTCAAATTTGTTCAAACCCTTCTGGTTTTAGTTGCATTAGCCCAATACACTCATGTTGCCATGTTTCATGCATGCATCATATTGTTGCACATTGTTTGGTGATGTTTGTGTATCGGTGCTCTCTGCGACAGGTTCTGTCCCCGAGGAGTACCGTGATTACCCTAACGAAGAACCGTATCAGTGCATCGAACCATCAGGCAAGCAACCAACCATTTGATCATATCGATACAATCCCATGTTCTTGCTCCTGCTCTCTTTTACTGCATTAAGACAATGCGATTCAAACTGCTGTGTGCTACGGTAGTTGAACCCATTTCCTCTGCATGACCTGTCATTGCCACAGTAACTAGATGAAACCCACTAGCATGTGTAGGAGTTGCTTGAGCCATATGTATGTGTTGTTCCTACCTTGCTATGCCTGCTATGCTTAGAGTCGTGTCAGGTCTGGTTCATCGGGGTGATGGGCTGGAGTGAAATGATTATGTCGGTAATGAGAGTGGTGTGGTGAACACGATTTGGTAAAGGTATCGATGAGAGGCCATGTAGGAGTACATGGTGGGTTGTTTCATTGAAGCCGACCTTAAGCACTGAGATCTGTATGTGTGACTTAAGAATCAGCTACTACCATGCATTGGGCCCGAAACCAATGGACCCTCTCGGCTTCTTATTCACCCTAGTTCTCCGTCCAGGAGTTGCAAGTAGTTTCTGGTGTTTGTAGCCTACTGGAGGCCGTGGACAGCGCTGACCGTAGGGGTGGGCTGTGATGCGGTAGGTACGTGGCCGGGTGTACCGAATACCCGTTAGGTATCTCGGGAACCCTGTTCACATCGTTCGGGGCCGTATGGGAAACCTCGGCCGGACTCCCTGCGGATGGAACCTGGATAGGCGATAAACCTGGACTGGAGGCTTAGGTGATTAGGTAGGTCGTGGCCGACACCCACGTTGGGCTTCCGCTTGAAGGTTGCCGAGTACATGTCGTGTAAACGACGGTAAGTGGTGAGAGTGTGTATGAAGAAGTACCCCCTGCAGGGTTATCATAATCTATTCGAATAGCCGCGTCCGCGGTAAAGGACTACTTGGTTGCCTATACAGTTCATAGACAAGTAAATGGAAACTGTTAAAAGCCTCAATATAAGTGTGAGTGCCGAGGATGGCTCTTCCGTAGGAAGACGGAGGTGGATCCTCGGTAGTGTATTGAAGTGGTGAGTAGTGGACTCGTGTGCGCAAAACCATTTCAAGTTGGAGTATCGTAGGATAGCCTAGCCAAGAGTCAAAGCTGGCTTGCTGCAATAACTCCACCAACCCTTCTTGATACTATGCATGTATTTAGGAACTGATGTAAGTCTTGCTGAGTACCTTTGTACTCATGTTGCTATAATCTACATTTTTACAGAAGACGCTGCAACCCCTTCTGATGGGTTCTATGTAGACGTTGACATCAACGAGTAGGCTAAAGACCCAGGTGGTGACCCTGAGCTTGTGAAGGACCACGTAGTATAGCTAGGCTTTCCAAGCCTCTTTTATTTTACTAGTTGTCTGTACTCAGACAAGTTACTTCCGCTGCTGGTTTGTATGACTGTATGACTTGTATGTGGGGTCGTGAGACCCGTACCTTTGTGTATGTTATGTATGGCTCACTGAGCCTTAAATAAAGTACTTGTGTCATAGAGTCATGTTGTGATGCTTCGTTGTATTTGCACATATCGAGCATATTGTGTGTATGATTGAAATGCTTGGTATGTGTGGGATCTGACTATCTAGTTGTTTATCTTTAGTAGCTTCTCTTACCGGGAAATGTCTCCTAGTGTTACCGCTGAGCCATGGTAGCTTGCTACTGCTCTGGAACACTTAGGCTGGCCGGCATGTGTCCTTCTTCGTTCCTGTGTCTGTCCCTTCGGGGAAATGTCACGCTTTGAGTACCGGAGTCCTGTTAGCCCGCTACAGCCCGGTTTACCGGAGTCCTGCTAGCCCAGTGCTACAGCCCGGACCCACTTGCTGATGACCGACACGTTCGAAGCTGGGTCATGGATGCCTGTCCCTGTAAGTCTGTGCCACTTTGGGTTTACGACTAGTCATGTCAGCCCGGGCTCTTTATCATATGGATGCTAGCGACACTATCATATACGTGAGCCAAAAGGCGCAAACGGTCCCGGGAAAAGGTAAGACGACACCCGTGGGGATACCGTGCGTGAGGCCGCAGAGTGATATAAGGTGTTACCAGCTAGATCGATGTGACATCGAGTCGGGGACCTGACACAAACCAACTTCATTTAATCTGTGGCTAGTTGCATTAGCCCAAAACACATTCATTTTGCCATGTCATGATCATGCATCATATTGTGCATTGCATTGATTATGTTTCCTTCTGTGTTACCGGTATTTGTCCCCTCTCGATAGACGTGATACCGATGATGTGATCGTTGACACTGATGAAGACTCAATGTTATCTTCAGAAGTGCCAGGCAAGCAAAACCCCCTTGTTCATTCCGATACAATCCTACTCTCTCGCTCCTGCTCTCTTTTACTGCATTAGGACAACATCGATTCATCTGTTACTTGCTGCGGTAGCTGAACCCCTTTATCCTTTGCATGACCTGTCATTGCCACAGTAAATAGATGAAACCCACTAGCATGAGTAGGAGTTGTTTGAGCCCTGTTGTGCCTACTCATTCATGCTTGTTTGTCATGCCTGCTACTGCTTAGAGTTGTGTCAGGTCTGATTCATCCGGGATGAATCAGAGGTGTGTGAACATGTCCTACTGTGTGTGAGCTAAGTGTGTGAACACGATTTGGTAAAAGGTATCGGTGAGAGGCCATGTAGGAGTACATGGTGGGTTGTCTCATTGAAGCCGTCCTCAGGAACTGAGTTCTGTGTTTGTGATCCATGATTCAGCTACTACCATACATTGGGCCCTGAAATATGACCCCGCTCGACTTCTTATTCACCCTTGTCCTCTGTCCAGGAGTTGCAAGTAGTTTCTGGTGTTTGTAGTATGCTGGAGGCCGTGGACAGCGCTGACCGTAGGGGTGGGCTGTGATGCGGTAGGCACGTGGCCGGGTAAACTGGGCACCCGTTTGGTGTCACGGAACCCTGTTCACATCGTTTGGGGCTGTGAGCGAAACTCCGGCCGGATCTCCTCATGGATGGAACCCGAATAGGCGATAAACCTGGACTAGAGACTTGAGTGTTTAGGTAGGTCGTGGTCTACACCCACGTCGGCTTTCGCTTGAAGTCTGCCGAGCACATGTCGTGTGCAGACGCTAAGTGGTGGAAACATGTATGAAGAAGTACACCCCTGCAGGGTTAATATCATCTATTCGAATAGCCGTGTCCACGGAAAAGGACTTCTGGGTTGCTTATATCAGTTCATAGACAAGTGAAAGTGGATACTCTAAAATACGCAAGATAAGCGTGAGTGCTATGGATGGCGTTCTCGTAGGGAGACGGGAGCGGATCCATAGTGGTGTATTGATATGGTGAATATGTGGACTCGTGTGCGCCACCTCAAAAGAGTTACTTGCAGTCGTAGTTCAGGATAGCCACCGAGTCAAAGCTGGCTTGCTGCAGTTAAACCCCACCATCCCTTTGTTGATAATGATGCATATGTAGTTAGCTCTGATGTAAGTCTTGCTGGGTACATTTGTACTCACGTTTGCCTATTTTATGTTTTTGCAGAGAGACTTCAGTCTCACTAGTAGTTCCACGTGAACTTCTACGTTTAGCTTGATACCTCAGCTACGATCTTGTGCCCTCAGCAGGATCTGGTAGATAGTCAGGCTTCTCAGCCTTTTTCATTTATAGATGTCTGTACTCAGACATGATAGCTTCCGCTTGTGCTTTGATTTGTATGCTCTGATTGTTGGGTCATGAGACCCCTGTTTGTAATATCTCGCTCCTCGGAGCCTATTGAATAAGTACTTGTGTCGTAGAGTCATGTTGTGATGCTTCGTTGTATTTGCACATATCGAGCATATTGTGTGTATGATTGAAATGCTTGGTATGTGTGGGATCTGACTATCTAGTTGTTTATCTTTAGTAGCCTCTCTTACCGGGAAATGTCTCCTAGTGTTACCGCTGAGCCATGGTAGCTTGCTACTGCTTTGGAACACTTAGGCTGGCCGGCATGTGTCCTTCTTCGTTCCTGTGTCTGTCCCTTCGGGGAAATGTCACGCTTTGAGTACCGGAGTCCTGTTAGCCCGCTACAGCCCGGTTTACCGGAGTCCTGCTAGCCCAGTGCTACAGCCCGGACCCACTTGCTGATGACCGACACGTTCGAAGCTGGGTCATGGATGCCTGTCCCTGTAAGTCTGTGCCACTTTGGGTTTACGACTAGTCATGTCAGCCCGGGCTCTTTATCATATGGATGCTAGCGACACTATCATATACGTGAGTCAAAAGGCGCAAACGGTCCCGGGAAAAGGTAAGACGACACCCGTGGGGATACCGTGCGTGAGGCCGCAAAGTGATATGAGGTGTTACCAGCTAGATCGATGTGACATCGAGTCGGGGTCCTGACAGCGTTGGTATCAGAGCCGGACTGCCTGTAGGTTCTCCAAGCCAAACTGGTCGATGTTGAGTCTAGAAATTCTTTAGTTATATGTAGGGGATTTGTTTGTGGGATGGAACGTAAGGCTCTTTTTACTCCTTATACCTTATGACTTTCTGATCTGAGTCAGTCCATTCTTCCACCGGGGGTTAAGGAATTAGGATCTGTTCTCTCTATCAGGATCACGTGTTACTAATCAGTAGTACCTTATAAGTTTGATGGGTACCAGCCTAGTTCAGTTCTACTACCACATTATGTTGCCAGAATGGTTTCAGAACTTTGATATGATGATGATGAGTGTGTACGAAATCCTTTGTCAAATGTCTCAAACCCTTTTTGAGCATTTACAGCTGTTATGCTGCCGAAATTTTGCTAGAAATTCTAATGCCTTTGCATTATGATTATGCTTTCAGATGGCCACTCGCGACCTCAATCAAGTGGTTCACCTGACTCGATGCCTAGATGTACCCGGCCATACTGCTAAGTTGGTCAGGGTAATGACTGAGGCTGGATACCGCTGGTATCCCGAGTACACGGTCGAAGAGCAATTCCGAGATTTTAATCAAAGCCAGTATCTCTGCACTGTCAGGATATTTCCATCTTATCCTGGATCCACCGAGCCTCTT
Source organism: Triticum dicoccoides (assembly GCF_002162155.2). Classification (NCBI taxonomy): domain Eukaryota; kingdom Viridiplantae; phylum Streptophyta; class Magnoliopsida; order Poales; family Poaceae; genus Triticum; species Triticum dicoccoides. The sequence continues at coordinate 502,726,140 of NC_041386.1, read as the reverse complement.
CACTGCTCCTATGGACTCGGGGTTACTATCGAGATGGCTGTGCAGGACGCCGCCTACTCTATGATGACCATTATGCGAGTCAGATCTGGGTTATTTCGGGACTCTGATTTCCGGTATATGCCAGGATCACTTCCGGGAGCACAAGGGTATCTCCAGGCTATCTATGCTGACCCCACTCAGGAGGATTAACGGACTCGCACCACTGCTGAGATGCTCGAGGATAAGGACCGTGAAAATCGGGCCTTAAGGCTAGAGCTCTTCAACACCCGTGCTGACCACTGGGCCACTTTGACTCGGTTCGCACCGGCGGTGCAAGCTGGATATTCAGACATGCGCGATCTCTATCCTGTGAGATCTGCTCTGCCAGACGTGATGGTTTGGCGTGATGTAGGAGGCATCACCCCACCTCGCGGTCCCCGCAGGCCACCGTTTGTTGGTCCAAGGCCTCATCCTAGCCCCTATGGTCCACAAGCTTCGCGAGATCGTCTGTTTCCGGATGATCATGTTGAGCTTCCAGGCTATGGAGGTGACTTCTACGAGGACTACTACGGATCGGTCTGAGTTAGTGGTAGTATCACTAGTTCGCACTAGCTGTGTCGTCTATCGTCCCGCGTGACTCGTGGGATATGACCTAGTTTGTACTCCTTCCGGAGGTGTAGAAAAATAATGTATAGGAGCTTGGAATGTCTCCGATGAGATGTAATCCTCTTTTCACCGTAATAGTACTTTGTTTGGTCTTGTACTAAACCCTGTATGGTGTGTATGACGATGGAATAAAAGAAGCAGTTTCTGTATCTACCATGTCATACGGATGATCATCTTGCATTCCGAGTTATTTCTTACATTATGAATCCTATGTCGGAATTTTACCATCCTGACTAAATCATTGTCTTGTTTACCTAGGATGGTCAACACGCGCGCTAACCCTGCTTCTCAAGAGCAGGCCGAAGGCAGTGAAGCCAGGGATGTAAATCTGCCTCATCCTCCTTCACTAGCCGAGGTGTTGATGGAAGCTGAGAGAAACAAGCGGGAGACAAACCGTTTGTTGGAGCGTATTGAACAGAATACAGCACACCATCAGAGGGCTAACGTGGTGTCACTCAGTGATTTTATCAAATTGCATCCACCCACGTTCCACCACTCCGTCGAGCCTCTCGACGCTGATGACTGGCTTCACAGTATCTCTCACAAACTGCGTTCCACGCTGGTAGCAGAGGCTGACAAGGTCACCTTTGCTGCATATCATCTTGAAGGCCCCGCCAGTCTATGGTGGGAGAATTATGGAGCTATGCGCCCAGCGGGCCATGTCACAACTTGGGCTGAGTTCAGCCAGGCTTTCCGTGAACATCACATTCCGGAGGGTCTCATGGACCGTAAACGTGAAGAATTTTGCAGTTTCACCCAAGGCCGACTTTCTGTGGATGCCTATAGCAGGGAGTTTGGTAATCTCGCCCGATATGCAACTGAGGAAGTGTCTACTGACGCCAAGAAGCAAGCAAGGTTTCGTAAGGGCCTTAGACCTGAGCTTCGCCGCGACCTCCGTCTGCATGAGTGCACATCTTTTTCGAAACTTGTCAACAAAGCCATCAGTGCTGAAACTGGTCAGACTGACTATGACGCAACACGCAAGCATGGACGTGACATGGGTTCCTCATCCGGTGCTGGTCCTCAGAAGCGCCGCGTGTGGGTACCCAACACCGCCCTGCCACCCAGGTTCACACCGAGGCCATCTTTCCAGGCGCCTCGCCCCGTTCAACAGTCTGCTCCAGCCAAGCCCTATGGGGGTCCAACTAACAATGCTCCTCCACGTACCAGTTCCGTGACTTGTTTCAAGTGTGGGGAATCTGGTCACTATATGCGTGAATGCCCCCAGACCAACCCCAATCAATCTGCTAAAGCTGTTGGCCGTGGCAAGCCGACAGGAAAAGTATTCCACGCCAAGCCGGTCACCGCTTCACGTGGCCATGTCAACTGTGTCTCTACCGAAGAAGCTCAAGAGGATCCCAACGTCGTTCTCGGTACGCTTCTTGTTAATTGCCACCCGGCATCTGTTCTTTTCGATACAGGAGCCTCTCATTCTTTTATATCCGAAAGTTATGCTCGTCTGCATAACGTTGCATTCTGTGACATGCCATCCACTATGGAAATCTCTACCCCTGGTTCTAGATGGCAGACCTCTAGGGTAAGCTATGGAAATGAAATCCAAGTCGACAGACTTGTTTTCCTCGTGTCTTTGATAGCCCTTAAATCTTCAGATATTAATATCATTCTGGGTATGGACTGGATGTCGGCCCATCATGCCCAAATCGATTGCTTCTCTAGGACTGTTCAACTCACCCATCCTTCGGGAAAGATAGTTAATGTCTTGACCCAAATAGCCAAGCGACAATTATATTCTCTTAACGCCAGCCCTTTGCCAGACCTTGAGGACGTTCCGGTAGTCCGTGACTTCCCGGATGTCTTTCCAGAGGAATTGCCAGGTGTTCCACCTGACAGGGATGTTGAGTTTGTAATAGACCTCATTCCAGGAACCGTTCCGATTGCTAGAAGACCTTATAAGATGGCACCCCTAGAACTAGCCGAGCTTAAGAAACAACTCGATGAGTCCTTGAAAAAGGGTTTCATCCGACCTAGCTCATCTCCGTGGGCTTGCCCCGTCCTATTCGTCAAGAAGAAGGATGGTACGGACCGGATGGTTGTAGATTACCGACCTGTCAATTTGGTCACAATCAAGAACAAATATCCGCTTCCCAGGATCAACGACCTGTACGATCAGCTCGCTGGATCCTCAGTCTTCTCCAAGATGGATTTGAGGTTGGGCTATCACCAAATCAAAATCAGAAACGGGGACATTCCTAAAACGGCCTTTGTTACTCGTTACGGCCAATACGAGTACACCGTCATGTCCTTCGGATTAACCAACGCTCCAGCCACCTTTTCTCGGTTAATGAACTCAATCTTCATGGAGTATTTGGATAAATTCGTCGTGGTTTACCTCGATGATATACTCATCTACTCCAAGAACGAGGAAGAACATGCCGAACATCTAAGGCTAGTGTTGCAGAAACTTCGAGAGCATCGCCTTTATGCCAAATTTTCTAAATGTGAATTCTGGTTGTCAGAAGTGACCTATCTGGGTCATGTAATATCTGGTAGAGGTATTGCTGTTAACCCTGAGCGAGTTCAAGCCGTCCTTAACTGGACTCCACCTGAATCGGTCAAGCAAGTTCGGAGTTTTCTGGGCTTAGCAAGCTATTGTCGTCGCTTTGTCGAAAACTTCTCCAAAGTTGCCAAACCTCTAACCGAACTCCTCAAGAAAGATAAGAAGTTCGAATGGACTCCACAATGTGAGCACAGCTCTCAGGAACTGAAAAGACGCCTGACTTCTGCTCCCGTGCTGGTACCGCCAGACTTCTCCAAGGACTTTGCTATCTACTGCGACGCCTCGCGACAAGGACTAGGTTGCATTCTCATGCAAGATCGACACGTAATTGCCTACGCTTCACGGCAATTGCACCCACATGAGGAGAATTATCCTACTCATGATCTAGAGCTTGCAGCCGTAGTCTATGCACTTAAGACCTGGCGACATTACCTCCTCGGTAATCGTTGCGAAATATTCACTGATCACCAAAGTCTGAAGTATATTTTCACCCAACCGGATTTGAATCTCAGGCAGAGACGTTGGGTTGAATTGATCACCGACTTCGACTTAGGAATAACCTACACCCCAGGGAAAGCCAACGTCATGGCTGATGCGCTAAGTCGTAAATCTTATTGTAACAACCTGATGTTACAACAAAGTCAACCGCTTCTCCATGAGGAATTTCGGAAGCTTAACCTTCATATTGTTCCTCAAGGTTTTCTCTCCACCATGGTGGCAAAACCTACCCTTACGGATCAAATTATCAAAGCACAGAAGGTAGATCTGGGAATCTCCCGCATCAAGAGGAACATTCAGAAAGGAATTGCGAATTGTTTCTCCATTAATGATCAAGGAGTCGTATACTTCGGGAATCGACTAGTAGTTCCCAAAGTGCGCAACCTAAGGCGATTAATCCTTAAGGAAGCTCATGAATCTCTCACTATTCATCCCGGTAGTACTAAGATGTATCAGGACCTACGCCAGAGGTTCTGGTGGACTAGGATGAAGAGAGAAATTGCTCAGTATATTGCTAACTGCGACGTCTGTCGTCGTGTAAAAGCAGAGCACCAACGGCCTGCTGGCACCCTTCAACCCTTAGCTATTCCTGAATGGAAATGGGATAAAATTGGTATGGATTTCATTACCGGTTTTCCCAGGACCAAGAGAGGGAATAATGCTATTTTCGTCGTGGTCGATCGTCTTTCCAAAGTAGCCCATTTCCTACCTGTTCGAGAGAGTATAACCGCTAGTCAGCTGGCAGACTTATACATCTCCCGAATAGTGTCCCTTCATGGTGTCCCTTTGGAAATTAACTCGGATCGAGGAAGTCTTTTCACCTCTCGATTTTGGGAAAGTTTCCAAAATGCTATGGGAACCCGTCTTTCCTTTAGCACCGCTTTCCACCCCCAGTCGAGTGGTCAAGTGGAACGCGTCAACCAAATTCTAGAAGACATGCTTCGAGCCTCTGTTATCTCATTCGGAATGGACTGGGAGAAGTGCCTTCCGTTTGCCGAATTCGCTTACAACAACAGCTATCAATCTAGCTTGGGTAAAGCCCCTTTTGAAGTTCTCTATGGATAACGATGTCGAACACCCCTTAACTGGTCAGAGACCGGGGAAAGACAATTCTTTGGCCCGGATATGATTCAGGAAGCAGAAGAACAAGTTCGTATCGTTCGTGAAAAGTTGAAAACAGCCCAATCCCGTCAAAAGAGTCAATATGACCGAAAACATAAGGCTATGACTTTCGAGGTTGACGAGAAGGCTTATCTTCGGGTCACCCCTCTGAAGGGAACCCATCGTTTCGGTATCAAAGGCAAATTGGCTCCTCGTTACATTGGACCTTTTCGCATTCTTGCCAAACGAGGAGAAGTTGCCTACCAGTTGGAACTACCTCCGCACCTCTCCAGAGTTCACGATGTCTTCCACGTTTCCCAACTCAGGCGTTGCTTCTCGGATCCTATCCGTGAAGTGGACCACGAAACGCTTGATCTCCAAGATGATCTTACATATCGAGAGTACCCCATTCGTATCCTCGATCAGGCCGAGCGTACCACTCGACGCCAGAACATCAAGTTCCTCAAAGTACAATGGTCGCACCATTCTGAGGATGAAGCAACTTGGGAAAGGGAGGATCGTCTTCGACTCGAGTACCCCGCCTTCTTCCCGGAGGAACCCAAATCTCAGGACGAGATTCTTTTGAGTGGGGGTGAGTTGTCACAACCTAGCTAGTCATGCATTAGAGTGTTGCATCATGTTTACTCTTTCATCAGAAACTTGAAATGGGGATGACAGAACCCCCAGTCCCCTCTGAAACCAACTAGGGTTACTAAAATAATTTTTCAATGAACCTGAAATGCCCTTCTAAAATGCCCATCATTTTTGTCTTGGTTCAGAACCTCTGCCAAAAATGGTGCACATTTTCCTAGGCCATCCTAGGGTTTTTGAATTAAATCATAAATATTTGAATTTGGGCATTTAAAATAATATAAAATATTTAAATGCTCAAATATCTCCAAACTAAAATGTTTCATGTTGGAAATAATCCAACTATGGGCCAGGAATAGTTTGGTGATTTTTGAACTAGCCTAGGTATTTTATTTAATTCAACAAAGTTGCAGAAGTATTAGAAAAACAGAAAACAGAAAAATATATAAAGGGAGAAGCTTACCTGGGCTCCTCCCTGTGCGGCCCAGCCAGCTGGCTGGCCCAGCCAGCAGCCGGCCCAGCCCACCTCCCTCCTCTGTCGTCTTCGTCCCGACAGAGGGAGGGGAGTGTGGCCGGCGCGCGCGCGCCACCGCGCCACGCCACCTGCTCGCCTGCTTGCCTGCCCTCCCCTCCTCGCTCGACGCCCTGGACGACGCCACGCCTCTCCCCCTGCTCTCTCTCACTCTCCCCCGGCTCTCCTCTCCTCTCCCTCGCTCTCTCTCTCTCTCACGGCCGAACACCACCGTCGCCGCCGTTCGCCATAGCCATCGTCTCCGGCCACCCCTCGCTCCCCCGACTAGCTCAGAAGCTCCGCCTCGACTCCCTCTTCCTCCCCACCGCTCCACGGGTCCCCGGAAGCCCTGCATCGCCGCCACGTCGCCGTTCCCCTCTTCGGGCTCCGACCGTCGTCGCCGTCGAATTCACCGTCACCAGCGCGTCCCCGAGCCCGCTAACCATCCCTGCAGCTCCGCGGTGAGCCCCCGGATCGTTTCCCCCTTCTTCCCTGGTCTCTTTCGACTTCTAGGCCCTAGCCCCACCTCGGCCGAGAGCTCCACGCCGCCGGCGATGTCGCCATCGTGGCCACGGTCGCCGTAGCGCCCAACCGAGCACACCATCGTGCTCCCCACCTCACCAGGAGCACGCAGCACGCACCAACGCCTCCCCAAACCCCCTGCAACACTGATCCCGACCGCACCCGAACTCCGGCCGCCGCAGCCGAGCTCGCCGCCGTCAACTCCGGCCACCCCGAGCCCAACCACCACCACCAATAGTTGCGGCTCAACCTCAGCACCACGTAGATGCCTTCCGCCGTCCATTTGGTTGCCGGAATGGCAAAAAGCACTTTCGCCGCCGTCTCGGGCCTCGCCGGCGTCATGTCGCCGGTGGGGTTTGACTTGTCCGACCTGGGGTTTGACCCCCCAGGGTCACTGACGCGTGGGCCCTGTCGGCCAGGTGGTTAGGTTAGCGCTAACTACTGTTAGTCAACCCCCCCTGACACTGACAGTGGGCCCCAGCGCCACTAACCCCTAATTAGGATTAATTTAATCCCGTTTAACCCCCCCTGTCACTGACGTGTGGGCCCCACACGTCAGGTTTGACCTCAGCCAGCCACAGTTGACCACTGACGTCATGCTGACGTCATGCTGACGCAATAATTATATTTCTGGAATTAAATTAAATCAGGAAATTCCAGAATATTATTTAAACTTCAAAAATTCATAACTTTTATTCTGTAACTCCAAATTGGACAAATTATATATGAAAAATGATCAGAAAAATCCAATCTATCCATCTGTACTATTTTCATGCATGATCAAACAAGTTAAATTGATGTTTTAAGCAGAACAAGGAAAAGCACTTTAAAAGGTCATATTTGAATTTGAAATTTGAATCCTTGATTCAAATTTGCTCAAACCCTTCTGGTTTTAGTTGCATTAGCCCAACACACTCATATTGCCATGTTTCATGCATGCATCATATTGTTGCACATTGTTTGGTGATGGTTGTGTATCGATGTCCCTTGCGACAGGTTCTGCCTCCGAGGAGTACCGTGATTACCCTAACGAAGAACCGTATCAGTGCATCGAACCATCAGGCAAGCAACCAACCATTTGATCATATCGATACAATCCCATGTTCTCGCTCCTGCTCTCTTTTACTGCATTAAGACAACGCGTTTCAAACTGCTGTGTGCTACGGTAGTTGAACCCATTTCCTCTGCATGACCTGTCATTGCCACAGTAACTAGATGAAACCCACTAGCATGTGTAGGAGTTGTTTGAGCCATATGTATGTGTTGTTCCTACCTTGCTATGCCTGCTATGCTTAGAGTCGCGTCAGGTCTGGTTCATCTGGGTGATGGGCTAGAGTGAAATGTTTATGTCGGTAATGAGAGTGGTGTGGTGAACACGATTTGGTAAAGGTATCGATGAGAGGCCATGTAGGAGTACATGGTGGGTTGTTTCATTGAAGCCGACCTTAAGCACTGAGATCTGTATGCGTGATTTAAGATACATCTACTACCATGCATTGGGCCCTGAAATATGACCCCGCTCGACTTCTTATTCACCCTAGCTCTCTGTCCAGGAGTTGCAAGTAGTTTCTGGTGTTTGTAGCCTACTGGAGGCCGTGGACAGCGCTGACCGTAGGGGTGGGCTGTGATGCGGTAGGTACGTGGCACGGTGTACCGAATACCCGTTAGGTATCTCGGGAACCCTGTTCACATCGTTCGGGGCCATATGGGAAACCTCGGCCGGACTCCCTGCGGATGGAACCTGAATAGGCGATAAACCTGGACTAGAGGCTTAAGTGTTTAGGTAGGTCGTGGTCTACACCCACGTCGGCTTTCGCTTGAAGTCTGCCGAGCACATGTCGTGTGCAGACGCTAAGTGGTGGAAACATGTATGAAGAAGTACACCCCTGCAGGGTTATCATAATCTATTCGAATAGCCGCGTCCGCGGTAAAGGACTACTTGGTTGCCTATACAGTTCATAGACAAATTAATGGAAACTACTAAAAGCCTCAAGATAAGAGTGAGTGCCGAGGATGGCTCTTCCGTAGGAAGACGGAGGCGAATCCTCGGTAGTGTATTGAATTGGTGAGTAGTGGACTCGTGTGCGCAAAACCATTTCAAGTTGGAGTATCGTAGGATAGTCTAGCCAAGAATCAAAGCTGGCTTGCTGCAATAACTCCACCAACCCTTCTTGATAACATGCATGTATGTAGGATCTGATGTAAGTCTTGCTGAGTACCTTTGTACTCATGTTGCTATAATCTACATTTTACAGAAGACGCTGCAACCCCTTCTGATGGGTCCTATGTAGACGTTGACATCAACGAGTAGGCTAAAGACCCAGGTGGTGACCCTGAGCTTGTGAAGGACCACGTAGTATAGCTAGGCTTTCCAAGCCTCTTTTATTTTACTAGTTGTCTGTACTCAGACAAGTTACTTCCGCTGCTGGTTTGTATGACTGTATGACTTGTATGTGGGGTCGTGAGACCCGTACCTTTGTGTATGTTATGTATGGCTCACTGAGCCTTAAATAAAGTACTTGTGTCATAGAGTCATGTTGTGATGCTTCGTTGTATTTGCACATATCGAGCATATTGTGTGTATGATTGAAATGCTTGGTATGTGTGGGATCTGACTATCTAGTTGTTTATCTTTAGTAGCCTCTCTTACCGGGAAATGTCTCCTAGTGTTACAGCTGAGCCATGGTAGCTTGCTACTGCTCTGGAACACTTAGGCTGGCCGGCATGTGTCCTTCTTCGTTCCTGTGTCTGTCCCTTCGGGGAAATGTCACGCTTTGAGTACCGGAGTCCTGTTAGCCCGCTACAGCCCGGTTTACCGGAGTCCTGCTAGCCCAGTGCTACAGCCCGGACCCACTTGCTGATGACCGACACGTTCGAAGCTGGGTCATGGATGCCTGTCCCTGTAAGTCTGTGCCACTTTGGGTTTACGACTAGTCATGTCAGCCCGGGCTCTTTATCATATGGATGCTAGCGACACTATCATATACGTGAGCCAAAAGGCGCAAACGGTCCCGGGAAAAGGTAAGACGACACCCGTGGGGATACCGTGCGTGAGGCCGCAAAGTGATATGAGGTGTTACCAGCTAGATCGATGTGACATCGAGTCGGGGTCCTGACATATTCACCCAATGCCGAGCTGGTGCTTTGGTTTTTAGTGGGAGGTACTTGATGGCATGCAGATCATCACCGCGGGCCATGTGGATGTGGAGGAGAAAATCCTCAATCCATACAGCATGATCTGTTGTACCATCATATGATTCGATATTTACGGGTTTAAAACCCTCTGGGAATTCGTGATCCATAACTTCATCAGTGAAGCATAGGGGGGTGTGGCGCCTCTGTGCCGGGCTATATCACGACGCAGTTCATATGAGTCTTGTCTGCTGTATTCGGCCCGACCGGATTTACTTTTAGTGTATCTGGCATGACGGTCATCGTCCCGCGTTGGCACGCGCCCTCGTGACCCGTATATCGACCTTGCATGTTTTGCCCTGCTGTCCAATACATCTCGCAGGTCCCGTGTGTTGCCCCGGGCCTTGGTATTTTTGTTTGAGTGGCGGCGGGGTGCAGGCTGAACTTCAGGCTGAAACGCCTCTCTGGCTCGGCCACGAGGTGGCCGGTCAGCCGCATCGTACACTGGTGATGTAGGTTTCAATGCTTCCTCCTCGAGGTGAGGTAGCAAACTGCGTTTTGGGTAACTCTTGGAGGGGCGCTCGAGTACGTATTCCTCGGCTGCAAGGACTTTGGTCCATCTGTCTGCTAGCAAGTCTTGATCGGCTTGAAGCTGTTGTTGTTTTTTCTTCAAGCTATGTGTTGTGGCCATAAGCCGGCACTTGAAGCGCTCCTGCTCGACGAGATCCTCAGGCACGATAAATTCTTTGTTGCCGAGGCTCACCTCGTCTTTGGAGAGAGGCATGTAATTGTCCTCCTCCGATTCTCCATCTGTTGCCTACTCTGGAGGGCTAGCTTGTTCACGCTCCCGCTCTACATCGTGCTGCGGGGATTGTGGTTGTCTTCGGCACTATCCGGAGTGTTATTGTCTCTTGTGCCGGTATCACTACTTTCGATATGGCGGGACTTTAGAGCGGTGCCGCTGACGTCGGCGCTTGGGTTGCTTCTTGGAGGAGTCATCCTCCGCTATCTCATCGCCATTGCCTTCTTTGGAGGTGTCCAGCATGTATATATCATATGATGAGGTGGCGGTCCAGCACCCTATGGGCGGTGGTTCCTGTTTGTCTCCTGCATCATCGTCCATACCGTCGATGTCTTTAGAGTCGAAGTCGAGCATGTCGGTTAAATCGTCGACAGTGGCTACTAAGTGGGTGGTGGGTGGGCAGCGAATTTCTTCGTCGTCCGCATCCCATTCTAGCTGGACATAGTTCGGCCAAGGTTCTCCTGACAAGGAGAGAGACCATAATGAATTTAGCACATCGCCGAAAGGCGAGTGCTGAAAGATATCCGCGGAGGTGAACTCCATGATCGGCGCCCAATCGGATTCGATAGGCATGGATGCAGGCAGCTCGGAGTCCGTGGCCGGAGACGAATCCAGTGGTTCGGCGACACGGCTCTCGTAAGGGGTGAAGACAGTATCCGGCTCCATCACCACTAAGAGCGCGGCCTCCATGGCAAGGTCTATCCCTCCGTCCTCGGATGGCGCAATTTGCTCGGGATTGAAGGCCGGAGTAGTTGTAGATGTGATCTCCCGAACACTGTCCGACGGCAGAGTTACGTCATGCTCGTCATGATTGTGCGGCGCACCTGACATGGGCTCGAATCCGTCAAAGATCAAGTCTCCATGGATGTCGACAGTGTAGTTTAAGTTTCCAAACCTGACCTGATGGCCAGGGGCGTAGCTCTCGGTCTGCTCTAGATGGCCAAGCGAATTGGCCCGCAGTGCGAAGACGCCGAATACGAAGATCTGTCTGGGGAGGAAAACCTCACCCTGGACCACATCGTTACGGATGATCGAAGGGGCCATCGATCCTTATGGTGACGGCACAGTGGAACTCTCAATGAAAGCACCAATGTCGGTGTCAAAACCGGTGGATCTCGGGTAGGGGGTCCCGAACTGTGCGTCTAAGGCGGATGGTAACAGGAGGCAGGGGACACGATGTTTACCCAGGTTTGGGCCCTCTCGATGGAGGTAAAACCCTACGTCCTGCTTGATTGATCTTGATGATATGAGTATTACAAGAGTTGATCTACCACGAGATCGTAGAGGCTAAACCCTAGAAGCTAGCCTATGGTATGATTGTATGTTGCCCTACGGACTAAACCCTCCGGTTTATATAGACACCGGAGGGGGCTAGGGTTACACAGAGTCGGTTACAAGGGAGGAGATCCACATATCCGTATTGCCAAGCTTGCCTTCCACGCCAAGGAAAGTCCCATCCAGACACGGGACGAAGTCTTCAATCTTGTATCTTCATAGTCCAACAGTCCGGCCAAAGGATATAGTCCGGCTGTCTGGAGACCCCCTAATCCAGGACTCCCTCAGAGGCAAAGGGGTAGAGTGCTGGATGGGTGGTGGAGTTGCTTCTCGAAGATGGTGGGAGAGGCCTACTAGACAAACTAAGGGTGGAACTGCAATATTACCAATAAGAGTGGGGATGTGTTTCTATGTGTGCCTACGCGTGATAGATCTGTCGGGACACATCCATGGATGATGAAGGGGAACCATGTGTTTGGTAAGCAAACCTAACTAGATTGGTAGATCAATTGTTGTTTGTCGGAGGAAGGGAGAGACATAACTAATGAGGTAGATCGATCGACGCGTGGGGAAAAACGAGTTATAAGGACCTAGCTAGCTATATGTATAGCGGGAGATCGGTTGGTGTATGTCCATTTGTTAGAGGCAAATAAGGCCCGGCGAGATGGATAGACAGAGAGAATGGAGCTAGGAGGTGGTGCGAGAGGCCCAGCTACTAGCTAGATAGGGGAGGAGTGTGCGGTTGTGAGATCGGTGAAAAGAGGGGCGAGAGTTTACACGTGTGTGGGACCGTATGAGAGACACGAGGCAAGGACACATAAAGGAGGAGATTGAAGGTGCGTGTGTATGTTGTAGGCAGACATTGCTGGAGAGGTTTATCGATCGGTGTGTGTCAGAAAGGAGTTGTGGAGACTGTGGGAGAATGACCTAAATAAAAAAATGAATATGCGCGATGGATAGAATGTTGAGTGAGGGGGAGGGCGAGGAGGGCGTGTGCATGCATGAGAGAAAGTTAGTGGTAGCTACAAAGGTTAGAGGATTGTGTGGGTGTAAGAGACTAACAAAGATTATAATTTGATATGAAAGTGGATTCATATATGTGAATAGGAGATCATAGTGTTTTAAACATATGCATGCATGAATATAGCGGTGATACGCGTGTTGTGGTTTTGCACATGTTATACCATAATGTGATGATGCATGGCGTTTGCAACTCACAGCTAAATGTCGAACAATCTAAACCATACTATACATCGAACAATCTCACATTTTATTTGAATTTGTGATAATGTGTGGTGTTTGTAGCTGTCGGATGTGGGGTTTCGGCAAACCCTTAAGGTTCGAACACTGGGGTGCGCGCGAAGTCTTTCCTTCCTACCGATCTATGCCCTAGCTCGCTAAGATCTTGCGGACGAACTCGACGAACTTGCAACATAGAAAGGCATGATGTTTATACTGGTTCGGGCCACCGTTCTGGTGTAATACCCTACTCTAGTGTGGTTGTGGTGGATTTCCTCCGGGGTAGATGATGAACAGTAAAAGAGAAGAACAGCCTCCTGAGGTTGGGGTGTTCTTGTGAATAGGCTCTTGATCGGGTTGGATCAAGCTAGGATGAGATGCCCCTGCTATGGTGGCTAGCTCTACTTATATAGGCCCTGGTCCTCTTCCCAAATATCGAGCGGGAAGGGAGCCAACAACGGCGGGCCAATTTGAAGGAGGACAGCTAGTACAAGCTATCCTGACAAAAGTGGTCTTTGCCTGCGAAAAGCTCTGGCGGTGACGCTGTCTTGAGCTCCACGATGACCTCCGTCTTACCATCCTCCTGGTCTTGGTCTCGTTGCACCAATATAGCAACCTTTGCCTGATGCCTCGGTACTCTTCACCTGCGCTGGCCTCCTTAGCACGAAAGAGGAAACAAGGACGCTGCGCGCGTTGGCGCCTGCCTGGCGCCCGCCTGGTGTCGTGCGTCATGGCTCACGTCACGAGGGCCTCGTGAGGTTTGCCTCGCCTTGATATCTCCGCTCCTCGTGAGCCTGCCTGTCTAGGCCACTCTAGAGGAGGCCTTGCGTTGTCCGCCTCGCGAGGCTTGGACCCTCGCGAGGGTCTTGGATGCTTTTTTGGCGAAGATGGGTCATACGGCCCGCTGGCTCAGCCACGCTGCGGGCTGCAGGCAGGCAAGTCCGGGGACCCCCTTTCCCAGAACGCCGACAGTAGCCCCCGGGCCCAAGGTGCGCTCGGGCTTGGCTTCGCGGCAAAGCCAAGGATCAAGCTCGGAGCGCCGCCGGCCCCCAAAGCCTGCAGCCTCGGTTGACACGTGGTGGTTGATTGGACGTGTGCGTCTCCACTTCCCCACGCAACCTCAGCAACTGCACGACTTGACAAGTCCCTGTGACATGCAAGGAAAACCGTAATTACCTGCATTCGTGGGAGACGTCAATTGGCCTTCTCTTGCTATAAATGGGGAGGGGGCGGAGCCCCCGTTGCCCATCTCTTCCTTGCTTGCTTGCTCCCTCCTCCTCGCTCCATCACTTGAAGTGACACCCATGGCACCACGAAGGAAGTTCTCCGCCGCCGAGAAGGGGAAGGCCCCTCGCGAGGGACCTGGTTCCTCGGTGCCCAAGCGCGGCCGCGGCCGCCCGCGCAAGAATGCCACGACCCCCGCCGTGGCCCATTGTTGAGACAGCGCCACGACACGTGGAGTGGGTCATCCCAGCCATGGCGGTTCAGTTGATGAGTGGAGGCACACCATGGTGGCGCGGCCTCCTCGTCCGCGCTTCCACATGGCGGAGGTGTCGCCGGAGTTCGTCGTCTGGTCGGAGAACCCAGCCGGCAACTGGCTCCAACTTCCGCGCTTCTTCGCCGGCGAACTGCCGGTCTCTGGTCCAGGCGGACTCTGGCTGCAGGCGGATGGCTGCTGCAGCAAGGCCTCTTGGGTTGCGGTCGAGACTTCCGCCGCAGGCAACATAGCCCTGGCCCGCGGCTGGCAGACATTTGCCCGTGCGCGCGGCCTGGGCAGGTGGTGCACCCTCCACTTTAGGTGAGATGGTGGATCGACCCTTTATGTGAGGCTGTTTGGGGAAGAAGGTCGCCGCGCCGGGTGCTGCCCCGAGGCGAACGACGGTGAGGAGGTACTCGGACTTGGGGATGGTCGCGACGAGGACGAGGTCGAGCCTGCCCTCGGCGGCGATCGTGTCTCGTCCAGCTACGGCAGCTCTTCCTCCGGCAACAGCTCCAGTAGTGGCGGCTATGACCAGCCGCCTGGCCGCCGCGCCCGTTTTGAAGGCGGTTGTGGGTCGTCTCGTTGCCGCACCTCTGTGAAGCGTGAGGAAGGATCTGGCTAGGCTCGGGGTAGTGCTAGGTCCCTGTCTTCACGGATCGCTGCAATGCCACTTTTGTTTGCTCTTTTCCTGCATCAAGAATGAAATCAGCATGGGCCCAGGGGGCGTGTATCGAACTATGGTTCCTTGGTTATATCAGTATGCGTGTTGTTCTCGTGATGTGTCGTTATTTTGCGCAAAGATAACTTAACCTGGTATACTCAGGACGTCCTCTTCCTCGCGAAGCATTTATTTCTTTGCATCCATCTTGCCATGGTGGCCTGCATTCGCTCAGGAACTGTGAAAAACTCGTTAGGAAGTGCGTTAAAAGATTTGACGTTCATCCTGGCCCTGACCTGGCACTTTGTATCATGGTACCCGAGGGGCACGGACTAGGAGAGGTGCGCCAACTTTTGGGCTCGAACGAGGGTGGCTCGCGAGAAGGCAGAAAGGAGAAAAAATGTTCACGAGGGCACCTGCCTAGCCCCCTCGTGAGGCATGCGGGAGAGAGAACACGAGCAAATTCGAGCCGGAAAAAAATGTAGTGAGAGGCGAGGGAATCAAATCGGCAAGGGACGTCAAAGGAAAACTTTGATTAAGGAAAAGCGAGCCAACTACGGAAAGGAAATGAAAAGCCACGTTCGGCACCTAATCTAGTCTTCAAGTCTTCTTACCAGCGCGGAGCTAAGTGCTGTCCACTAGGCATGGGAGGGAGCCCCGGGGCCTGAGGCCGGCGCTCCTGAGACTCTGGGGCGTGTACAGCCCCACTCATTATTACATGAGAGTGTCACGGGCGGCGATTCTTCACAGGCACTGGGCCTTCTTCATAGGCTCTGGGCCTTTCTTCTCAGGCTCTAGGCCTTGCTTCTCAGTCTCTGGGCCTTGCTTCATGGATAGAACTTCCGGAGGTGCTGGATGTTCCAGGCGTTCTGGATGGGTATCCCGTCCTGCGTCTCCAAGCGTGCTGCACCCGGCCTGGAGACATGGACGACCCTGAATGGGCCCTCCCACATGGGCGAAAGCTTGTTCAACCCTTCTCTAGAGAGGATCCGCTTCAGGACGAGGTCGCCCACCTCGAGCGTCCTGGAGCAGATGTTGTGGAAGTGGTATCACTGCAGCGCTTGTTTGTACCTTGCCGCCCTCAACGCGGCTTCGCGACGGTGTTCCTCCCCTAGCACAAGATCCATACCCCGCATGGCATCCTGCTGCGTTTCGTCGAATGCTAGGACCCGTGCGGAGCGATGCTTGACTCGTGAGGAAGGACTGCTTCAGCTACGTAGATGAACAAGAATGGAGTCTCGCCCGTTGGCTTGGTGGCGGTGGTTCGAATGGACCACGGCACGGACTGGAGCTCATCGTGCCAGCCCCTGCCACGGGCCTCCAGCTTCTTCTTGAAGATCCTAGTCTTGAGGCCCCTCGGGACCTCCGTGTTAGCGCACTCGGCCTGACCATTACTCCTGGGGTGGGCCACCGAAGCATAGCAGATCTGCATTCCAAGGTTAGCATAGTAGGTTTTGAAGAGGTTGCTAGTAAACTGCAAACCATTATCTGTGATGATGCGGTTGGGGACCCCGAAGCGGCTCACGACGCCCTTGATGAACTTGACGGCAGAGCCAGCTGGAATGGTACGGATGGCTTCCAGTTCCGCCCACTTGGTGAACTTGTCGACGGCGATGTAGAGATAGCGGTAGCCCCCTGGAGCCCGGGGGAATGGGCCTAGGATGTCCATCCCCCAGACCGCAAACGGCCATGTGGGATGGTTTGGAGGTCCTGAGCAGGCTGGTGGATTTGGTTGGCGTGAAATTGGAAAGCTTCACAGGACTTCACCAGCTCGGCCACATCATTGAGTGTTGTAGGCCAATAGAACCCACTGCGGAACACCTTGCTGACGAGGGTCCGTGACGACGAGTGGTGTCCGCAGTCACCGCCGTCTATGTCAATCAGCAATTCCCTTCCTTGATCGCGGGAGATGCAGCGCAGCGTGACATCGTTCGGTCGTTTCCTGTATAACTCGCCACATTGGGTACAGTATGCCATGGCTTGCCGGGCCACGCGCTCCGCGTCCTCTTCCTTCTCCGGCAGCGTCCTGTGCATCAGGTACTCTTTGAATTCCTTGATCCAGCACTCCTTCTGGGGCTCGAGCGCCTAGAGCAGCTGAGCTCCTGAGGTCGGGCCACATGCTAGGGCTCCCGTGGCCGGGGGCTGTGGGAGCTCCTCCCGAGGCTGAGTCATGCTTGAAAGAGGAGGCATAGCTGATGGATTGAAGCGCCGCTCTTCGAAGACGTCGGGCTCTTGAGGTTGCCTCTTGGATGCTCTCCTGGCAATGTCATCGGCTTCCTTGTTGGTGCCCCAGGGCACGTGTTGCAGCTCCAGGCCCAAGAACGGCTTTTCCATCTTGCGCACCTCCACGAGGTAGGCCTCCATGTGCTTGTCCTTTGGCTCGTACACCTTGTTGGAAAAGTTGACGAGGAGTTGCGAGTCTCATTTGATGGTGAAGCGCTTCACCCCTAGAGCCGCCGCAGCCCTCAGGCCAGCTATGAGGCCTTCGTATTCTGCGATGTTGTTGGAGACCTTCTCGCCGTGCTGAAAACAGAGTTGCACGGCGTAGTAGAGGTTTTCCTGAGTGGGTGAGATGAGCACTGCCCCAGCCCCCGCGCCCTGGTGCACGAAGGCGCCATCGAAATACATGACCCAGCCGTCTGGTGCCTCGCTTCCAGGGGAGGTGGACCGGTCTTCTCCTTCCTCAAGAGCCGGGGCATCTGTCCATTCTGCCACAAAATCGGCGAGCGCGGCTCCCTTGATGACCCTGGTAGTGGTGAACTCCAACTGGAATGCTTGCAACTCGATGTTCCACTCAGCGACCCTTCCGGCTGAGTTAGGGCTCCTGAGCACCCTCTCCAGTGGGTAGGCTAAGACAACCTTGATGGGGTGGCCCTGGAAGTAGTGCCGCAGCTTGCGCGAGGCCACCAAGAGTGCGAGCAGGAGCTTTTGCGGCATGGGGTAGCGCGCCCTCGCGTCCCGCAGTACGGTGCTGACGAAGTACACCGGGTGCTCGACGAGGGCTGGCACACTGTCGAGGCTCGGGTCCCGCGGAGATTGTGCCATATCCTAAGGTGGTGGGTTTCCTGAGACTTGACCGTCCTCAGGAGCTTCTGCGATGTTGCCCTACTGAGCTTGGTCTTCCGCCGCTGATGGCTTTGCTGCACCTTCCTGACCCCGCGCTGCATCAGCTCTGGCTTGGCGCGGCACATCCTTGTCCTGGCGCTCCTCCCGAACCGCCACCAGCACCGCGCTGGTAGAGTACAGGGTGGCGGCAAGGTAGAGCACCAGAGGCTCGAGAGGCCGCGGTGCCACCATCACTAGGGGGCTGGTGAGGTATTACTTGAGGTCTTGGAAGGCCCGGTCTGCCTCCGAGGTCCACTCAAACAGGCCCTTCTTCTTCATGAGCTTAAAGAAGGGTAAGGCGCGCTCGCCTAGCTTGGAGATGAAACGCCCTAATGCGGTCACCCGCCCTTCTAGCTTCTGCATTTCCTTGAGGGTCTGTGGTGGGCTCATGTCTTCGATGGCCTTGATCTTCTCCGGGTTCGCCTCGATCCCTCTATAGGACACGAGGAACCCCAGTAGCTTGCTGGAGGGGACGCCAAGCACGCACTTCTCTGGGTTAAGCCTCGAGTTCACTTGGCGCAAGCTCTCGAAGGTCTCCTCCAACTCTTGAATCAATGTCCCCGTCTCGCGAGATTTGACCACTATGTCATCAACGTAGGCCTCTCTGTTTCTGCTGAGCTGCCGCCCCAAGGTGATTTGCATCAACCATTGAAAGGTTGCGCCCGCGTTGCGCAGCCTGAAAGGCATGCAGGTGTAGCAGTACACACCGCATGGTGTCAGGAAGGCTGTCTTCTCCACATCCTCCACCGCCATCTTGATTTGGTGGTATCCTGAGATTGCATCCAGGAAACATAGCAAGTCGCATTCGGCGGTGGAGTCGACGATTTGATCGATGCATGGAAGTGGGAACGGATCCTGGGGGCATGCTTTGTTAAGGTTGGTGAAGTCGATGCACATCCATTCCTTCCTGCCTTTCTTTGGTACTACGACGGGGTTCGTCAGCCATTCGGGGTATCGAACTTCTCGGATGGTACCTGTCGCCTCCATCTTGCATGTCTCTTAGACGATGAAGGCCTGCTTCTCAGTGGGCTGCCGTCTTGCTTGCTGCTTCACGGGGCGTACATTGGGGCACACCCTTAGATGATGTTGTATTACCTCTCTCGGGACCCCTGCCAGCTGATTGGGCTCCCACGCGAATATCTCCTTGTTCGCGTGCAAAAAACTCACCAAAGCTTCTTCTTGTCCCGGGTCAAGGCCGTTTCCTATGGTGAAGGTGGCTCTTGAAGACCCGTCCTCGTTGACCGGCACCTGCTTGGTCTCTGCCTTGTCTTGAGTGAACATCTACTTCTTCTTGGTGGGCGCGGTCTCCTTGGCCTCGGGAGTACTGGCGCCGGCTGGCTGTGCTGTTGTCGCGGTCTTGAAGGCGATCCTGAGCGCCGCCATGGCCTCCCTAGCGTCCCCCTTGATGGCGAGGACGCCCTTGCTCCCTGGCATCTTCATGAGGTTGTAGGCCAGGTGAGTCGCCGCCATGAACTGAGCGAGAGTCGGGTACCTGAGGATGGCATTGTACAGGAGACTGATGCGGACGATGTCAAAGTCCTCCAGCTCGGTGTGATAGTTGTCTCGCGTGCCAAAGGTGACAGGGAGGCGGATCTGCCCCAGAGAGTGGGCAGCTCCACCACCCACTCCTATGAAGGGCTTGGTGAGGCCTAGCCGTTCGAGCGGCACATGAAGATGGCTGAAGGCTTCTACGGAGAGCAAGTTGAGGCTGGCGCCGCCGTCGATGACGGTCTTGGTAACAGCCATGTTGCAGATGGTAGGTGTGCAGAGCATCTGGAACATCTCGGAGCCGGCAGTGGAGTCGGTGTGGTCTTCCGAGCCGAAGGTGAGGTCGGCCTCCGGCGCAGCCCAACCCGGCGGAGCCCCTGGGCGCTTGGAGGCTACCCCAATCTGACGGAAGAAAGGTTTGACGTGGCGATCTGAAGGCGGTGCTTGGGAGCCACCCAGTAGTGTCGCGACTGCATGGTGCGCCGGCACCGCGTAGTGCGCGGTGAAGAGGTTGCGCAGCTCCCCCCAGGATGCCACCGTGGATCCCGGGAGGTTGAGCAGCCAGGCGCGCGGCTTGCCGGCGAGGGCCATGGGGAACCAGTTGGCCATGATCTTGTCGTCGCCTCCGGCTTCAAGGACGGCCTCCTCGTACGCCAACAGGAATGATGCCGAGTCTGCCGCACTGTCATAATGCGGCGGCATCTCCGGCTTGAACTTGGCCGGCCACTGCACTCGCCGCAGGGCGGGGGGCAGGGCTCGGTACCCAGACTCCCTACTGCTGGTGTTGGCCGCAGAGGTGGGTGGTGGGGCACCTGCCATGGGAGCGTAGTGCGGCGATACGGGGCGCAGGTTGGTGGAGAGGAGCCCCGGCGCACCCCTACCTGGCGCGCCAAATGTCGGATGTGGGGTTCTGGCAAACCCTTAAGGTTCGAACACTGGGGTGCGCACGAAGTCTTTCCTTCCTATTGATCTACGCCCTAGCTCGCTAAGATCTTGCGGACGAACTCGACGAACTCGCAACACAGAAAGACACGAGGTTTATACTAGTTCGGGCCACCGTTGTGGTGTAATACCCTACTCCAGTGTGGTGGTAGTGGATTGCCTCCGGGGCAGATGATGAACAGTACAAGGGAAGAACAACCTCCTGAGGTTGGGGTGTTCTTGTGAGTAGGCTCTCGATCGGGTTGGATCAAGATACGATGAGATGCCCCTGCTATGGTGGCTAGATCTACTTATATAGGCCCTGGTCCTCTTCCCAAATATCTAGCGGGAAGGGAGGCAACAACGGCGGGCCAATTTGAAGGGGGACAGCTAGTACAAGCTATCCTGACAAAAGTGGTCTTCGCCTGCGAAAAGCTCTGGCGGTGACGCTGTCTTGGGCTCCATGATGACCTCCATCTTACCGTCCTCCTAGTCTTGGTCTCATTGCACCAATATAGCTACCTTTGCCTGATGCCTCCGTACTCTTCGCATGCGTTGGCCTCCTTAGCACCAAAGAGGAAACAAGGACGCTGTGCGCGCTGGCGCCTGCCTGGTGTCGTGCGTCATGGCTCACATCACGAGGGCCTCGTGAGGTTTGCCCCACCTTAATATCTTCGCTCCTCGTGAGCCTGCCTGGCTAGCCCACTCCAGAGGAGGCCTTGCGTCATCCGCCTCGCGAGGCTTGGACCCTCGCGAGGGTCTTGGATGCTTTGTTGGCGAAGATGGGCCGTACGGCCTGTTGGCTCAGCCACGCCGCGGGCCGCAGGCAGGCAAGTCTGTGGACCCCCGTTCCTAGAACGCCGACAGTAGCTTACAACTAAATATTGAACAATCTAAACAATACTATATATCGAACATTCTCACATTTTATTTGAATTTGTGGTAATTTGTGGTGTTTGCAACTCACATCTAAATACTTGTAGGCGTAGGGGGCGGGACACCATACATAATGTGATAAACAAATTATACATATGAGACATGGTTTAGTTTGTGAAGATCTAGCTAGAGCTTGAAATGTACTATGATTTGAAATCAACATAAAGTGGATTCAAAAAATCGAGTTCGAGTTCATATAGTACACATAGTTCATATGTAACTCGAGACTAATCATGTGGTGTACTGTGAAGATAATACACAAACGATGGTTTAACTTGACAATAATGACGATTGTAGATCTTATGAAAACAGAGAAACGAATTCAAATGCTTTGACTTCATAACAATCATTATTGTAGATCTTATTCAAATAGAGAAATGAATTCAAATTTAGTTCATATTGAAGCGGTAGTATATACGTTTGGAATGCACCAAAATGTTCATTTGAGTACTAGGTTGCATGCATTATACATGTAGCGAAATATTTTAATTGAACATAACATGAATTCAAAGTTTTGAATGACATTTGTAGTGCGAATTGATTTGGTATAGTACACGTTAGGCTTGTCCAGAAATTTCAACCCGTGCCTTGTTAGCCCGAAATATATAAGATATATCTTTGCCTCGTTGTGCTCTGACAACTCCCTCCATCTCAACATGCGCCTTGCTATTCCAAAATTACAACGCGCGCGAAAACTCCCACCTCCTGTGAAATTCCAACACGCGAAATGCCCGTGATACCCCTGAACCAAAAGAACCGCCTCAAATCGGTGGGGGTACTTTCATAACTTACCCCACATTTCGGACAAGCACGTCCCTAAGCCATGGTTCCCCCACTCCCAAAACATCCGCCAACCCATTTGTACACCGAGGCCGGCAGAACCCGCGAAGCCCCACACCCTCCTCCGTCTGCCACCCAGCTGGAGCCTCTTCCCCGACGATGTCGTCCACAGCAACACCTCGACGTCCCTCATCCACCGTACCAGATGAGGATCCGTCGTCGATCTGGTCGTCCCGCCAGTTCAACCACCCCGTCCTCCACCTCCAAGGAGCTGCCCCGACATTCCCCTCGTCTTTCGCGCCACCTCCATTCCCACACCACCATCTTCACCTGCACCACTGGAAGAGCATCATCGTCACCGTTTCCTCGGATGAAGCTGCGGCCTAATCGGCACCACCAAAGAGGTTGCACACTAATTGCCGCATTTTCTTCTTGATTCGATCTCACGGTGATGCCGGCGCTCGGTCCCAAGCCGACACGGCGTGGCTCCATCCACGGCGGCGTCGCCAGCCACTTCCTCCACGGTGTCGCTCCCTCGGCGGCGACGTACACATCAGTAGGAGTTGCTGTTGCTTTAGCTCTCGCTCGCGCTGCTGCTCTGCTCTTGCTCTCGATCCCCTGCCTAGTCTGCTCTTGCTCGCGCTGCTGCTCTCACTCTTGCTCTTGCTTGCGATGCTGCTCTGATTTAGGCTACACTTCAGTCGACTGAATCGACTTTTGGGTCAGTCGATTTTCAAGGGGTGGGGGGCTCGCCGGGGTTAAGGAAGAACCAACCGCAGTGGGGAGGGGGGCTCA
>NC_041386.1:502663176-502703021 GCF_002162155.2 Triticum dicoccoides | reverse complement strand
GAGGCGGCGGCGGACCGGTGGAGGGGAGTTTTCGGGGCGGGCGGGCCGGGAGGCGCACCGCCGGCCGCGGGCGGCAGGGGCGGCTATTTAGCCGGTGGTGGCTGGCGGCTCAGGGGGGTGGAGGTTGAAGATGAACTGCAGGCCCTTGATTTCGTATCCAACTACTGCAAAATCGACTGACCAGAGATGAAAAAGTCAGTCGACTGACTTGTAGCCTCACCTCTAGTGTGTTCAGTTTTGACAGTAAAATTCAGTTTCGACAGCAAAATTCAGTTTCGACAGTTAAGTTCAGTTTCGACAGTTAAATTCAGTTTCGACAGTTAAGTTCAGAGATGAGCGACTGATGTATACATATAGCAGTTTGTAGTTATGTATTTTACGTCATCTATTGGAGATGCTATTAGAATTCCACTCAGTTTAACATTGTCTCTCTTGTTCTGCGTCAGCCTCGGCGTCGTACAACTCACCGGAGCTGCTCCAACGACGAAACCCTCCATCACAGCGGAGCAGTACCTCGGGCTCCATCTCCATACGCCTAAGATCTTCTTCCCCTCCTCCGATAACCAAATCAGCCGGAGCATCCTCACCGGCCAACCCAATCACGCTGAGATCGACATGTCTTCGCCAAAGAGGTTGTACACTTCTTGTGGTTTGACTTAATCTCACCATGCTTCTTTGCATCCTGTGATCTTCCAATTCTTGTGAACCAAACACCCAGATTGGCAGAAATCCTGTGTTTTTAAATTCACTATTTTGCACATGCATTCCTATCCTATTCCTGTCTATTTCATATCCCTGCATTGTTAGAATCCTTTAATTGAAACGAGCCCTTACACAATTACTTCTGTTACAGATATGTGTCAAAGAAAACCTTGTGTGGTTTGTCTTGCTCCTGCGGTGTTTTGTTCCACCCCAGCTCAGCTGCTCCAACGACAGAAGGGTTCACCACAGCAGGGATCCACTCTCCAGACTGTCTTTCCCCGCCTCAGATCTTCTTCCCCGCCGCCGGCAGCCACGACAACTGCATTACCATCATCAACTGAGCAGATGACCTTGAGGACTACACAAGTCCGCAAGAGAGGTCGCACTCTTCCGTGTCTGCTTATGTTATGCATAGCTTAATATGATTACATGCTACTTTATCGTCGTGTTCACCTATTAGACTCCGACTCAGGTCCAAACTTATGCTGAAACTTGAGTTTCTAAATGTTTGTGGGGTACATATTGGGGCACCAATCAGTACTATCTGTCTACTATCTGATTAATCTAGGGTGTCTACTATGAGTTTCATGTCGGGTGCAAACAAACATTTAAGGAGCCATTATCTGTATTTTTTAACTAAAGCTATTATCTGCCTGCTATCATTGGTTTTGGGTCTATCCATAGTTTGCTAACTTCACTCTGGATTTGTGCATGCACTCCTTCCATAATCTCACTATGTTTTATTCCTATGCATGTCAGTTATTGTACACAATGGAACTGAACATGTAGAGCAAAAGAGACGAGCCTTGCGTGGCAATAAAATTTCATGCAGACATCGCTCCATGGTGGGCGCAAAGGCAGCCCCCCTCCACCCATTTCGGATCATAATCAAGAGGAAGATAACTGTTCTGAGGGGGATTCAGAAGCAGAAGACCACTCCTATTTACCCCATGAGGTCTTCGCTCTAACTTGGCATGCTGATGTTGGTAATATCATGCATATGGTGCCTTGCATTGCTTACTATATACATCAAAGATGTCATCCGCTTAGTTTAGACATGCTTTGTGTCAATGCCATCTGTTTAGTTTCTTTATCGTATATGTGAATCATGCAATGCCATCTAGTTTAGCCAGGCATCATATATGTGAATTTTGCAATGCCACCCTGGTTAGCCAGTCATCTTATATGTGAATTATATCATGACATCATTTTTTATTACATGTTAAATTTGTCAACAATTTTAGTACATTCAATTACTCTTCCTGTGCATCAGCCATTCAACACAGTCATGGAAAAATCTGGAGTGGAAACAAGGTCTTCAGAGCAGACAATGCTATCTGACGAAGCGCATGTCTTGATGGTTACAGATAGCTCCTCAGAGGAGGATTTAGAGACAGATGACCAGTCATATCCCCCCCCCGAGGTGCATGCTCTAACTTGGCAGGGTTATGTTGCTCATATCGTGCGTATGGTATCTTGCATTGCTATGTCATTTGGTTAGTTTAGACATGATTTGTGTGAATGCCACCTCTTTAGTGTCTAATTAACATATATGTGAATTATGCAATGCCATCTTTTTGCAAGAAATTATATATGTGAATTATGTAATGCTATCTTGTTGCAAGGCATTATATATGTGAATTATGCAATGCTATCTTGTTGCAAGGCATTATATATGTGAATTATGCAATGCCATGCTATTTAGCCAAGCGTCATATATGTGAATTATATCATGCCGTCCTTTTTTGTATTTCTCATTGCTTTTTTCGACAATGTTTGTATATTCAACTGCTCTTCCTGTGCATCAGCCATTTGAATTGGTGATGGAGAAATCTGGAGTGAAGACAAGGTCTTCAGAGCAAACAATGCTACCTGGTGAAGCATATATGTTGCTGGTTACATATAGCTCTTCAGAGGAGGATTCAGAGGCAGATGACCATTCCTATTATCCCCCTGAGGTGTATGCTCAAACTTGGTAGGGTTATATTACTCAAATCATGCATATGTTGTATTGCAATGCTTAGTTTTTACATCATATACACGATATTGAATGCCATCTCCTTAGTTGACACATCATATATGCGATTTCCCTCTGCTCACTTCCTTAGTATATAAATCATATTTTTGAATTATATCATGCCATGATGTTTACATAGACATCATGTATCTGAATCATGGCATGCCAACCCATTTTCTAAAGACATAATATAGTTATATCATCTCATCCTGTTCACATAGTCATCATATTTTGAATTATGTCATTCTATCCGTGAATTATATCATGCCATCATGTTTCCATCGACGGCATGTTTGTGATTTATGGCATGCCAACCACTTTAATAGACACATCGTATAGTTATATCATGTCATCCTGTTTACATAGTCATCATATTTTGAAGTATGTCATTCTATCCTATTTAGTTAGCCATCATACATGCAAAATTGTGTCATGCTATCCTGTTTAATTAGCCATCATATATTTGAAATTATGTCCTGCTATTCTGCTTGGTTAGACAACATAAATGTGAATTATTTCATGCCCTGTTTTCTTCCCTACTATCCATCGCACATGTCTATCTTACAATGTATGTACATTCAACTACTTTTCTTGTCTATCAGCCATTTCAATTGGAGGGGGTGATGGCAGTATCTGTGGGAGTAAAAACACGGTCTTCAGAAAAGATCGTGCTACCTGTCGATGGAGATAGAACCACAGTTGTACTTGCCCAAGAACCAGCCCCACCACACATAACCTAGACTCATGCAGATTGTACCCCTACCCAGTTGGACAGAGAACCAGCTACACCCCTTCTAACCCTAATATCTGCAGCAAAGTGTTTAGTAGCAAAGTAATATGATAGTAGTGATAACGGTAGCAAAAGGTAACAGTAATAAAGTAATGTTTTTGGTATTTTGTAGTGATGATAGAAATAGCAACGGAAAAGTAAATAAGCGAAGAACAATATATGGAAAGCTCAGGCAATGGATCGGTGATGGAGAATTATGTCGGATGCGGTTCATCATGTAACAGTCATAACCTAGGGTGACACAGAACTAGCTCCAGTTCATTGATATAATGTAGGCATGTATTCCGAATATAGTCATACGTGCTTATGGAAAAGAACTTGCATGACATCTTTTGTCCTACCCTCCCGTGGCAGCGGGGTCCTTACGGAAACTAAGGGATATTAAGGTCTCCTTTTAATAGAGAACCGGAACAAAGCATTAACACATAGTGAATACATGAACTCCTCAAACTACGGTCATCACCGGTAAGTATCCCGATTATTGTCACTTCGGGGTTAACGGATCATAACACATAATATGTGAATATAGACTTGCAAGACAGGATCCAGAACACTCATATATTGATGAAAACATAATAGGTTCAGATCTGAAATCATGGCACTCGGACCCTAGTGACAAGCATTAAGCATAGCAAAGTCATAGCAACATCAATCTCAGAACATAGTGGACACCAGGGATCAAACCCTAACAAAACTAACTTGATTACATGATAGATCCCATCCAACCCATCACCGTCCAGCAAGCCTACGATGGAATTACTCACGCACGGCGGCGAGCATCATGAATTTGGTGATGGAGGATGGTTGATGATGACGATGGCGACGGATTCCCCTCTCCGGAGCCCCGAATGGACTCCAGATCAGCCCTCCTGAGAGGTTTTAGGGCTTGGCGGCGGCTCCGTGTCGTAAAACGCGATGATTTCTTCTCCCTGATTTTTTTCTCATGGAAACTCAATATATGGAGGTGGAGTTGGAGCCGGAGACGCAACAGGGGGCCCACGAGGTAGGGGGGCGGGCCCCCCACCCTCATGGCAAGGTGGAGGCCCCCCTGGCCTTCATCTTTGGTAGGTATTTTTCTTATTTTCTGAAAAGTGTCTCCGTGAAGTTTCAGGTCATTCCGAGAACGTTTGCTTCTACACATAAATAACACCATGGTAATTCTACTGAAAACAGCGCCAGTCCAGGTTAGTTCCATTCAAATCATGCAAGTTAGAGTCCAAAACAAGGGCAAAAGTGTTTGGAAAAGTAGATACGTTGGAGACGTATCAACTCCCCCAAGCTTAAACCTTTGCTTGTCCTCAAGCAATTCAGTTGACAAACTGAAAGTGATAAAGAAAAACTTTTACAAACTCTGCTTGCTCTTGTTGTTGTAAATATGTAAAGCCAACATTCAAGTTTTCAGCAAAGATTATAACTAACCACATTTGCAATAACGTATAGGTCTCAAGTTTACTCATATCAATAGCATAATCAACTAGCGAGCCATAATAATAAAACTCGGATGACAACACTTTCTCAAAACAATCATAATATGATATAACAGGATGGTATCTCGCTAGCCCTTTCTGAGACCGCAAAACATAAATGCAGAGCACCTTTAAAGACCAAGGACTGACTAGACATTGTAATTCATGGTAAAAGAGATCCAGTCAAGTCATACTCAATGTAAACTAACAGTAATGAATGCAAATGACAGCGGTGCCCTCCAACTGGTGCTTTTTAATAAGAGGATGATGACTCAGCATAAAAGTAAATAGATAGGCCCTTCGCAGAGGGAAGCAGCGATTTGTAGAGGTGCCAGAGCTCGGTTTTGAAACAGAGGTGAATAATGTTTTGAGCGGTATACTTTCATTGTCAACATAACAACCAAGAGATGGTTATATCTTCCATGCTACACACATTATAGGCGGTTCCCAAACAGAATGGTAAAGTTTATACTCCCCCTTCCACCAACAAGCATCAATCCATGGCTTGATCGAAACAACAAGTGCCTCCAACTAACAAGAGTCCCAGGGGGAGTTTTGTTTGCAATTATTTTGATTTAGTTTGCATAAAGCACGGGACTGGGCATCCCGATGACCAGCCATTTATCTCATGAGTGAGGAGCGGAGTTCACTCCTCTTGAGAATAACCCGCCTAACAGGGAAGATATAGACAGCCCTAGTTGATACATGAGCTATTCGAGCATACAAAACAGGATATTTATTTGAAGGTTTAGAGTTTGGCACATACAAATTTACTTGGAACGACAGGTAGATACCATATATATGTAGGTATAGTGGACTCATGTGGAATAACTTTGGGGTTTAAGGGATTGGATGCACAAGCACTATTCCCGCTTAGTACAGGTGAAGGCTAGCAAAAGACTGGGAAGCGACAAGCTAGAGAGCGACAATAGTCATGAACATGCATTAAAATTAATCAACACTGAATGCAAGCATGAGTAGGATATAATCCACCATGAACATAAATATCATGAAGGCTATGTTGATTTTGTTTCAACTACATGCGTGAACATGTGCCAAGTCAAGTCACTTAAATCATTCAGAGGAAGATACCACCCTATCGTACCACATCATAACCATTTTAATAGCATGTTGGCACGCAAGGTAAACCATTATAACTCATAGCTAATCAAGCATGGCACAAGAAACTATGATCTCTAGTTGTCATTGCAAACATATTTATTCATAATAGGCCGAATCAGGAATGATGAACTAATCATATTTACAAAAACAAAAGAGGTCGAGTTCATACCAGCTTTTCTCATCTCAGCCAGTCCATCATATATCATCATAATTGCCTTTCACTTGCACGATCGAATGATGTGAATAATAATAATAATAGTGCATGTGCATTGGACTAAGCTGGAATCTGCAAGCATTCAATAAACAGGAGAAGACAAGGCAATATGGGCTCTTTTGTCAGATCAACAATAATGCATATAAGAGCCACTTCAACAATTTAATCATGGTCTTCTCCTATCAACCCCCAAAGAAAAGAAAAGAAATAAAACTATTTACACGGGAAAGCTCCCAACAAGCAAAAGAAGAACAGGAAATCTTTTTGGGTTTTCTTTTTAATTACTACTACAAGCATGGAAAGTAAACTAATTAAAATCTACAACTAATTTTTTTGGTTTTTCTTAAGGTTTATTAAACATACAAGAACAAAGCATAAAAAGGGAAAATAAACTAGCATGGATGATACAATGAAAAAGTATGAGCACCGACATCTAGCAATGAGTGTGTGAGCATAAATGTAATGTCGGTGAAAAATACGTACTCCCCCAAGCTTAGGCTTTTGGCCTAAGTTGGTCTATGGCCACGGCTGGCCTGGCTGATATCCATAATAGTAGCTGGGGTTGTACTGTGATGGAGCAGCTATCGCCTGCTGAGCTGCAGGGTGGCGACAAGTGGCCTCCTCTCTCCTCTTGTACTCATCTGCCTCCTCTCTGGTAATGGTATATCCTCCTCTTGCCTGATAATCAAAGAAAGCAGGAGTCAGGAGAGTAATACGGACAGCACGGCTTCTGTCAAAGATTAGTTGATACTGGAGAGGTGATTTGTTCCTCTCGACAAACTGGTGGTGAACCATAGCATTAAAATCTAGATAGGCAGGAGGTAATTCAATATCATCTTTGCGTACATCTATACCAAGAAAATTAGCTATGCGGGTTGCATAAATTCCACCAAAGAAATCTCCATTACGTCTATTAAGATGCAACCTACGTGCAACAATGGCTCCTAAATTATATGATTTGTCTCCTAACACAGCACTCCTAACAATACTGAGGTCAGGGACACACATGTGACATGCCTCATCTTTACCATTTATGCATCTACCTATGAAGAGAGCAAAATAATGTATAGCTGCAAAATGAATGCTCCCTATGGTAGCTTGTGTAATATCTCTAGATTCTCCCACAGTTATATTAGCAAGACAATCTCTAAATTCAGATTTGTGAGGATCCCTTATACTACCCCATTGTGGAAGTTTGCATGCAGTGGTAAAATCCTCTAAGTCCATGGTATAAGATTTATCATAAAGATCTAACAGGACAGTTGGAGAATTACGTGAAGTTGAAAATTCAAACCTCCTCACAAAGGAACTAGTGAGATTATGATACTGACTGCACTTCTCTTCCTCGAAGCTCACGAGATCAGCGTTATGAAAATATGCGTTGAATTCTTCTTTTATTCCCGCTCGATTCATAAAATTTTCAGAAGGCCACTCACAAGGACGCACTGGAGCGTCTCTTGGTGGCTCCTCATCAGCATCACGCATTGCAAGTCTGGGTCCTTGCTTCCTTGAAGAACCACCTTGGAACATTTTCCTAAGCATTTTTCTTCCTCTGAAAAATTCTAATTTTTTTTAGTAAATTCAAAATAAAAGTAAACCAAACTCAATAATATTGATAGCAACTACTCCTGCAAGTGCCTAGGGCCTATATCATGCGTCAAAACTACTTTTGACCATATAAATTTGACATGCAAGCTCAAGAACAGGGTCACCTAAGCAGCAAAAATTTGCAATGAATAAAGCACTAGAAAAAAACTAATTGGACCAATGGAGGAGTCACATACCAAGGAACAATCTCCCCAAGCAGTTTTGTGAGAGGTGCTTTGAGCAAGGAGATCGAAAATGGCAGCAAAACGAGCTTGGACTCGGGTTTGAGCTGGTTATTTGTGTTTGGGGGAGGAAGATGAAGTGTGTGGGTGAAAGGATAAATGGAGGAGGGCCACCATGGGCCCACGAGGCAGGGGGCGCACCCTAGAGGGGTGGGTGCGCCCTCCACCCTCGTGGGCAGGTGGTTGGCCCCCCTGGTGTGTTCTCAGTTCCATAAATCCTCAAATATTCTAGAAAAAATCATATTTAATTTTCAGGGCATTTGGAGAACTTTTATTTTCGAGGTATTTTTATATTGCACGGATAATCAGATAACAGATAGAAAAAATTAATATTTATTTTATTTAATATAAATAACAGAAAGTAAAAGTGGGGTACAGAAGGTTGTGCCTTATAGTTTCATCCAACTCATGATCATCAAAAGGAATCCACTAACAAGGTTGATCAAGTCTTGTTAACGAACTCATTCTGAATAACATGGAACCGGAGAAATTTCGGATAACACTATGTTACCTCAACGGGGATATGCACATCCCCAATAATAAGAATATCATATTTCTTCTTGACAGTAGGAAGAGGAAATTCAAAACCTCCAAATGTAATCCATGGAATTTTTCCAATAGAGTTGATACTATGAACTTGAGGTTGTTTCCTCGGAAAGTGTACCATATGCTCATTACCATTAACATGAAAAGTGACATTGCCTTTAGTGCAATCAATAACAGCCCCTGCAGTATTCAAAAAGGGTCTTCCAAGAATAATAGACATATTATCGTCCTCGGGAATATCAAGAATAACAAAGTCCGTTAAAATAGTAACATTTGCAACTACAACAGGCACATCCTCACAAATACCGACTGGTATAGCAGTTGATTTATCAGCCATTTGCAAAGATATTTCAGTAGGTGTCAACTTATTCAAATCAAGTCTACGATATAAAGAGAGAGGCACAACACTAACGCCGGCCCCAAGATCACATAAAGCAGTTTTAACATAATTTCT
The DNA here is from genome assembly GCF_002162155.2 of Triticum dicoccoides. Classification (NCBI taxonomy): domain Eukaryota; kingdom Viridiplantae; phylum Streptophyta; class Magnoliopsida; order Poales; family Poaceae; genus Triticum; species Triticum dicoccoides. Next base: position 502,693,881 of record NC_041386.1, on the reverse strand, counting down.
TTTAATGGAGCATGGTATAATGGGTACTCCTGGATCTCCAAGTTTCTTTGGTATTCCACCCTTAAAAGTATAATTAGCAAGCATGGTGGAAATTTCAGCTTCTGGTATCTTTCTTTTATTTGTAATTATATCATTCATGTACTTAGCATAAGGATTGGTTTTAAGCATATCAGTTAATCGCATACGTAACAAGATAGGTCTAATCATTTCAGCAAAGCGCTCAAAATCCTCATCATCCTTTTTCTTGGTTGGTTTGGGAGGAAAAGCCATGGGTTTCTGAACCCAAGGCTCTCTTTCTTTACCATGTTTCCTAGCAACAAAGTCTTTCTTATCATAACGTTGATTCTTTGATTGTGGGTTATCAAGATCAACAGCAGGTTCAATTTCTATGTCATTATCATTACTAGGTTGAGCATCATCATGAACCTTATCATTAATATTATCATTAGTTTCAGGTTCATTTCCAGGTTGTGTTTTAGCATCAAAAATAGAAATATCATTTGGATTCACGGGTGTTTCAACAACAGGATCACTAGAAGCATGCAAAGTCCTATCATTTTTCTTTTTCTTCTTTTTAGAAGAACTAGGTGCATCTAAATTATTTCTCTGGGAATCTTGCTCAATTCTCTTAGGGTGGCCTTCAGGATACAAAGGTTCCTGAGTCATTCAACCAGTTCTAGTAGCCACTCTAACAGCATAATCATTATCTGTAACACCCTCGATGCGACTATAGCTCCCACGTGTCGAGGCACGACTTAGAGACATAATCGCATTGAAGGCATATGTTGCAAGTTAGGCAATCTTCACAACATCCCATGTAATATGAATAATTAAGGGGAGATAACATAGTTGGCTTACACTCGCCACGTCAATCAAGTACATAAATAACATTACATCATCCAAACACTCATGGCCCGACTACGGCGCCAAAAGAAAGAGAACCCAACATGCGACACGGTCCCAATCACCCCCAACTGGGCACCACTACTGATCGTCGGGAAAGGAAACATAGTATCGTTGAGAGTCCTCGTCAAACTCCCACTTGAGCTCATACGCGTCTCCTGGAGCGGAATCATCAGGCCCTACATCTGGTGTAATAGTAATCTGTGAGCCACAGGGACTCAGCAATCTCGCACCCTCGCGATCAAGACTATTTAAGCTTATAGGAATAGCAAGGTAAAATATGAGTGGAGCTGCAGCAAGCGACTAGCAAATATGGTGGCTAACTTATTCGCAAAAGAGAGCGAGAAGAGGAGGCAAAGCACGAGCGAGAATCTAGAGAGTAACCTACGCAAACATTACTCCAACACCGTATCCACTTCCCGGACTCAGCCGAGAAGAGGCCATCACGGTAACACACTCAGTTGATTCGCTTTAATTAATTATGGTTCAAGTTATCTACAATCGGACATTAACAAATTCCCATCTGCCCATAACCGCGGGCACGGCTTTCGAAAGTTCAATCCCTGCAGGGGAGTCCCAACTTAGCCCATGACAAGCTCTCACGGTCAACGAAGGAATAGACCTCCTCCCAAGACATTCCGATCAGACTCGGTATCTCGGTAACTCAAGACACTTCGACAGGTTAAAACAAGACCAGCAACACCGCCCGAATGTGCCGACAAATCCCGATAGGAGTTGCACATATCTCGTTCTCAGGGCACACTCAGATGAGACTAGCTACGAGTAAAACCAACCCTCAAGTTTCCCCGAGGTGGCCCCGCAGGCAGCTCAGTTCGGACCAACACTCAGAGAGAGCACTGGCCCGGGGGGGTTAAAATAAGATGACCCTTGGGCTCCGATAACCCAAGGGAAAAAGAGGCTAGGTGGCGAATGGTAAAACCAAAGTTGGGCATTGCTGGAAAAGCTTTAATCAAGGCGAACTATCAAGGGGTTCCCATTATAACCCAACCGCGTAAGGACCGCAAAAATCCGGGAACATAACACCGATATGACGGAAACTAGGGCGGCAAGAGTGGAACAAAACACTAGGTGAGAGGTCGAGCCTTCCACCCTTTACCAAGTATATAGATGCATTAAGATAACATAGCAATATAATGATATCCCAACAAGTAAATAAATGTTCCAACAAGGAACGGCCTCCAATCATCACCTGCAACTAGCAACCCTATAAGAGGGGCTGAGCAAAGCGGTAACATGGCCAATCAACGGTTTGCTAGGACATGATGGGTTAGAGGTTTGACATGGCAATTTGGGAGGCTTGCAAGCAAGTGGTAGGCATCGTAGCAATGGCATAGCAAAAGAGCGAGCAAGCTAGCATAGCAAAGATAGTAGTGATTTCGAGGGTGTGATCATCTTGCCTGCACAGTTGTCGGAGTAGACTGGATCCTCAAAAGCAAACTCAACGGGCTCCTCGTTAGCGAACTCGTCTCCCGGCTCTACCCAAACAAGACAAACAAGCAACAAGGATACAATCAACCACGTGCAAACTCAAACAACACGACGCAAAGATGATATGCTATGCGGGATGCGATGCGGGATGCAAAATGCAAGATATGACAGGATATGCATGAACCTGGCCTCAACTTGGAAAACCAAGTGTTCCATTGGAAATATGAGATGAAATCGCTTGAAAATGATATAAAGAACGCCGGAATCGGAGTTACGGTTCGAAAATGGCAAGCGATTCAAATATGACACCGGTCTGCGATTTACAGCAAGTAGGCATCTAAATGCAACGAAATGAACATGCTACAGCCACCAAACATGACAACAAAATACATGGCAGGGAAGCATTCAAGATGCTTAACAAAAGTCTAGCACTGAGCTACGGCCAATTCATCCATTAACAGGTTCAAACAAGCATGGCAAAAACGCAAATGACAAACAGATCTCAGACTTAGCGAAATTAACACTTGTCTGGAATTTCAGATCATATAGCCCTCTTCGGAGCAACAAAACAACATGCTACAGGACCGGAACATGACAAAGAAAGACATGGCATGGAGCTACTCAACAAGATTAACAAAAGTCCCTTAGTGACCTTGAGCCAAAAGGGATCACAAAATATACTAACAAGAACACGAACATAGCAAAAACATAATCAGTTTTCAGACTTGGTGAAAACTGGGACATGCTGAAACATAACTCACGAAGGCATGTTTACGAGCTCGATGCACTCACCATGGTGCAAGTCATGGCAAGACAATCATACATCCCTTAATAAGGCACAAAATTCAAGCTAGACATGGCAAGAACAATGGCATAGCATGCACGGATCAACTACAATAACATCGGCAAAATCACAAACAAGTTGACGATCTGCCCAGATTCGCAACGAAGCAAAAGTAGAGCTCGATTGACTCAAGCTAGGGTGCTCCATAATTGCAAACAAAGACATGGATGGATAGAGCACTACAAGATTAACAAAACTCCCTTACTGATCATCCTCAAAAGAGGCACGGATCACTAGGAAACAACAAGAACATATGGCATCATGAACTAAACAATCCCAGGACTTAGTGAAATCACTAAGTCCCTGAAAACAGAATTAGCAAGTACACCTCTTTGCAAGCTTGCACAAGTCACCACACACATCCTAAAAATACATGGGTTACACCTCTGGAAAGATGACAAAACCCTTAACAAAACATATGAAGAACTCACGGGCATAACATGCACACATTAATCATGGCAAAAATGACAAAAGTGCTAAACGGAGTAACAGATCTGACAATTAACTCAAGTAGCCCTCTTATAACAGTATTTCGGGCACCAAGATGAGCTCAAATGAAAATGATGCAATGGAATGAAATGATGTACTCTCTGAGATGAACATTTTTATATGCTATATGGCCAAATCGGAGCTACGGATGCAAAGTTACGGAGCCGCGAACATGGCAACTTGGATCAGGAATTCTGGGACTTAGACGAAAAACAACCTCTCCGGGGCAGATCTAGGGTTTGCACGGAAACCGAGGCGCGGCCGGACGCTGTAGCTGTTCCTCGGGGAAGAAGAAACGCAGCGGCCGGCCGGAGGAGGTGGTGGCCGGCGGCCGGATCTGGCCAGGCCGGGGTCGCCGGACGGCGAGGCGGCCGCGGGCGGCTGGCGGCTCGGGCGTGCAGCGGCGGGGGCGCGCCGGCGGGGCGGAGCAGGCGGCGGCGCGGGGCGGAGCAGGCGGCGAGGCGGCTCCGGGCCGGGGAGGGCCCGCGGCGGGCTTGCGGGCCGACGGCAGGGAGATACGGCCGGGCCAGTGGGAGGCGGACACGTGGCGGCGGCGGGGACGGCCGGACAATGTCCGTCGGTGCAAATTTTGTCCGGCGGGCGCGGTGAGAGTGGATCTAGGGTTAGGAAGAGAGGGGATCCGAAAATTTCTGGAGGGGTCTATAAATAGGCATAGAGGGAGCTAGGAGAGTCCAAATGAGGTGCGGTTTTCGGCCACGCGATCGTGATCGAACGCTCTAGGACATGGAGCAGAGTTAGGTGGGTTTTGGGCCAAATTGGAGGGGTGTTGGGCTGCAACACACACGAGGCCTTTTCGGTCCCTCGGTTAACCGTTGGAGTATCAAACGAAGTCCAAATGATCGGAAACTTGACAGGCGGTCTACCGGTAGTAAACCAAGGCCGCTTGGCAAGTATCGGTCCAATCCGAAAATATTTAATCCCCACACACGAAAGAAAGCTAGAAATGACCACCGAAGGAGAACGAAGCGCCGGAAGGCAAAACGGACAACGGGGAAAATGCTCGAATGCATGAGACGAACACGTATGCAAATGCAATGCACATGATGACATGATATGAGATGCATGACAACGATAACAACACCAGAGACAAAAACCCGAACCCGAGGAAATAAAATAACTTAACGCCGGAAATGGCAAGAGTTGGAGTACAAATAGGGAAAGTTACATCCGGGGTGTTACACTGAGCAAAGCATTATCTTTACTATTCAATTCACTGAGCAAATCATTTTGAGCTTTAAGTACTTGTTCTACTTGAGTGGTCACCATAGAAGCATGTTTACTAATAAGTTTAAGTTCACCTTTAACATTAGCCATATAATCACCCAAGTGTTCAAGCATATTTGAATTTTTTTCAATTGTCTACCAAAATAAGCATTAAAATCTTCATGCTTAGCCATAAATTTATCAAACTCATCTAAGCACGGGCTAGCAAATTTAGTAAAAGGGATTACAACTTTATCATATCTATAGAGAGAATTTACCTTTACTACCTGTGTCGGGTTATCAAGATCATGAGTTTCTTTAAGAGGTAAAGGTTTAAGATTATATGTTTCTTCAACAGGCGGTAAATTAAGACCATGTATTTTTCAATAGGAGGTAAATTCTTAACATCTTCAGCTTTAATACCTTTCTCTTTCATAGATTTCTTTGCCTCTTGCATATCTTCAGGACTAAGAAATAGAATACCCCTCCTCTTCGGAGTTGGTTTAGGAATAGGCTCAGGAATTGGCTCTAGAGGTGTCCAATTATTTTCATTTGTCAACATATTATTCGATAGAATTTCAGCTGCATCCGGTGTTCTTTCCCTGAAAACAGAACCAGCACAACTATCCAGGTAATCTCTGGAGGCATCGGTTAGTCCATTATAAAAGATATCAAGTATTTCATTTTTCTTAAGAGGATGATCAGGCAAAGCATTAAGTAATTCGAGAAGCCTCCCCCAAGCTTGTGGGAGACTCTCTTCTTCAATTTGCACAAAATTATATATGTCCCTTAAAGCAGCTTGTTTCTTATGGGCAGGGAAATATTTAGCAGAGAAGTAATAAATCATATCCTGGGGACTACGCACACAACCATGATCAAGAGAATTAAACCATATCTTAGCATCACCCTTTAATGAGAACGGAAATATTTTAAGGATATAAAAGTAGCAAGTTCTCTCATCTTTAGTGAACAGGGTAGCTATATCATTCAGTTTAGTAAGATGTGCCACAACAGTTTCAGATTCATAACCATGAAAAGGATCAGATTCAACCAAAGTAATTATATCAGGATCAACAGAGAATTCATAATCCTTATCAGTAACAAAGATAGGTGAAGTAGCAAAAGCAGGGTCAGGTTTCATTCTAGCATTTAGGGATTTCTTACTCCATTTAGCTAATGATTTTTTAAGTTCAGTTCTATTTCTGCAAGCTAAAATGGCTAAAGAAGCATCTTGATCAAAAACATAACCCTTAGGAATGACAAGTGGTTCTTCATCATCACTTTCATCAGTATCATCAGATTCAATATTTTCAATTTCTCTAGCCCTAGCAATTTGTTCATCAAGAAAAGCACTAAGTGGCATAGTAGTATCAGGCATAGAGGTAGTTTCATCATAAGTATCATGCATAGCAGAAGTGGCATCATCGATAACATGCGATACATCAGAACGAATAGCAGAAGCAGGTGTAGGTGTCGCAAACTTACTCATAACAGAAGGTGAATCAAGTGCAGAGCTAGATGGCAGTTCCTTACCTCCCCTCGTAGTTGAGGGGTAGATCTTGGTTTTTGGATCTCTCAAGTTCTTCATAATGATAAGCAGATATATATCCCAAGTGACTCAAAAGAATAGAGATATGGTCCCCGGCAACGGCGCCAGAAAATAGTCTTGATAACCCACAAGTATAGGGGATCGCAACAGTTTTCGAGGGTAGAGTATTCAACCCAAATTTATTGATTCGACACAAGGGGAGCCAAAGAATATTCTCAAGTATTAGCAGCTGAGTTGTCAATTCAACCACACCTGGAAACTTAATATCTGCAGCAAAGTGTTTAGTAGCAAAGTAATATGATAGTAGTGATAACGGTAGCAAAAGGTAACGGTAATAAAGTAATGTTTTTGGTATTTTGTAGTGATGATAGCAATAGCAACGGAAAAGTAAATAAGCGAAGAACAATATATGGAAAGCTCGTAGGCAACTGATCGGTGAGGGAGAATTATGTCGGATGCGGTTCATCATGTAACAGTCATAACCTAGGGTGACACAGAACTAGCTCCAATTCATTGATATAATGTAGGCATGTATTCTGAATATAGTCATACGTGCTTATGGAAAAGAACTTGCATGACATCTTTTGTCCTACCCTCTCGTGGCAGCGGGGTCCTTACGGAAACTAAGTGATATTAAGGTCTCCTGTTAATAGAGAGCCGGAACAAAGCATTAACACATAGTGAATACATGAACTCCTCAAACTATGGTCATCACCGGTAAGTATCCCGATTATTGTCACTTCGGGGTTAACGGATCATAACACATAATAGGTGACTGTAGACTTGCAAGATAGGATCAAGAACATTCATATATTGATGAAAACATAACAGGTTCAGATCTGAAATCATGGCACTCGGGCCCTAGTGACAAGCATTAAGCATAGCAAAGTCATAGCAACATCAATCTCAGAATGTAGTGGACATTAGGGATCAAACCCTAACAAAACTAACTCGATTACATGATAGATCCCATCCAACCCATCACCGTCCAGCAAGCCTACGATGGAATTACTCACGCACGGCGGTGAGCATCATGAAATTGGTGATGGAGGATGGTTGATGATGACGATGGTGACGGATTCCCCTCTCCAGAGCCCCGAACGAACTCTAGATCAGCCCTCCCAAGAGGTTTTAGGGCTTGGTGGTGGCTTCGTATCATAAAACGCGATGATTTCTTCTCCCTGATTTTTTCTCATCGAAACTCAATATATGGAGGTGGAGTTGGAGTCGGAGTCACAACAGGGGGCCCACAAGGTAGGGGCGCCCCCCCCCCACCCTCATGGCAAGGTGGTGGCCCCCCTGGCCTTCATCTTTGGCAGGTATTTTTCTTATTTTCTGAAAAGTGTCTCCGTGAAGTTTTAGGTCATTCCGAGAACATTTGCTCCTGCACATAAATAACACCATGGTAATTCTGCTGAAAACAGCGTCAGTCCGGGTTAGTTCCATTCAAATCATGCAAGTTAGAGTCCAAAACAAGGGCAATAGTGTTTGGAAAAGTAGATACGTTGGAGACGTATCAAACCCCAACCCCAGCAGATAGTAACCCAGTTCCCGTTGACACAGCACCATCTCCACCATAGAGCACCCAAACACGAGTAGTTAGTAAGGAAACTGCAGTGCCCAAAGCACGAGGACCACCACTCCGAACCCCAAGTCAATGCTTAAAGCAGAAGAAGAATTGTTCTCAGGTCAGGTTCCGTAGCTATGGTTCATACTACTTTGCTCTTGCATCACTGTATTTACTCATACCAACTAATTTCAAATTTGAAGGATGCAATTGAAACTCCAATGGTGCAACAGGTATGTTTTAAACTTGTTTCTTTAACGTGTTTGCTGTTGTAACTTGCTCTATGTTGATTTCAGTTTCAATTGAATAAACAGTTATGTTCTCATGCCATGCACATTACAAGTGTTGTTATTGTTGCGTAGTTTCCCACACTTATATTCTGTCTATGCTGCTTTGTCTTAAATAGATATGATTCGAACTGTATCTATCTTGATTTGGCAACATAAACTAGAATGATATAGACCATACAGTGACCATACTACATAGATATATGTTTATTTCATGATGTTATCCTGTCCACCTTACTACTGAACTGGTTTACCAAAATGAGTTTCATATACTACATTGTAAACCTGTGATGTGTTTGTTTGTTTCTCCTTTAGAACGCAGATAAAATATTGGAGAAGAGTACCCCGTTATGCAATGGTAAAGGAAGTAATGCAGATCAGGTTCAAGATAGTGAGACATCCCTGTTATTCTCCAAGAAAGCTGATAAAAACTATATTGTAGGCACTAAGACAACCCCAAAGTCCTGTCTTGATGTAGTGTTCGAGTTACTGGCTACTACTGCTGGCACCAGCTCTTCGAACTCGCTGCCTGAATCAGTTCGACTTCTTGAGTCTCACCTTCAAGTTGAAAGACATCAATCGGATGTTATGCGACAGGAAGCCGAAGGACTGAGGAAGTCCCTGCAGAATTCATATGCATACTTTCTGGTGCAACAGCAAGTGCTGGAGGATTTAAGCGCCAAACAAGAGAAAGTTAATAAGCTTGCTAAGCATCTTGCCAGCATTATGGGTACCTAGGATATTGTTTCTTGAGCTCTTCTGAAGTGGTTTCTGTTCTGGACTTGTTTTGCTGCAGCGTTTATATGCTGCTTTGTTCCCTATATTTTCACTTGTGGCGAACTTTGATGCCCAGTGGATGTAATATGTGTAATAGCCATGATAGCCTAGCGTAAGTTGCTTGCTTATTTATTTCCGTTGTCTTGTTTATTTGTTTTCTTGTAGTCAGTGCAGTTCTTTTTCCGTGGTTTTCTAGTGGACGCAATAACCTATTTTTTTAAACTAGGCCACATTAACAATGGGCTACATATTTACTGTAGTTAACATGGGCCTCCTACGGGCCGTAGAAACAATGGGCCTTCTAAGGGCCATAGAAACAATGGGTGAGGGAGTCCTGGATTAGGGGGTCTCCGGACAGCCGGACTGTTGGACTATGAAGATACGAGATTGAAGACTTCGTCCCGTGTCCGGATGGGACTCTACTTGGCGTGGAAGGCAAGCTAGGCAATACGGATATGTATATCTCCTCCTTTGTAACCGACCTTGTGTAACCCTAGCCCCTTCTGGTGTCTATATAAATCGGAGGGTTTTAGTCCGTAGGACAACATACAATCATACCATAGGCTAGCTTCTAGGGTTTAGCCTCTCTGATCTCGTGGTAGATCAACTCTTGTACTGCCCATATTATCAAGAATAAATCAAGCAGGACGTAGGGTTTTACCTCCATCAAGAGGGCCCGAACCTGGGTAAAACATCGTGTCCCCTGCCTCCTGTTACCATCCGCCTTAGACGCATAGTTCGGGACCCCCTACCCGAGATCCGCCAGTTTTGACACCGACATTGGTGCTTTCACTGAGAGTTCCTCTGTGTTGTCGTCATTAGGCTGGATGGCTCCTTCGGTCATCGATAGTGATGCAGTTCAGGGTCAGACTTTTCTCCCCAGACAGATCTTTGTGTTCGGCGGCTTCGCACTGCAGACCAACTCGTTTGGCCATCTAGATCAGATCGAGAGCTACGCCCCTGGCCACCAGGTCAGGTTTGGAAGCTTAAACTACATAGCCGATATCCGTGGAGACTTGATCTTCGATGGATTCGAGTCCCTGCCTAATGCGCCACACGGTCACGATGAGCATGATTTAGCTCTGCCATCAGTCTGTGTTCAAGAGATCGCGCCGGCAACCACTCCGACCCTCAATTCGGAGACAGATGCGCCATCCATGGACGGGTGGATAGACCCCGCCACGGAGGCCGCACTCTCATCGGCGATCGAGCCGAGTATCGACCTTACCCTTCACGGGAGCCGTGACGCCGAACTACCGGATTCTTCCCCGGCCACGGACTCCAAACCGCCTGCACCCATGCCTATCGAATCTGACTGGGTGTCGATCATGGAGTTTACCTCCATGGATATCTTTCAGCACTCGCCCTTCAGTGACATACTGAACTCATTAAGGTCTCTCTTCTTGTCAGGAGAGTCCTGGCTGAACTATGTCCGGCAGGATTGGGATGCGGATGACGAAGAAATTCGCAGCCCACCCACCACCCACTTAGTAGCCACTATCGAAGATTTGACCGACATGCTCGACTTCGACTCCGAAGACATCGACGGCATGGTCAACGATGCAGGAGGCGAACAAGAACAACTGCCCACAGGGCACTGGACAGCCACCTCGTCATATGACATATATATGGTGGACACACCCAAACAAGGCAATGGCGACGGGACAGCGGAGGATGACCCCTCCAAGAAGCAACCCAAGCGCCAATGTCAGCGGCGCCGCTCTAAGCCTCGCTAAAGCAAAAGAGGTGACACCGGCATAGGAGATAATAGCACTCCGAACAGTGCCGAAGACGACAACAATCCCATCCAGCAAGATTTAGGGCAGGAGGATGGAGAAGCCAACCCTCCTGAGAGAGCGGCAGATGGAGAGGCGGAGGATGATAATTACATGCCTCCCTCCGAAGACGAGGCAAGCCTCGACGATGACGAATTTGGCGTGCCTGAGGATCCCGTCGAACAAGAGCGCTTCAAGCGTCGGCTTATAGCCACGGCAAATAGCCTTAAGAAAAAGCAACAACAGCTTCAAGCTGATCAAGATTTGCTAGCTGACAGATGGACTGAAGTCCTTGTGGCCGAGGAATATAAACTTGAACGCCCCTCAAAGAGTTACCCAAAGCGCAGGTTGCTACCCCGACTAGAGGAGGAAGCACCAAAACCTACATCCCCAGCGTATGACGCGGCTGATCGGCCACCTCGTGGCCGCGACAAAGAGGCATTCCAGCCAAAAGTTCAGCCCGCACCCCGACGCCACTCAAATAAAAATATCAAGACATGGGGAAATACGCCAGACCTGCGAGACTTATTGGAGGACAAAGCAAAACATCCAAGATCAATCTACGGATCGCGAGGGCGCGCCACTATGCGAGACGATAACCGTCATGCCTGATACAGTAAAAGTAAGTCCGGCCGGGCCGAACACAGCGGACAAGACTCATTTGAGTTGCGTCGTGATATAGCCCAGTACAGAGGCGTCGCACACCCCCTATGCTTCACAGACGAAGTAATGGATCATCAAATCCCAGAGGGTTTCAAACCCATAAATATAGAATCATACGGCGGCACAATAGATCATGCGGTATGGATCGAGGACTTCCTCCTGCACATCCACATGGCCCGCGGTGACGATCTACACGCCATCAAATACCTCCCGCTTAAACTCAAAGGACCAGCTCGGCATTGGCTCAACAGCCTGCCAGCAGAATCCATTGGCTGTTGGGAAGATTTGGAAGCCGCATTCCTTGACAACTTCCAGGACAATTATGTGCGACCACCAGATGCCGATGACTTGAGCCACATAATTCAGCAGCCAGAGGAATCGGCCAGGCAATTCTGGACACGGTTCCTAACAAAGAAAAATCAAATCGTCGATTGTCCGGATGTAGAGGCCCTAGCAGCTTTTAAGCACAACATCCATGACGAGTGGCTCGCACGGCACCTTGGCCAGGAAAAGCCGATATCTATGGCAGCCCTCACGACACTTATGACCCGCTTTCGCGCGGGAGAAGACAGTCGCCTGGCTCGCAGCAATAATATATCAAAGAACCATGGTACTTCGGATACCAAGGATGGCAATGGCAGGTCACGTCGCAACAAACACAAGCGTCGCAGTAACAGCAATAATACCGAGGATACGGCAGTCAATGCCGGATTCAGAGGCTCTAAACCCGGTCAGCGGAAAAAGTCGTTCAAAAGAAGCACTTCGGGCCCGTTTAGTTTGGACCGTATACTCGATCGCTCGTGTCAAATACACGGCACCCCCGACAAGCCAGCCAACCACACCAACAGGGATTGTTGGGTGTTGAAGCAGGCCGGCAAGTTAAATGCCAAAAACAAAGATAAGGGGTCACACAGCAATGACGAGGAGGAGCCCTGGACGCCGAACACCGGAGGACAGAAGAGGTTCCCCCCACAAGTGCGGACGGTGAACATGATATACGCAACCCACATCCCCAAGAGGGAGCAGAAGCGTGCGTTAAGGGACGTATATGCGTTGGAGCCAGTCGCCCCAAAGTTCAACCCATGGTCCTCCTGTCTGATCACCTTCGATTGCCGGGACCACCCCACTAGTATCCATCATGGCGGATTCGCCGCACTAGTCCTAGAACCAATCATCGACGGATTTCACCTCACTCGAGTCCTTATGGACGGTGGCGGCAGCCTGAACCTGCTTTATCAGGACACAGTGCGCAAAATGGGTATAGACCCCTCAAGGATCAAACCCACAAAAATGACCTTCAAAGGCGTCATACCAGGTGCAGAGGCCCATTGCACAGGCTCAGTCACACTAGAAGTGGTCTTCAGATCCCCGGATAACTTCCGAAGCGAGGAGTTAATCTTTGATATAGTCCCGTTCCGCAACGGCTATCATGCACTGCTTGGGCGAACCGCATTCGCGAGATTCAACGCAGTACCACACTATGCATATCTCAAGCTCAAGATGCCAGGACCTCGGGGGGTCATCACAGTCAATGTAAACACAGAGCGCTCTCTTGTACGGAGGAGCACACTGCAGCCCTCACAGCAGAAGCGCAAAGAATCCTCTTAAGGCAATCCACCAGTTCGGCGATTCAAGACCCAGACACCTTCAAGCGCGCCCCAAGACGCGGCTCAACCACACTAGGGGCTTCCCGCTTTGTTATTTTTTCTCTCTTTTAGGACTTTAATCTCTGGAAACCCCGTCCGACAACACGGTTGTCGAACACACGATGCAACAACCAACGAGGCAGAAAGCTACGTCGCACCATGGAACTCCCAGGTGGTCTCTGACAACGAGTGAAATACCTGCTTTAAATACCATTCCTCAGCTTGCCCTTGGAGGGGACATGTCAAATAGTCCTACTTTTTGCTTATAGCACTACTTGTATCATTCTGCTTTAACGCACCTTTTTGAATAAACAATGCATAGCACTAGACTATTATCGCATTCTCTATTCTTGTATTGTTCATTCATGACATCCAGCACCCGTACACTCTAGTACGGCCAATATGCTAGGGGCTTAAGCATACCCCATAATACGGCGTGAGAAGTCCGAACACTTTTGACAGTGCGGCACCCCAAACTTATAGCATTATATGCATCAGCTCCGAATCATGTCTTGGGTCAATAGTTGGGTTTGCCCGGCTCCCATGTTTTGGTACCTTACGTTCCGTTATATCGGCTAAGGTAGCACTGGGAGAACTACTGCGATTGTGCCCCGGTTCAGCTGGGCCAAGCACTGTCAGATTTCGGGTTCCGGCAGACCCTTGAGGTTCGAACACTGGGGTGCGCACGGAGATTTTGCCTCCTACCTACCTGCACCCCTCCGCCATGCTAAGATCTAACTAAGGAAAGAACAACACAAGAGACACGGGGTTTATACTGGTTCGGGCCACCATTGTGGTGTAATACCCTACTCCAGTGTGTGGTGTGTGGATTGCCTCTTGGACTGGTGATGATGAACAATACAAGAAAGAACAGCCTCGCGAGGGTCTGTTCTTGGCTGAGGCGATGAACTGCTGGGAGGAGTTCAACCACCTTTCTCTCTCTCTCCCTGACCTCTTTGTCGACTCCCTTTGCTGTGTGGCTGGCTAGTCCTATTTATAGAGGCCCTGGTCCTCTTCCCAAATATTGAGCGGGAAGGGAGCCAACAATGGCGGGCTAATTTGAAGGGGGACAGCAAGTATCAGCTATCCTGACAAAAGTAGTCTTCGCCTGCGCAAAGCTCTAGTGATGACGCCGTCTTGGGCTCCACGGTGACCTCCATCTCGTAGTCCTCCTGGTCTTGGTCTCGTTGCACCGAAATGGCAACCTTTGCCTGATGCCTCGGTACTCCGCGGCTGCGCTTGCCCCCTTTGCACCAAAGAGGAAAGGAGGACGCTGCGCGGGCTGGCACCCGCCTGGCACCCTGAGTTGTCATGGCTTGCATATGGGCACCTCGTGAGGTACCCCGCCTTGATCTCTCCACCTCCTCGTGAGCCAGCCTGATGAGGCCATGCCTGAGGAAGCTTTGCATCGTCCGCCTCGCGAGGCTTGGCCCCTCGCGAGGGTCTTGGGTTTGTGTTGGTGAAGATGGGCCGTGCTGGGCCCCCCTTTGAGCCACACCGCAGGCCGCAGGCAGGCAAGTCTAGGGACCCCCATTCCCAGAACGCCGACAGTAGCCCCCGGGCCCAAGGCGCGCCCGGACTTGGCCGTGTAGGGAGGCGGAAGGGCAAGAGCGAAGCGCCGCGGGCCCTAACAGCCGGCGGCCTTGGGCGCCGCGTGGCGGTTGATTGGACGTGGGCGTCTCCACTTCCCCATGGTGCCTCGGCAACTGCACCGACTGGACAAGTCCCTACATGCAAGACGGGTCATGATTACCTACGATCGTGGAGGTCGGCGGTTGGCCTCCACCGGCTATAAGTACTGGACGGCGTGCGCCCTTCTGGTTCACCTCCCCTTGCTTCTTCTTCTTCTTCATGGCCCCGTCGAGGAGGTTTTCAGCCGCGGAGAAGGGAAAGGCTTGCCAGGCGAGCATGCCTCTCCCCTGCCAAAGTGCGGCCGAGGGCGCCCCCGCAAACATCCTGTGGCCACCATGACAGCTTCCCGCGGCCGCGGAGACACTTTCCAGCACGGTGGAGAGCGGATTGCTGCGGCCGGGGGGTGCGCTCCGGCTGCGCGTCCCCCTATGACGCGCTTTCGCGCTGCAGAGGTGCTGCCGGAGTTCGTCGTGTGGTCGGCGGAGCCGACTAGCACCCGGCTCCCACTTCCTCGCTTCCTCCTCGGCGAGTTCCCGGCCGGTGCCCCGGGCGGCCTCTGGCTTCAGGCCGACGGCTGCTGCAGCCGGGCCTCATGGGTTTCACTGGAGGTCTCCGCAGCTGGGAGCCTGGCCCTGGCCCGCGGTTGGCAGACGTTTGCCCGCGCGCGTGGCCTGGGCCGTCGGTGCACCCTATACTTCAGGTTCGACGGCGATGCCACCCTCTACGTGCGGGTGTTTGGGGAAGATGGTCGCCGCGCAGGGTGCTGCCCCGAGGGCGACGACCGCGGCTGGGAACCCGGCTCTGGCGATGATGGAGAGGACGGCGCTCGCGGGGCTGGCGGCGCTCAGGGTTCCTCAAGCTTCTCCGGTCCTTCTTCAGGCGGCGACTCTCCTAGTGGTGGCCGCAACCAGCCCCCACGCCATCGTATCTGCCTGGGGGGGTGGAGCGTCCGCCCACCGACGCGCCCTTGTAAAGCGCGAGAGGGAGTCCGCCTGAGCTCCGGAGGCAGCTCGGGCTTCCCTGCGGGCCGGTGCGAGGCGAGCCGCACCAGATTTGTTTTTTCTCTTCCCTTTTCCTGCATAGAGAAGGACAGTAGTGTGGTGCCCCGTGGGGGCGTATATGGGTTATTGCTATTAATTATCATTTCGCTTTCTTCATCGTACCTTCCGACTATGTGCCCGTGCGTGGATGGTTCCCGGCCCCCGCCATGGGGGCGACCGACCCAGGCCATGCGTTTGTGTCACGGTGCCCGAGGGGCACAGACTGGAGGGGTGCTCCTGCAAGGGGCCCAGGTCGCGAACCCTTTGAGTGACTAGGATAGGAGCACTCGCGAGGGCGCTCGGCTCTCCTCCTCGCGAGGCCTTGCACAAGAGAAATCGAGGTAGGAGCGTGAAAAGCCAAAGAACCGCAAGCCAAAGACGGCAACAACTTCAATAAAACTTCAAATGAAGAAGAACAAGCCAACTACGGAAAGCAAATGAAAAGCCGCGTCCGGCACCTAGTCTAGTCTTCGACGTCTTCTCACCAGCGTGGGGCTAAGTGCTGCCACTGGGCATGGGAGGGAGCCCCAGGGCCTGAGGCCGGCGCTCCTGAGACTCCGGGGCGTTTACAGCCCCAACTCATTATTACGTGAGAGTGTCACGGGCGGCGAGCTTCACAGGCGTTCGCCTTGCTTCACAGGCTCCGGGCCTTTTTCGAAACGCGAGAGCTTCACAGGCATTCGCCTTGCTTCACAGGCTCCGGGCCTTTTCCAAAACATGATAGCTTCACAGGCATTCGCCTTGCTTCACAGGCTCCGGGCCTTTTCCAAAACGCGATAGCTTCACAGGCTCCGGGCCTTTTCCAAAACGCGATAGCTTCATAGGCATTCGCCTTGCTTCACAGGCTCTGGGCCTTTTCCAAAACGCGATAGCTTCACAGGCTTTGAGCCTTTTCCAAAACGCGATAGCTTCACAGGCATTCGCCTTGCTTCATAGGCTCCGGGCCTTCTTAGGGGTAGAACCTCCGGAGGTGCTGGATGTTCCATGCGTTCTGGACTGGCACTCCCTCCTGAGTCTCCAAGCGCGCTGAGCCGGGCCTGGAAACATGAACAACCTTGAACGGGCCCTCCCACATGGGAGAGAGCTTGTGCAGCCCTTCCCTGGAGAGGACCCGCCTGAGCACGAGGTCTCCTACCTCGAGTGTCCTGGGGCGGATGTTGCGGCAGTGATATCACCGCAGCGCTTGTTGGTACCTCGCCGCTCGTAGCGCGGCTTCTCGGCGACGTTCCTCCCCCAGCACAAGGTCCATCCCCCGCATGGTGTCCTATTGCGCCTCGTTGAACGCCAGGACCCGCGTGGAGCGACGTCTGACCTTGTGAGGGAGGACCGCTTCGGCTCCGTAGACCAGGAAGAACGGGGTCTCCCCAGTCGGCTTGGTCGCGGTTGTGCGGATGGACCACAACACGGACCGAAGCTCGTCGTACCAACCTCTACCGCAGGCCTCCAGCTTCTTCTTGAACGTCCTGGTCTTGAGGCCCCTCAGGACCTCCGCATTGTCTCGCTCGGTCTGGCCGTTGCTTCGGGGGTGCGCCATTGAAGCGTAGCATATCTGCGTTCCAAGGTTAGTACAGTATGTTTTGAAGAGGTTACTGGTGAACTACGAACCATTGTGTGTGATGATGCGATTCGGCACCCCGAACCGGCTCACGATGCCCTTGATGAACTTGACCGCGGAACCTACAGGAATGGTGCGGACAGCCTCCACTTCAGCTCACTTGGTGAACTTGTCTACAGCAACGTAAAGGTAGCGGTAGCCCCCTGGCGCTCGAGGAAACGGACCCAAGATGTCGAGCCCCCAGACTGCGAAAGGCCACAAAAGGGGGATAGTCTGCAAGCCCCCCGCCGGCTGATGGATCTGCTTGGCATGGAACTGGCAGGCCTCACAAGCTTTCACTAGTTCAACGGCGTCATTGAGCGCGGTGGGCCAATAAAACCCCCCAGTAGCTCCTTCCCTTGCTCCCTGGAGATGCAGCGCAGGGATACATCGTGTGGTCGCTTCCGGTAGAGCTCTCCATCTCTGATGCAGTATGCCGTGGCCTGGTGTGCCACTCGCTCTGCTTCCTCCTCCTTCTCCGGCAGGGTCCCTTGCGTCAAGTAGCTCCGGAGCTCCGTGATCCAACATCCCTCCTGAGGTTCCATCGTCAGGAGCAGGCGTGCTCCTGAGGCCGGGCCACAGGCCGGAGCTCCGGAGGCAGGTGGCTGGGGGAGCTCCTCCCGGGGCTGAGCCGTGTTTGATAGTGACGGCAAGGCTAAAGGCTTGAAGAGCTATTCCTCGAAAACGCCAGGCTCCTGAGGTAACCGCCTGGACGCGCGTTTGGCGATGTCATCGGCCTCTTGATTGGTGCCACGGGGCACATGCTGCAACTCCAACCCCCAGAACTGCTTCTCCATCCTACGGACCTCTGCAAAGGTAGGCCTCCATGTGCTCATCCTTCGGCTCGTACACCTTTTTGGAGAAATTGACAAGGAGCTGCGAATCGCCCTTGATGCTGAGGCGTTTCACCCCCCAGGGCAGCTGCGGCCTTCAAGCCCGCTATTAAACCTTCATACTCCGCTATGTTGTTGGAGACCTTTTCGCCTTGCTGGAAACAAAGCTGCACGGCATAATAGAGTTTGTCCTGGGTGGGCGATATAAGCACCACCCCAGCCCCTGCGCCGTGTCTGGAGAACGCCCCATCAAAGTACATGACACAGCCTTCTGGCGCCTCGCTTCCTGGGGACAGGGACCGATCCTCATCGGCCTTGATGCCTGGCGCCTCCGTCCATTCTGCCACAAAATCCGCTAACGCTGCTCCCTTGATGACTCTGGTCGTGCTGAATTCGAGCTGAAACGCTTGCAGCTCTATGTTCCACTCAGCGACTCTCCCAGCTGAATTGGGGCTCCTGAGCACCCTCTCTAGGGGGTATGACGAGACGACCTTGACGGGGTGACCCTGAAAATAGTGCCGCAGCTTGCGCGAGGCCACCAGTAGCGCGAGGAGGAGTTTCTGGGGCATAGGGTACCGCGCCCTTGCATCCCGCAACACTGTGCTGACGAAGTACACTGGGTGCTCAATGAGGTGGAGTGCGTCAGTACTGGCGGCTCCCTTTGGAGACCATGGCGCCTCTCGAGACAATGAGGCCTCCTGAGACTGGACATCTGGGAGAGGGGCCTCTCCTGCCTCTGGTGCGCCCCTCTGCGGCGGCTGGTCCTCATCAGCTGCCGTGGCGGCTTCTATGGGCCTTCCTCGTACCAGCTCCGCCTTGTCCCGGGCTGCTGCCGCGGTTCTGAGTCGACGCTTCTCTCTGACTGCCACCAGGGCTGCGCTGGCGGAGTAGGGAGTGGCGGCGAGATAAAGCACCAGGGGCTCTTGAGGGTGCGGAGCCACCATGACCGGTGGGCTGGTCAGGTATTTCTTGAGATCCTGGAATGCCTTGTCGGCCTCTTCAGTCCACTCGAAGGGCCCCTTTTTCTTCATTAGCTGGAAGAAGGGTAGCGCTCGCTCCCCCAACTTGGAGATGAAGCGCCCTAGCACGGTCACGCGCCCCGTGAGCTTCTGCATTTCTCTGAGGGTCTTTGGCGGGCCCATGTCTTCCACTGCCTTGACCTTCTCCGGGTTAGCCTCGATGCCTTGGTGAGACACGAGGAAACCCAGGAGCTTGCTCGAGGGGACTCCAAACACACATTTCTCTGGGTTGAGCCGTAGGTTCACTGCGTTGAGGCTCGCGAAGGTTTCCTCCAGGTCTTGTATCAAGGTCTTGGCCTCCTGAGATTTTACCACGATGTCATCGACGTAAGCTTCAACATTCTTCCCGAGCTGCGGGCCCAAGGTGATATGCATCAGCCGCTGAAAGGTCGCCCCTGCGTTACGCAGCCCGAATGGCATGCAGGTGTAGCAGTACACCCAACACAGGGTTAGGAAGGCTGTCTTCTGGACGTCTTCAACCGCCATCTTGATCTGGTGATACCCAGAGAAGGCATCCAGGAAGCATAGCAGGTCGCATTCCGCAGTGGAGTCGATGATCTGGTCGATGCGGGGGAGCGGGAACGGATCTTGCGGGCACGCTTTGTTGAGGTTGGTGAAGTCGACACACATGCGTTCCTTCCCTCCCTTCTTTGGCACAACGACAGGGTTGGCCAACCAATCTGGGTATCAGACCTCGTGAATGACCCCAGCGGCCTCTAATTTGCGGGTCTCTTGGACGATTAAGGCCTACTTTTCTGTGGACTGCCGCCTGGCCTTCTGCTTCACAGGGCGCACATTGGGGCATACATTGAGGTGATGCTCGATTACACTCCTGGGGATCCCTGCCAACTGGTCTGGCTCCCAAGTGAATACCTTCTTGTTTGCGCGCAGGAACCCGACCAGGACCTCCTCCTGCTCGGGTTTGAGGTGGGCGCCTATGGTGAAAGTGGCGTTGGTGGACCCGTCCTCATTGATGGGTATCTGCTTGGTTTCTGCCTTGTCTTGGGTGAATAACTATTTCTTCTTGGCGGGCGCAACCCCCTTGGGCTCGGGGGCCTCCAAGGCAGCGGGTTGTGCCAACGCCGCTGTCTTGAAGACGAGCTTGAGCACCCGCAGAGCATCCCCAGTGTCCCCGTACACGGTGAGGACACCGCTGCTCCCGGGCATCTTCATGAGGTTGTACGCCGGGTGCATCGCGGCCATGAACTGGGCCAGCACCGAGTAACCGGGGATGGCGTTGTAGGGAAGGCCGATGGGGGCGATGTCAAAATCGACCAGCTCCGTGCGGAAGTTGGCGTAGGTGTCGAAGGTCACTGGGAGCCGGATCTGTCCCAAGGAGCCGGACGACCTGCCCCCAACGCCTGAGAAGGGCCGGCTGGGCTGCAGCCGTTCCAGGGGTATGCAAAGGAGGTTGAAGGCCTCAACTGAGAGCACGCTGAGGCCTGCCCCGCCATCGGTGAGAGTTCTGGTGACGGCCACTTGGCAGATGGTGGTGGTGCACAGCATGGGGAGCGCGCCCGAGCAGGCCGAGTTGGAGGGGTGGTCCTCCGAGCTGAAGCTCAGGCCGGTCTCGGGCGCCGCCCGATCCAGGGGAGCCCCCTGCCGCGTGGAAGCGGCGCTGACCCGGCGAATGAACGGCTTGACGTGGTAACTTGTAGGCGGCGCCTGGGAGCCGCCCAAGAGGGCCGCGATGACTAGGGGTGATGGTGCAGCGCGATAGTCGGGGGAGAGGTTGCGGGGCCCCATGGGCGCGCGGAGCGCGCGGCACGAAGAACCAGCTGGGGCGAGCGAGGGAGTTGCGGTGCGGCCATCTTGACGCACGGATGGATGCTGAGACGATGCTTGCCGCTCGTCCCCCACCGTGCCGGTGGTGGCGTTGTCGGAAGGTGATGGGGAATGGCGTGGATGCCCGCCGACAGGGGCCGTCTAGGCGACGCGGGAAGTGAGTGCGGCCCGACGCTCGGCGCGGGCCCGACGAGCGTCAGACATGGGCGTGACGGTCGGAGGAGAACGGGGCGGTGGAAGACGAATTCCGGCGCACCCCTACCTGGCGCGCCAATTGTCGGATTTCGGGTTCCGGCAGACCCTTGAGGTTCGAACACTCGGGTGCGTGCGGAGATTTCGCCTCCTACCTACCTGCACCCCTCTGCCATGCTAAGATCTAACTAAGGAATGAACAACCCAACAGACACGGGGTTTATACTGGTTCGGGCCACCATTGTGGTGTAATATCCTACTCCAGTGTGTGGTGTGTGGATTGCCTCTTGGGCTGGTGATGATGAACAATACAAGAAAGAACAGCCTCGCGAGGGTCTGTTCTTGGCTGAGGCGATGAACTACTGGGAGGAGTTCAACCACCTTTCTCTCTCTCCCTGACCTCTTTGCCGACCCCCTTTGCTGTGTGGGTGGCTTCTCCTATTTATAGAGGCCCTGGTCCTCTTCCCAAATATTGAGCGGGAAGGGAGCCAACAATGGCGGGCTAATTTGAAGGGGGACAGCAAGTATCAGCTATCCTGACAAAAGTAGTCTTCGCCTGCGCAAAGCTTTGGTGATGACGCCATCTTGGGCTCCACGGTGACCTCCGTCTCGTAGTCCTCCTGGTCTTGGTCTCATTGCACCGAAATGGAAACCTTTGCCTGATGTCTCGGTACTCCGCGGCTGCGCTTTCCCCCTTTGCACCAAAGAGGAAAGGAGGACGCTGCGCGGGCTGGCACCCGCCTGGCGCCCTGAGTTGTCATGGCTTGCGTCATGGGCACCTCGTGAGGTACCCCGCCTTGATATCTCCGCGTCCTCGTGAGCCAGCCTAACGAGGCCGTGCCTGAGGAAGCTTCGCATCGTCCGCCTCGCGAGGTTTGGCCCCTCGCGAGGGTCTTGGGTTTGTGTTGGTGAAGATGGGCCATGCTGGGGCCCCCTTTGAGCCACGCCGCAGGCCGCAGGCAGGCAAGTCTGGGGACCCCCGTTCCCAGAACGCCGACAAGCACCTTGGTAGAGAAAGCTAAAACTGACTGTCATGATAAGGCGAGAGCTGGTCGCTGTTCGAGAGGTTTCGAGTCCCTAAAGACTTATGCCGCTTAGAACAAGGAGTCAGCTTTGTCCGGCTTAAAGCGTGTATAGCGCCCCGAATTCGGCCTTCCGAATACTAGGGGCTTCGCTAAAATTTAAAATTGTAGAATTCTATGGCTAAGTGAGAGTGATAAAGCATTATAGTCCGGTTGCCTTGTTCGTTGTGCTGAGCACCTCCCTCGACGGACCCAACAATGGGAAAAAGAGTGCTCAGGTTTATCCCGAACACCCTAGCACTCGTGGCATGGGGCAGAAGCCGACGACTGGCCATCTCTCAGATTTGATAAACAGCCGCACAAAAGGTAATATTTTAAATTCAAACAAACGTTGCATAGCGCATATTAACAAGTTTTCATAATACAGGATCACACGAGCAAGTTCATTCAAAAATTACATCTTTTGCACACTTGTCCGCCACAAGACGGGCACCCTTCAGGACACCCTCATAATACATTTCGGGGTGGCGATGCTCCTTGCCCTGCGGCGACCCCTCCTTCACCAGCTTCTCAGCGTCCATCTTGGCCCAGTGCACCTTCGCACGGGCAAAGGCCCGGCGTGCACCTTCGATGCAGACGGACCGCTTGATGACTTCCAGCCATGGGCAGGCATCCACAAGCCGCCTCACCAGGCCGAAGTAGCTATTGGGAAGGGAGTCGCCAGGCCACATCCAGACTATAAAGCCCTTCATGGCCTGTTCGGCCGCCTTGTGCAGCTCGACCAGTTGCTTCAGCTGGTCACTCATAGGCATCGGGTGTTCGGTCATAGTATACTGAGACCAGAACAGCTTCTCTGTCGAGCTTCCCTCCTCGGCCTGGTAAAATTTCGCGGCATCCGACACGCTGTAGGACAAATCTGCGAATGCTCCTGGAGAGCTCCGGACTCGGGTAAGTAACAAGTAATTTACTTTCACATGCTTGCTTTGCATATTGAATGCCTTACCCGCCGCTATCCTCCTCATCGCCTCAATCTCCTGGAGGGCCTTTTGGGCTTCGGCCTTGGCATGCTTTGCGCTCTCGAGGGCCGCGGCAAGCTGAGACTCTCGCATCTTCGAGTCAAGCTTCATGCTTCGTCACGAGAGCCTGGAGCTCTTGCTTCACCTCGCCCACTCGTGCCTCTTGCTTTTCCCTCTCGGTGCACTCCTTGGCCGCTTTGTCTTCGGCCTCGGACGGCGCTTGCTTTAGGGTCGCCACTTCGGTCGTAGCCCCTGGCACATTCATGATGATCCTGTCATTTCGCAACCACGTTTATATATATATATAGACAAGGTATTACTTACCTTTGTTCTCCTCGAGCTGCCTCTTAGCAAGGCCGGGCTCTTTCTCAGACCCCTCGAGGTCCTACTTCAGTGCGGCGACCTCCGTAGTCAGTGTGGCAGAGGTTAGCAGCGAAGCCTGCATACGCATACAGACATACTTATATTAGACTCCTGCATATTTTATTTGATCCTCTATTCGGCTTTTCTTTGTGAACACCAAACAGAGCATCAGGAGCCTGTTAGAAGGTTGGCACAGGCTTCAGTCAGTCTGCTCTTGGCGGACTAAACCTTCTTGATCACCGCACTCATAATAGTGCGGTGTTCTTCATCGATGGAAGCGCCGCGAAGCGCTCCTAGCAGGTTGTCCGGTGCCTCTGGATGGACAGAGGTAACCGGCACGGGCGTCTTGCCCCTTTTGGAAGGGGGCCGCCTGCCCGAGTCCGGAACCACTGGAGGTTCCGGCGCGATGTTCGGCTGAGAGCTGAACTTGGAGCCCCCGGGAGCCTTGCTCCCTTTGCTCCTGGAGTCCGGAAGGTCGCCTTGAGGTGCCTCCGGGACTGTCTCCCCCCGGTTCGGTGCCCCTTGAGACAATACCTCGGCATTGTCCGTAGGGCAAGGAGAGGTGGCGGTTGGAAGTGTATCACTATTCATGTCTGACGAGTCCAAGGAACCGTCCGACGATGATACATCGGTACGGGCTTGGGGCGGACTGCATAATCATATTCGGCATTAGGAGAAGCAGTGCGACAAAGGTATGATATGAGTTACTCTGGTATCCGAATACTTACGACTTCGCCAGGGGCTTGGCCCTGAGCAGCCACTCATCTTCGTCATCAGCGGTGGTGGTGGAACAGTCCGGAAGGAGAGTCCTTCCCTTCTTGGACCCTTCGGCCTCCCCGATTGGGGCGGCCTTCCTTTTCTTGTCTCCCCCGGCTGGAGGGGGGAGTCTTCGTCTTCCTTCTCCTCGTTTTTGTGGGAGGAGTGCGTCTCGGAGTTATCAGACGACGAGTCCGATACCACCTAGCGCCGGGAACTCTTCGGGTTCCCTTGGCCTTCTTCTTGGTCTTATCCGGCACCTCATAAGGAGCCGGAGTCCGCATCTTCGTCAGGAGAGCGTCCGCAGTGTCTTCGGGCAGAGGGGTCAGACAGTCAATCTGCTCCGATGCCTCCACCTAGTCCTGTCAAAGGCATGGGAGCTCAGACCCCACACATGGTTAAGCTATGGGAAATAAATATCCTACCAGATGTACAAAACTTACCGGATTCGCAGGGCGCTTCGCGCTTAGCCCGCGGTCCTCGGTGAGAGAGGGAGGGACCTCGGCGCCCTTGAACAACACCCTCCAGATGTCTTTGTGCGTCATGTCGAAGAGCTCGCTTAGAGTCTGGTGCCGGGCCGGGTCTAACTCCCATAAGTTGAAATCCCGTTGTTGACACGGGAGGATCCGGCAGAAAAGCATGACCTGGACTATGTTGACAAGCTTAAGTTTCTTGCTTGTCATGTTCTAGATACACTTCTGTAGTCCGTCCAGCTCCACCGATGAACCCCAGGACAGGCCCTTCTCCTTCCAGGAAGTGAGCCGCGTAGGGATTCCGGATCGAAACTCGGGGGCCGCCACCCAGTTGGTGTCGCACGGCTTGGTGATGTAGAACCACCCCGATTGCCACCCCTTTACGGTCTCCACGAAGGAGCCATTGAGCCATGCAACGTTGGGCATTTTTCCCACCATGGCTCCGCCACATTCCGCTTGTTGGCCTCCTACAACCTTGGCTTGATATTGAAGGTCTTCAGCTACAGGCCAAAGTGGGGCCGGATGCGGAGGAAAGCCTCGCACACGACGATGAACGCCAAGATGTTGAGGATGAAATTCGGGGCCAGATCATGAAAGTCCAGCCCGTAGTAGAACATGAGGCCGCGGACGAATTGATGGAGGGGAAACCCCAATCCGCGGACGAAATGGGGGAGGAAAACCACCCTTTCGTGAGGTTCCAGGGTAGGGACGATCTGCCCCGTGGCTGGCAGCCGGTGCGCGATATCCGCGGCTAAGTATCCGGCTCCACGTAACTTTTTGATGTGCCCCTCCATGATGGAGGAGGCCATCCACTTGCCACCCGCTCCGGACATGTTTGGAGAGAGTTGAGGAGGAGGATGCGGGCTTGGGCGTTGGAGCTCGAGTGCGCGAGAATGGATGAGCAAGGAGGAAGAAGGCGTGGGTAGAAAAAGGTGAGATCTTATCCCTTTATAAGGGCGGACTAAACTATGCGCCCCCACTTGCCTGGTAAAACTCGCTTATCCCCCAAGCGTCGTAATTGATGGCGCGGTTGGGTTACCCACGTCTGTATTGATGAGAATCCCGTAATAAGGGGAACACGATCTCTGCTTTGACAAGACGTGTCAAGAAACCGCCTCGCGTTATGTGCGGGGCTGGTTAAAGAAACACGGTACAAATGATTACCGGGCCGTGGCGTGATGTCATGCTGCCAAAACGTGTTGGCAGATTAGATTTGTGGTAATATTATTCTCTCTACGGTGGTATGTGGAACTTATTTTGTAGGGTCGGACACTATCCTTGTATTCAACTTCTTCCGTGGTGTATTCGGAGGAGGAACCCGCCTTGCAATGCCGAAGACAACACTGCGCGCCGGACTCATCGTCATTGAAGCCTGGTTCAGGGGCTACTGAGGGAGTCCTGGATTAGGGGGTCTCCGGACAGCCGGACTATATCCTTTGGCCGGACTGTTGGACTATGAAGATACGAGATTGAAGACTTCGTCCCGTGTCCGGATGGGACTCTACTTGGCGTGGAAGGCAAGCTAGGCAATACGGATATGTATATCTCCTCCTTTGTAACCGACCTTGTGTAACCCTAGCCCCTTCCGGTGTCTATATAAACCGGAGGGTTTTAGTCCCTAGGACAACATGCAATCATACCATAGGCTAGCTTCTAGGGTTTAGCCTCTCCGATCTCGTGGTAGATCAACTCTTGTACTGCCCATATTATCAAGAATAAATCAAGCAGGACATAGGGTTTTACCTCCATCAAGAGGGCCCGAACCTAGGTAAAACATCGTGTCCCCTGCCTCCTGTTACCATCCGCCTTAGATGCACAGTTTGGGACCCCCTACCTGAGATCCGCCGGTTTTGACACTGACAATGGGCCTTCTACGGGGCGTAGAGACAATGGGCCTTCTACGGGCCATATCATCAATGGGCCTTCTACGGGGCATAGACACAATGGGCCTTCTATGGGCCGTATCATCAATGGGCCTTCTACGGGCCATATGATCGGTTGGCCAAACATGGGCCAATAACAGACCACATTATGGCCGTAAATGGGCTAGAGTTGAAATCGTCTGTTCATGGGCCGACCATAACGGGCCATCGTTAATAGGTCGTATTTGATGACGCTATGAAAACGGCCCAACGTATTAACGGGCCACAAACGGGCCGACTGTAAGCATGGGTTGTATTTGGCCCACAAGCAGAAAATGACAGTAACGGGCCGAAAGTAAACGAATGCTGGAAATGAGCCCAAGAATAAATGGGCCCTGAGAAGGCCGAAAGATAACATGGGCTGGAAACGGCCCAACGGAATAATGGGCCATTAATGGGTATAAAGTGATACACTATTCATTTCGGGCCAGTTTTACCATGGGTCATTAATGGGCCGAGGGTTACTAAGGGCCTCATATGGGCCAAAAGACGTCATGGGCCATACATGGGTCGTAATTTAAAACGAACTGGAATTATATTAGATGGCCCAGATGACGCTACTGGGCCTAATTCGGATAGGCCATAAACGGGCCCTGGGTTAGTAGGCTATAAATGGGCTATATGCGAACAAGCCGATAACAGGCTTGCCGTGGGCCGGCCCATCACCTTTTGACCAAGTCAAACGGGCTGGCCTTTTCACAGGAATGGGCCTCTGTTGGGCCGTGCCACGTGTCGATGTATCATAGCTGCTTTGGGTCCAATAAGTGGATGACATCTATCCCAACGGTGAGCCGACACGTGTTTCCTCCAGCCAATGATAATTTTACACGTGGAAAATCCCCATTGGTCGGGACTATTAACGGGTTATCGGATCCAAAACCGGACCCGATAGCTTAACGGTGTTCCGTTACGGTGGATGCCACGTGTCGGTCACCCTTGACGAAAGCACTTCTGTGATGCGCGATTTATCGTCATGGAAGTGGACACTTCCGTGATGATAATTTTGGTAATGTCATGGAACACTTCTACGACAACACAGGTATGACTATCTTGATTGTCATAAATTTGTCATGGATGTACATGCATGATAGAAAACGTGACCTACTGTGACAAACACGTATCATCACAGAAGTGTATTTTTTTGTAGTGTTAGGTCTAGCTTTGGGCTTCTTCATGGGAGTGGCAACTTGCTTGTCATTCTTCTTGAAGTTCCCTTACTTTTCCTTTGCCCTTTTTCTTGAAACTAGTGGTCTTGTTAACCATCAACACTTGATGCTCTTTCTTGATTTCTACCTTCGCCGATTTCAGCATTGCGAAGAGCCCGGGAATTGTTTTCGTTATCCCTTGCACAATATAGTTCATCACGAAGTTCTAGTAGCTTGGTTATAGTGACTACAGAACTCTGTCAATCACTATCTTATCTGGAAGATTAACTCCCACTTGATTCAAGAGATTGTGGTTCCCAGACATTCTGAGCACATGCTCACTAGCTGAGCTATTCTCCTCCATCTTGTAGGCAAAGTACTTGTCAGAGGTCTCATACCTCTCGACACGGGCATGAGTCTGAAAGACCAATTTCAGCTCTTGAAACATCTTGTATGCTCCGTAGCATTCAAAACATTTTGAAGTCCCAGTTATAAGTCCTAAAGCATGGCGCACTAAACTATTAAGTAGTCATCATATCAAGCTTGCCAGACGTTCATAACATCTGCAACTACTCCTGCAATAGGTCTGTCACCCAGCGGTGCATCAAGGGCATAATTCTTCTGTGTAGAATGAGGATAATCCTCAAATCACAGACCCAGTCTGCATTATTGCTACTATCATCTTTCAACTTTTCTCTAGGAACATATCAAAAATATATAGGAGCTATATCGCGAGCTATTGATCTATAACATAGATATGCAAATATTGTCGGGACTAAGTTCATGATAAATTAAGTTTAGTTAATCAAATTACTTCAGAACTCCCACTTAGATTGAAATCCCTCAATTCATCTAAATGATACATGATCCAAATCAACAAAACCATGTCCGGTCATCACGTGAGATGGAGTAGTCATCAATGGTGAACATCTCTATGTTGATCATATCTACTATATGATTCATGTTCGACCTTTCGGTCTCCAGTGTTTCGAGCCATGTCTGTACATGACAGGCTCGTCAAGTTTAACCCGAGTATTCTGCATGTGCAAAACTGTCTTGCACCCGTTGTATGTGAATGTAGAGTCTATCACACCCGATCATCACGTGGTGTCTCAACATGATGAACTTTTGCAACGGTGCATACTCAGGGAGAACACTTATACCTTGAAATTTTAGTTAAGGGATCATCTTATAATGCGACTATTGTACTAAGCAAATTAGGATGCATAAAAGATAGGGAAAAGTTTGTTTTTGCCACTCTAGCTTTTGACCACTTTGCTTATACCACTCTAGAATTTGACATTTCACTTTTGCCACTCTTAGTTTTTGACAATATATCACAATTGTCATTCTATGGAAAAATCAATAATTTTAGAGTGGAAATTGTGATACATTGCCAAAATCTAAGAGTGGAAAAAGTGAAATGAAAAGTTATTGCTTTTGCCACGGAATGGCATTTGTGGTGTATTGTCAAAAACTAAGAGTGGCAAAAGTGATATGTCAAATTCGAGAGTGGCCTAAGCAAAATAGGCAAGAGCTAGAGTGGCAAAAACAAAGTTTTCCCGAAAAGATAAACATCACATACAATCAAAATATGTGACATGATATGGCCATCATCATCCTCCATCTCCAAAGCATCGTCATGATCTCCATCATCACCGGCTTGACACCTTGATCTCCATCGTTGCGTCATGGTCGTCTCGCCAACTATTGCTTCTACAACTATCGCTAACACATAGTGATAAAGTAAAGAAATTACATGGCGTTTCCATTTCATATAATAAAGAGACAACCATAAGGCTCCTGCCGGTTGTCGATAACTTTTACAAAACATGATCATCTCAAACAATAACTTATATCACATCATGTCTTGACCATATCGCATCACAACATGCCCTGCAAAAACAAGTTAGACGTCCTCTACTTTGTTGTTACAAGTTTTACGTGGCTGCTACGGGCTTCTAGCAAGAACCATTCTTACCTACGCATCAAAACCACAACGGTGATTTATCAAGTTTGCTGTTTTAATCTTCAACAAGGACCGGCCGCAGTCAAATTTGATTCAACTAAAGTAGGAGAAACAAACACCCGTTAGCCACCTTTATGCAAAACTAGTTGCATGTCTATCGCTGAATCCGTTCTCATGAACATGGTCATGTAAGGTTGGTCCGGGCTGCTTCATCCAACAACACCGCTGAATAAAAATAAGACATTGGTGGTAAGCAGTATGACGATCACCGCCCACAACTCTTTGTGTTCTACTCATGCATATCATCTACGCATAGACCTGGCTCGGATGCCACTGTTCGGAAACGTAGCATGCAATTTCAAAAAAAAAAATCTATGCATGCGCAATGATCTATCCATGGAGATGCATAGCAACGAGGGGGGGAGTGTGTCTACTTACCCTTGTAGACAGTAAGCAGGAGCGTTTGACAACGCGGTTGATGTAGTCGAACTTCTTCTAGCTCCGACCGATCAAGTACCGAACGCACGGCACCTCCGAGTTCTGCACACGTTCAGCTCGGTGACGTCCCTCGCCTTCTTAATCCAGCAAGACGATGAGGTAGTAGATGAGTTTCGTCAGCACGATGACATGGTGACGGTGATGGTGAAGTGATCCTCGCAGGGCTTCGCCTAAGCACTAGGAAGATATGACCGAGGGTGTAAACCGTGGAGGGGGGCGCCGCACACGGCTAGGCAATTGTCTATTTTGTGCTAGACGCACCCCTCCTCATAT